>NW_024881313.1:41553896-42002052 GCF_018691265.1 Tyto alba
TTCCTCCTCTTCCTCCTCCTCCTCTTCCTCGGCCCAGCCGCCCAGCGGCATCTCCCGGTGCTGAGCCTGCGAGGCCCTGGCAGCCGAGCCTGGGGTGCAGGGGGGGGTCAGAGCCACCCCAGTCCCACAGCCCCAGCCCAGGGGGGGATCCCAGCCCCCAGGACCCCGCAGCTGCCCCGTCTCCGGGCTCAGCCCCGTGGGGGACAGGGCGTCCCTGGGACCCCCAGGGCGGTGCTCACCTGTGGTCACGGTGGGCGGTTTGGGTGCCCCCGCAGCCACCCACACCCCCACGGCCTGGGGCCCGGGGCCCTGCTGCTGCTGCTGCTGCTGGTGGAGCTGGAAGGGTGGGAGGGGTGGTCAGAGCCCCCCGTCAGAGCAGAGGCCCCCCCCCACCACGGTGGTCAGAGCCCCCCATTGTGGCAAGCTGCCTCCCCATGGGGCAGCAGGGAGGGGGGCTCTGTCCTGGTTTGGGCTGAGATAGGGCCCCCCTATAGAGCCCCTATAGCCCCCTCCCCTGCCACTAAAAAAACCCGCCACTCACTCAACCCAGGACAGGCTCCCAGGGCAAGTCACCACCCCTGTCCCCAAAGGGGTGGCAGGAGGGGGGACACGGCTGTGGTGACCCACCCCCCCCAACACCCAGTCTGGCAGCAGCCATGGGGTCCCCGGTCAAAATGAGGCGGGGGGGGGGGGTCACACAGCAGAACAGAGAGCAGAGGGGTCAGCCTGGCAGGGGACTGGGGACGCTGGGCTGGGGACCAGGTGCCAGGGCCAGGCAAGACCCGTGGGGGTGGCGGGGGGCAGGGGGCGAGGGCAGAGCACCCGGACGGGCACAGCTGCACCCAGCGATGCTCTTGGGGGGCCAGGACCCACGTCCCGGGGGTGCTGCGGGCAGGGGGGCCGGCGGGGGGGACGCACCTCGTGCAGGTAGATGGCATGGAGGCTCATCTCGGCCGAGGCCACCTCGGAGAGCAGCGCCGAGCGGCTCAGGCTGCGCAGCCGCGACTCGCTCAGGAGCAGGCTGCGGGCAGAGCCGGTGAGCACCCCCTCCCCGCGCCCACCCCCCGGCCCCGCCACGACACCCCCTCCCCGCGCCCACCCCCCAGCCCCGCCACAACACCCCCTCCCCGCGCCCACCCCCCGGCTTGGCCACGACGCCCCCTCCCCGCGCCCACCCCCCAGCCCCGCCACAACACCCCCTCCCCGCGCCCACACCCCCGGCTTGGCCACGACGCCCCCTCCCCGCGCCCACCCCCCGGCCCCACCATGACACCCCCTCCCCGCGCCCACCCCCTGGCTTGGCCACGACGCCCCCTCCCCGCGCCCACCCCCCAGCCCCAGCCCTGCCACGACGCCCCCTCCCCGCGCCCACCCCCCAGCCCCAGCCCTGCCACGATGCCCCCTCCCCGCGCCCACCCCGCAGCCCTGTCCCTGCCACGACGCCCCCTCCCTGTGCCCACCCCCCATCCCCGCCACCACACCCCCTCCCCGTGCCCACCCTCCACCGCCCCCCAGCACCAGCCCCGGGAGGGGGTGCAGAGCCCTCCCCGCCAGCAGGACCTCTCCTCCGGGAGCCGGCGGTCGCTGGGGCCGTCGGGGCTGTCGGCGGGGGGGCCGCGCGCCCGCCCGGGCAGGGGGGATGCCAGGGAGGCCAGGACGCTGGCGGCAGCGCTGGCGGTGCTGCAGGGCTGGGCGAAGCGCCGGTCCCGGGACACCAGCCCGCTGGCCGAGAGGATGGGCCGCGCCAGGACGCTGGCCAGCAAGCCATCGGGCTGCGGGGACACGCGTCAGGGTAACCCCCGCCCCCCCAAACGGAGCCACCCCGAACCCCCCCTTCGTCCCGCCCCGCTCACCGCCGCCGCCGAGTCGTCGGAGAGCAGGGAGGTGCCCAGCGGCCCCTCGGCCAGGATGTGCTGGGCGGGCGGCGCGGCGGCCGCGTCCTGCTGCACCTTCTCCTTCAGCTGGCTGAGGAAGAGCTCGCTCGGCGGCGGCGGCTGCCAGCGCGGGTTGGTGATGGCGAAGTGCATCAGCGACAGCTCCGTCTTCCCGTTCTCCGCTTGCTGGTACACGGAGGCCTCCGTCTGCCCGGCCGACAGCCACTGCGGGGCAGGGGGGGTGAGCGGGGACGCTGTGCCAGGGACACCCCCCCCACCCCTGGGACACCCCCCCCCCCAAACCTGGGGATTGCCGTGGTTGCGGACGTCGAGCTGGGCGAAGGAGCAGATGTCGCCCACCCCCACCACCTCCACCGTGAAGTTGCGGAAGAAGTCAACGATGTCCAGGGCGCGGGCGGGCAGGGCGAAGATGAGGATGAGGGGGGTGAGGATGGGGCTCAGCAGCTCCTCCAGGATGAAGACCTGCGGGCGACTGGGGTGTCAGGGGGTCCCAGGGGAGCGGGGGGGGCCCCGCCGCCTGCCCGGCCCTGCCCGCGCTCACCGCCTTGTACTGGAAGAGCTGCGCCATCTCGCCGCGCGTCTCCGAGCGGCTGGCGTTGCCCTGCCAGTGGTCGGGCATGTAGTGGACGTGGGCCAGGACGCGCTGCAGCAGCTGCTCCGGGCACCACACCGTGTGCTCGTCGGGGATGAAGGACCTGCGGGCGGGGGGTGCAGGCGTCCCACTGCCCGCCCGGCCGCCCCGCCGCCCCCCGTGCCCGCCGCCGGCACAGCCCGGCGCACCCACCTGGCCACGGTGACCACCAGCCCCAGCAGCGTGATGGCGGTGAGGATGTGCTGCACCGTCAGCACGTCCTCGTCGTAGACGGTCAGGACGATGAGCACGGCCAGGATGGAGCCGGCGAAGAAGCCGACGTTCTTGGCCAGCACGGTGAGCAGCGGGCTGGTGAAGGAGTTCATGTACTTGGTGGCCGGCTTGTAGCCGCGGCTCAGCCGCGCCTGCAGCTCGTGGTTGAGCTCGTTGAAGTGGCGCAGGTAGTGGCGGCCGTAGAGCGACCAGCGGCGGGCGCCCAGGCTGCCCGGCTCCCGCTTGATCACCTCGGCGTAGCTGAAGAAGGCGTAGAGGAGCTGCCAGACCAGCACGCAGGGGCAGAGCAGGAGGTTGGCCAGCCCCAGCAGCACCATGGCACGGGCCAGGCGCTGGGCCAGCTCCCGCCGGGCGCCCGCCCGCTTGCACTGCGGCCGCAGGCTCCACTTGTTCTGGAAGAGGGAGCCGGGGCCCCAGAAGAGAAGCAGCTCCAGGTTGTACTTGAGGCCCTGGGTGAGGAAGACGACGGGCCCCAGCAGCGGCAGGCGGAAGCGGACGGGCAGCAGCGACTTGTTGACCATGGCCACCGTGTAGTTCTTGAAGCGCAGGATGCGGTGGTAGATGTCCAGCTCCGTCAGCTCCCGCTTGTGCACGCACATCTGCTGCCGGCGCTGCAGCGAGATCAGCCGCGCCTGCACCTCCTGCCAGCTGTAGTTGCACAGCCCCTCCTGCAACCAACAACGCGCCGACGGACGCCGGCGCGGCGCGGCTCAGCGCGGCTCGGCACGGCCCGGCACGGCACAGCCGGCCCCGCCAGCCCCCTCCCCGCGGTCCCGCTCACCGCCGGGATGTTGAGCGCTTTGATGTAGAAGGTGCGGATCTCCCAGTAGCTCAGCAGGCTGCAGAGCACCTTCACCAGCCGGTACAGCCAGAAGACGGCTGCCATCACCAGCAGGAAGATGATCCAGCCGCTGGCCCGGATCCTGGGGGGGGGGGGGGGACGCGGGTCAGGGGGGGTCCCGGCAGTGCTGGGGCCCCCCGGGCGGGCGTGCGGGCGGCGCTCACCTCCGGGCGCACTGCGGGGCGGGCAGGACGGCGTCGGGCAGCGTCACCTTGCCGCGGTCGGGGGCCCCCCCGCCGGCGTGGCTGTGGTTGAGCGGGCGGTTGGCGAAGAGGACGTCGTACTCCACGCAGCACAGGAGGAAGGTGGAGAAGGTGACGACGAACAGGAACTGCCTGGGGGGGGATGTGATGGTGGGGGGGGGGGTGTCAGCGGGGACCCTCACCCCGTGGCCGCCGGGCACGGCACGGCCGTCCCGCCAGCACTTACACCAGCTCAAAGACGTCGGAGAGCATCATGCAGGCGAAGCCGTTCTTCTGGTGGAAGTGGTAGATGTTCGGGGCGCGTTAAGGAGCGTGTGCCCACAGCGACGGATCCCCCCGTGCCCCCCACCCCCCCACCCCACCCCCCGGCACCGGGGTCCCCCCGCCCCCCCGCCGCGGTGCCGGCGACGGGCAGGGCTGGGCAGCGGCCAGGCAGGGGCCCTGCAAGGATATCTTGGTGAAGAAATTATCCAGGTTCTTGATGTGGTGCCAGGAGTCTGGCGAGGAGAGAAAAACAGCGCCGGGCTCAGCGGGGGCCACGGCACCGCCCGCCCCCCACCCTCGCACCCACAGCCCCCCCGGCTTGTGACCGGTTGGAGGGCTGTGGTGCCCCCCCCCCCCCCCCCCAGGCTGCCGTCCCTCCCCTCCGATCGAGCCCCACGGGGAGGCCACGACCCCCCGATTGCCCACT
The DNA here is from genome assembly GCF_018691265.1 of Tyto alba. Classification (NCBI taxonomy): domain Eukaryota; kingdom Metazoa; phylum Chordata; class Aves; order Strigiformes; family Tytonidae; genus Tyto; species Tyto alba. The sequence continues at coordinate 41,558,392 of NW_024881313.1, forward strand.
GTGACCCCCCCCACCCCCAGGGCAGCAGTGCCCCCCCAGCAGCTCGGTGTGTGTGCATGTGTCGTCCCCCCCCAAGCAGGGACTGCACCACCGCTACCTTGCAGCCCCTCGGTGACGTGCACCAGCAGCTCCTCCTCGCCGGGGGGTGAGTCCTCCTCGAAGTCCTCCAGCCGCCGGTACTCCCCCTGCGCCGCCATCGCCCGCCGTGCCGCCTGCCAGGGACGCCCAGTCGGCACCCGCCGCCGCGGCCCAGGGACCCCCGCCCGGCACAGACCCTGGCAATGGGGGGTGCCTGGGGGCACGGAGCCCGCCCCCCCCACCCCGCCAGCCCCATGGGCCGTGGGGCAGCCAGAGCCCGGCCGCGGGGCACGGGGATGCCGTGCCGTGCCGGGGCGAGCCGGGCTGAGCTGTTTGCCCCGCGGCCGGGAGCCGGAAATGCCGGCGAGGTCACGCAGCACCGCCCGCGTGCCCCAAATTCGGGCGGCCTGAGCTGGCCACGGTCACGGCCACGGCCACGACCACGTCCCGTCCCACCGGCTGGATCACCGCCAGCGCCCCGGGGAGAGACCCCTGCCCAGCCCGGCAGAGACCCCGCTTCACCCCACATCCCCCCTCGGGCCATGCTGCGCTGACCCCCCACAATCCCAGTGGAGTGGACCCCGTTCCCCATGGACCCCATTCCCCATGGACCCCCTCCCCACGGAGCCCCCCCTGGGGCAGCGAACAGCCCCAAGCCAGGGGGTCGGGACTGAGCTCAGGGCCAGCTCCTGAGCCCCCGTGGCCTATTAATGCCCTGGGGACCCCCAGCCATGAGGGAGAGACTTTGGAGCAGGATGGGACCCCCAACCCTCCCGGGAAAGGGCAGCACCCCCCGGCCCCTGGGGAAGGAGGGGACCCCTGGATGCTTGGGGCAGGATGGGACCCTCAACCCCCCGGGGTCAGGACAGGACCCCCATTCCCCCCCTGGGGAAGGACAGGACCCTTGGACCCTCGAGGCAGGATGGGACCCTCAACCCGCCAGGTCAGGACAGGACCCCTGGACACTCAAATCAGGATGAGACCTCTGGACTCTCAGGGCAGGAACCCCCCCTCTACTCATGGCAGGACGGGACCCCCACCCCCTGGGGAAGTACAAGACCCCTGGACTCTCACGGCAGGATGGGACCCTCAGATCCTTAGGGAAGGACAGGAGACCCTAATTCCCCTGGGGCAGGTTGGGACTCTTCAACCCCTTAGGGCAGGAAGGGACCCCCACTCCCCCGTGAAAGGGCAGCACCCCCAGGCCATGGGGAAGGAGGAGACCCCCAGACCCTTGGGGCAGGATGGGACCCTCAACCCCTTGGGGAAGCACAGGACCCCCGCTGCCCCGGGGCCGGATGGGACCCCTGGGCTCTCAGGGCAGGACGGGACACCCACCCCCAGGGCAGGGCAGGACAGGACCCCCCTCGTCCGTCCCCCGCCGCCCTCCCCTTACCGCCGCCGGTCAGCGCTCCCGCAGCCCCGCACGTCACCAGCGTCCCCTCCCGTGGCCAGGGCCAGTGGCCGGCTGGGCTGGTGGCCACAGGTGATGCTCCCCAGCCCCACCCCGCTGCCGGGGCCTGACTCACGGCGCCGGGGCCGGTGTGGCCAGGCCGCGGGCACGGGGGAGCCCCGGGCCCCGGGGCGGTGATTCAGCAGGAGGGACGCGGCCGGCAGAGACACGGGCCACCGCCGGACACGCCGTCCCTGCGCTGACCCCCGGCCTTGTGCAACTCCCCGTTGGGGACAGAGCCACCGTGTCCCCCGGGATCGGGTGTCCCGGCTGGTGACGCCGGCGCAGCCCTTCCCCCCACGTGCCCCACACCGGGTGGCCAAAAATACCCGCGGGGCCCGGGCACCCGAAAATAGCCCGGGTGGTGTAAACAGCCAGGGGGGGGCCAAGGGCCGGCGAGGGGACCCCCGTGGCAGGGCAGGGCAGCCGGTGCCCCGCACGCCCCGGCACAGCCCCAGGGGACGTGGGCACCCGTGGGGGCGTACCCCTGGTGACCCCTGCGAGGGCACGCGTGCCCCAGTGTCAGATGGAGGGGACCCCCCCGACCCTGCAGGGACGCACACGCCTCGGTGGGGACGCGTGGCAGAGTGACAGCCCTACGGCGACCTGCACCCCGCGGTGACACGTACCCCAAGAGCAGCGCGGTGACACACACCCTGCGGGGACACGGCCACTCCGTGGGGACACTCCCGTGGGGACACTCCCGTCACGCGCGGGCACCGGCAGCCCCGTGTCCCCATGTCCCACGGCATGGGGGGGGGGGGTCTGGAGTGCGGCGTCCCGGGACGGGGGACCCCAGGAAGGAGTGGGGTGACCCCGCACCGGGGGCACCGTGACTGCCTGGGGCCATGCCAGGGGCGGCCGCTCCCGCGTCCCCCATCTCCCGGTGCCCCCCGTCCCCCGCTGCCCCCCCCGTTACCCCCGTCCCAGCTCACCTGGTGCTCGGTGCCGGCCCGGTCCCCGTGTCCCCGGTACCGGGCTCTCACCTGGCCCCGCAGCCCGCCCCGGCACCGGGACTGTGTCCCGCCGCCGGCCATGGCCGCACCGGGACCGGCACCGGGGGGGCGGGCGCGGGTCCCGGGGGGGTCCCCCGCCGTGGGGACCGCGGTCCGAGCGCGGGCAAGGCGGGCCCGGCGCGGGGTCCCGGTGCGGGGTCCGGGGGTGCGAGGCCGGGGGGGGGGTGACACACACAGAGGGGGTGCAGGGCCCGGGTTCCCGGAGCGGGGCCCGGGGAGCAGCGAGGGGCCCCGGGTGCTGGCGGAGGGTGCGGGGAGGGACGGGGGTGCGGGGCCCGGGGGGGGGTGGTGGGGCGCGGCGTCCGGGGGGGGTCGAGGGGCCAGCGCAGGGCCGGGGCGGGTCGGAGCCGGCGCAGGGCCCGGGCCGCGGTGCTGGGGCTCCTCCCGCCGCGGCCGGTACCGCCCCGGTACAGCCCCTGCCCGCCCCGGTACCGCCCCGGTACAACCCCTGACCGCCCCTGCCCGCCCCGGTACAGCCCCTGCCCGCCCCGGTACCGCCCCGGTACAACCCCTGCCCGCCCCTGCCCACCCCGGTACCGCCCCGGTTCCGCCCCGGTACAGCCCCTGACCGCCCCTGTCCGCCCCGGTACCACCCCGGTTCCACCCCGGTACAGCCCCTGACCGCCCCTGCCCGCCCCGGTACCACCCCGGTTCCACCCCGGTACAACCCCTGCCCGCCCCTGCCCGCCCCGGTACCACCCCGGAGCCCTTGCCCTCCCCTGCCCTCCCCGGTACCGCCTCAGTTCCACCCCGGTACAGCCCCTGCCCACCCCGGTACCGCCCCGGTTCCGCCCCGGTACAGCCCCTGACCGCCCCTGCCCGCCCCGGTACCACCCCGGTTCCACCCCGGTACAACCCCTGCCCGCCCCTGCCCGCCTCGGTACCGCCCCGGTACAGCCCCTGCCCGCCCCTGCCCGCCCCGGTACCACCCCGGAGCCCTTGCCCTCCCCTGCCCTCCCCGGTACCGCCTCAGTTCCACCCCGGTACAGCCCCTGCCCGGCCCGGTACCGCCCCGGTTCCACCCCGGTACAGCCCCTGCCCGCCCCTGTTCCACTCCGGTTCCACCCCGGTCCCACCTCGGTCCCGCCCCTGCCCTCCCCTGCCCGCTCCGGTCCCGCCCCGGTGCCGCCCCGGTCCCGCCCGGTGCCGCCCCGGTGCCGCCCCGGTGCCGCCCCGGTGCCGCCCCGGTGCCGCCCGGTGCCGCCCCGGTGCCGCCATGCTGCTGCTGTTGCTGCGGGGTCTCGGTGCTCGGTCCGGGCTCCGCTCGGTGCCCGCTGCGCTGCGGCCGCCCCCCGCCCCGGGGCGCAGGTACCGGGGAGCCCCGGCCCTGGGGGGGGCGGTGGGCGCTGGGGAGGGGCGAGCCCGGACTCTGCGTCCCCGGGGGTCGGGGGGGTCAAGGGTGCGCGGGGGGCGGGCGTTGGGGCTCCCGGGGGGGGTGCAGGGGTACGCGGACACCTCGGGGCAGCGGGGCGGGGGTCGGGGTCCCAGACGCTGCGGGGGGGGGGGGGGGGCCGAGCGGGAGGGTGCTGGCGCTTGGGTGGGGGGCGTGTCCGGGAGCAGGGACACCGGGCACGGCGGGAGGGGGAGCGAGGGTGTCCCCCACCCCGGGACAGCCCAGGGCGGCCTGGGGAGACCGGCCGTGCCTGGGGGGGGGGGGGACACACACAGCCCTCGCCAGCTCCCACCCCCCCCCACTCACCCCTCTCCCCAGTTTCAGGTATGGGGGGGGGCGCCTGGGGCTCGCTGGCCCCCCTCGCCCCCCCCCCGGCCCCCCCGCGCCAGCCCTGCGCTGCCTGCTCCTGGCCGGCCCGGCCGCGGGCTGCGTGGCCCTGGGCTTGCTGGGCACGGCCGCACGCTGCCAGGCGGTCACCGGCCCCCCCGGCCCCCCCGGCCCCCCCGGCCCCCCCGACCCCGCGCAGCCCCGGCCGGAGCCCACCTTCGACTGGCCGGCGCTCTGGACCTTCCTGCGGCCCCAGCTCCTGGCCCTCTCGGCGGCCGTCGTGGTGAGCAGGGGCGGGCAGGCGGCCGCGGTCCCCCCCGTTGTCCTGTCCCCGTGCCCTGGTGTGACACACACCCGCCGTCCCCGTGCCCTGGTGTGACACACACCCGCCGTCCCCGTGCCCTGCTGTGACACCCGCCGTCCCCGTGCCCTGCTGTGACACTGTGACACCTGCCGTCCCCGTGCCCTGGTGTGACACCCCCCATCCCCATGCCCTGGTTGTGACACAAACCCGCCGTCCCCGTGCCCTGGTGTGACACACACCCCCTGTCCCCGTGCCCTGCTGTGACAGACACCCCCCGTCCCCGTGCCCTGGTGTGACAGACACCCGCCGTCCCCGTGCCCTGGTGTGACACCCCCCATCCCCATGCCCTGGTTGTGACACAAACCCGCCGTCCCCGTGCCCTGGTGTGACACACACCCCCTGTCCCCGTGCCCTGCTGTGACAGACACCCGCCGTCCCCGTGCCCTGGTGTGACACACACCCGCCGTCCCCGTGCCCTGGTGTGACACCCGCCGTCCCCGTGCCCTGGTGTGACACACACCCGCTGTCCCCGTGCCCTGCTGTGACACCCGCCGTGCCCTGCTGTGACACCCCCCATCCCCGTGCCCTGCTGTGACACCCCCCGTGCCCTGGTGTGACACCCGCTGTCCCCGTGCCCTGGTGTGACACACACCCGCCGTCCCCGTGCCCTGGTGTGACACCCCCCGTCCCCGTGCCCTGGTGTGACACCCCCCGTCCCCGTGCCCTGGTGTGACACACACCCCCCGTCCCCGTGCCCTGGTGTGACACACACCCGCTGTCCCCGTGCCCTGGTGTGACACCCCCCGTCCCCGTGCCCTGCTGTGACACCCCCCGTGCCCTGCTGTGACACACACCCCCTGTCCCCGTGCCCTGCTGTGACACCCCCTGTCCCCGTGCCCTGCTGTGACACCCCCTGTCCCCGTGCCCTGCTGTGACATCCCCCGTCCCCGTGCCCTGCTGTGACACACACCCGCCGTCCCCGTGCCCTGGTGTGACACCCCCCTGCCGTCCCCGTGCCCTGCTGTGACACTCCCCGTGCCCTGCTGTGACACCCCCCTGCCGTCCCCGTGCCCTGCTGTGACACCCCCCGTGCCCTGGTGTGACACCCCCCGTCCCCGCAGCTGGCGCTGGGCGCAGCCCTGCTCAACATCCACATCCCGGTGCTGCTGGGGCAGCTGGTGAACGTGGTGGCCCGCTGCGCCCGCGGCCACCTCGCCGGCTACCTGCGGGAAGCGCGGCGCCCGGCCCTGCGCCTGCTCGCCGTCTACTGCCTGCAGGTGGGTGCTGGCACCCCGAGCCGGGTGGGGGGGGTCCCGGCGGGGCTGCCCCCCACCCTGCCGAGCCCCTCTCCTCCGCAGGGGCTGCTGACTTTCGGGTACATCGCGCTGCTGGCGCGGGTCGGGGAGCAGGTAGCGGGCAGCATGCGCAAGGCGCTCTTCGTCTCCCTGCTCCGGTAAAACACCCCGCGGGGCGGTGAGAGGGATGGGGTGCGCGGCGGGGGGGGGGGCGACACACCCCCCCAGCCCACCACCGCTCCCCCCCCCCTCTCCGGGCAGGCAGGACGTGGCGTTCTTCGACGCCAACCGGACGGGGCAGCTGGTGAACCGGCTGACGGCCGACATCCAGGAATTCAAGTCCTCCTTCAAGCTGGCCATCTCCCAGGTGAGGCCGGCAACCGCCAGCACCGGCTCCCCCCCCCCGAGACCCCCCCTGGCCCCCAGCACCCACCCGTGCCCCCCGCCAGGGCCTGCGCAGCGGCACGCAGACGGTGGGCTGCTTCGTCTCGCTCTACCTGCTCTCGCCCAAGCTGACGGGGCTGCTGCTCGTGGCGCTGCCCGTGTTGGTGGGCGCCGGGGCCCTCATCGGCGCCGTCCTCCGCAGCTTCTCCCGCCAGGCGCAGGAGCAGGTAACCCCCCCCACCCCCTCCAAGGGACCCCACCACCCCCCAGCGCCAGAGCAGGGGGTGTCCTGTGTGGCCCCCCCCCCCCCCCTCCATCCCTCTCCCCGCAGGTGGCTAAAGCCACGGGGGTGGCAGACGAGGTGCTGGGCAATGTCCGGACCGTGCGCGCCTTCGCCATGGAGGACCGGCAGGCAGGGTAAGGGGGGCAGCTGCGGGGGGGGGGGGTGTCTCTCCCAGCGGGGGGGGCTGAGGGGTGTCAGCCCCCTCCCTGCCCGCAGGCTGTACTGCGCCGAGGTGGACCGCGCCGGCTGGCTGAACGAGCGGCTGGGGCTGGGCATCGCCGCCTTCCAGGGGCTCTCCAACCTGGCGCTCAACGGTGAGCGGGCATCTGGGGGGCAGGACCCGGTGGTGCCGTGGGGCAGGACCCCCCTCCGGGTCTCACCTGCACCCCCCCGGCCCCGCAGGCATCGTCCTGGGGACCATCTTCGTGGGCGGCTCCATGATGGCCGGGGATGAGCTCTCGCCGGGCGACCTCATGTCCTTCCTGGTGGCCTCGCAGACGGTGCAAAGGTCAGGGCAGGGCCCGGCGCGGCGCATCCCCGGGGCCCCGGTGAGCCACATCCTGCCCGGGGCACAGCCCTGAGCTCGGCCTCTCCCCTTGCGCCCCGCAGGTCCATGGCCAACATCTCCATCCTGCTTGGGCAGGTAGGTGGGGTGGGGGGCTCCCGCTGGAGCTGGGGGGCAGGGGCTGGGGGGTGCTCCCACTGCTGTGTCCCCCTCGCAGGTGGTGCGAGGTCTGAGCGCCGGCGCCCGCGTCTTTGAGTTGCTGGCGCTGGAGCCCAGCGTGGCGCTGCGGGGGGGGGGCTCCATCCCCAGCCACTCCCTGCTCGGCCACATCGCCTTCCACCACGTCTCCTTCAGGTGAGCTGCACCAGCCCCCTCCCCTTGAGCCACCCCGCAGGCTGGGGGGCCGGCACCGTGCTCCCACAGCCCCCCCCCCGCTCCTCTCCCTGCAGCTACCCCACCCGCCCGGGCTACCTGGTCCTGCGGGACTTCAGCCTCACCCTGCCCCCCTGCAAGACCGTGGCCATCGTGGGACCATCCGGAGGAGGTACTGGCCCCCCCCGGGACCCACAGCCCTCCCTGCACCCCCAGCGCAGGGGACACCCTCTCCACTCCCTGGGCGCACCCTCCTGCGCCCCAGCCCTCTGCCCGGTGAGCCCAGTTGCACTGGGAACCGGCCCCCGTGCCTCCCGTGGTGCTGGAGCTGGGGGGCCCCAGGGGGGCGCGCAGCCGGGGGGCGTGGCGGGGCTTGAGGGGGTCCCCCCTCCGCAGGGAAATCGACGGTGGCGGCGCTGCTGGAGCGGTTCTACGAGCCCACGCAGGGCAGCATCACCCTGGACGGCCACGACATCTCCTCCCTGGACCCCTCCTGGCTGCGGGGGCACGTCATCGGCTTCATCGGCCAGGTTGGGGGCTGCCGTGGGGCGCTTCCCCCAGGCGCCGGGTGGGAACCCCCCAGGGGACAGGGGGGGAGGTGACCCTGTCCGGGGCTCGGCGCTGAGGGGCCGGACACTGCCGCAGGAGCCGGTGCTCTTCGGAACAACCATCCTGGAGAACATCCGCTTCGGGAAGCCGGGAGCCTCCGACGCCGAGGTGTACGCCGCGGCCCAGCTCGCCAACGCCGACGGCTTCATCCGCAGCTTCCCCGAGGGCTACGGCACCGTCGTGGGTATGTGCCACAGAGTGGGGCAGGCGGGCGGGGACCCCCGAACCCACGCAGCCGCCCCACGGGACAGGCGGAGAAGCACGAAGCCCAAGTCTGGCTGCCCGTCACCGCCGGCACGAGGCTGTGCCGGGAGGGAGCGGCGGCTGCGCCGGGCTTCCCGCGGCATGGATGTCGTTTGGCGCTGGTATTCGGGGGGGGGGGGGGGGGGAACACAGCTGCGCCCCTCGGCTCCCATCCTCGCGGTGGGGGGGGTCTCCCCAAGCTGGGGCGGCACCGGCATCCCCGCGGTTGTCCCCGCCAGGCGAGCGCGGCGCGACGCTGTCGGGGGGTCAGAAGCAGCGCATCGCCATCGCCCGGGCCCTGCTGAAGGACCCCCCCGTGCTGATCCTGGACGAGGCCACGAGCGCGCTGGACGCGCAGGCGGAGCGGGTGGTGCAGGAGGCGTTGGACCGCGCCGTCTCGGGCCGCACCGTCCTGCTCATCGCCCACCGCCTCAGCACCATCCGGGGCGCGGACCTCATCGTGGTGCTGGCGCAGGGCCGGGTGGCCGAGGTGGGCAGCACCGGGGGGGGGGGGGTGAGGGGAAAGGGGGGGGACACACGGGCAGCCACATGGGTGACACCGTCTCCATTGTCCCCGCAGGCGGGGACCCACGAGGAGCTGGTGCGACGGGGGGGTCTCTACGCCGAGCTCATCCGCCGGCAGACCAAGGACCGATCCTGAGTGGGGGGGGGGGGGCAGCTGCTCCCGGGGTGCCCCCCTGCTGCTCCCCAATAAACCAGCACTGGAAGGCGGCTGTGGGGGCTCAGCTGTGTGGTGTGGGGTTGTGGGGGGGGGGGGTGCACCGGCCCTGCTCCCCCCACCACTGCCAGGGGGCGGAGCCTCGGGGGGGTGACGGTGGATTTGGGGCGGGGACGACCCCGCCCCTCCCTGCCTGCGCACCCCGGGGGACGGGCAGCTGCCGGCAGTGTCCTGCGTGGGAAGGTGGGGGGGTCCCCCCTCCGTCGGTCCCCCGGGGTGGGGGTCCCCAGGGCCGTCCCGGTGAAGGGGAGCGGGTGGCCGGTTTCGGTGCCGCTCGCTGCGTGTCCCCTGTCCCGGGGGGCCACCATGGCGGGGCTGGCACTACCCGCCCCCCCCCCCGGCACTGCTGCCTTCCAGACCGCCCACCCCGGGGGTCTCTGCCCCCCGCCCCCTAACCCCCCCGGCAACGCCGCTGCTCCGGGAGGGGCTCCGGGCCGGACCTGGCTCTGCAGCGGGTGGGGGGTCCCAGCGCGGCCCGGTGAGGGGGGGGGGGGTGTCCTGCAGCGCCCACGGCCGAACCCTCCCACGCCGGGCTCAGCAGGGTCTCCGTGCCCGGGGGGAGGAGCGGGGCCGCAGCGGGGCAGCCCCCCCAGCCCTGCCCGGCCCCTCGGCTCCGCGCCCACCCCCCTCCCCGCCCCTGTTCTTCGGGGGGGGGGGGGGGGGCGGCGGGTGGAGCCGCCGCGGGAGGGGCGGGGGCGGGGGGCGGCCGCAGGAGCGGCAGCGGCTGCGCCGCGGAGCCGGGAGCGGAGCCGGGACCGGGAGCAGGGACCGGGACCGGGACCGGGACCGAGACCGGGACCGGGGGGGGGGGGGGCCGCGCTGGCCGGCGGCTCCGCGGTACCGACAGCGCGGGGGGGAGGCGGGGGGGGGGGGAGCGGCCGGTCCTGCCCCGCCCTGCCCCGCCCTGCCCCGCCCCGCCCCGCCCCGCCCGCAGCACCCTGAGCACGGCGCGGCCATGGGCCGGGGGCGGCCGGGGGTCCCGGGGGGCTGAGGGCGGCGGGGAGCGGGGGGGCCCGGCGGCGGCAGGATGAGGGCGGGCTCGGAGGGCAGCGGGGAGGGCGAGGGGCTCTCCAGCCTGCGGGCCTTCGCCCACAGCTCCTCGCTGCACGGCATCAGCCACGTCTTCGCCTACGGGGCCGTGTCGCTGCGCCGCGTGCTGTGGGGAGCCTTCTTCCTGGGCTCGCTGGGGCTGCTGCTGCTGGTCTGCGCCGAGCGCGTCGCCTACTTCCTCACCTACCCCCACGTCACCAAGCTGGACGAGGTGGCCGCCCACAACCTCACCTTCCCGGCCATCACCATCTGCAACCTCAACGAGTTCCGCTTCTCCAAGATCACCCGCAACGACATGTACCACGTCGGCGAGCTGCTGGCGCTGCTCAACGACCGCTACGAGATCAGCAACCCGCAGCTGGCCGAGCCCCACGTCCTGGCCGCCCTGCGCGACAAGGCCAACTTCAAGAACTTCAAGGCCAAGCCCTTCAGCATGGCCGAGTTCTACAACCGCACCGGCCACGACCTGGCCGACATGCTGCTGCAGTGCTCCTTCCGCGGCGCCAACTGCACCGCCCGCAACTTCACCGTGGTGAGTGCCGGCCCCGGGGCGCGGGGACCGGCTCGAGGAGTGGGGGGGCCCCACCGGGGACCGGGTGGCCCGCGTGCCCCCGGGGACCGTGAAGGGACGCGGGTGCCCTGCCGGGGTCACGCTGGGGCTGCTGCGGCACCGACGGGTGAGCCCCTGCTCCCGACCCGCCGGCGCGCCCCACACGCCAGCCCCTGCCCGCCTCCCCGGGCGCTGCGGCAGGCCGGCTGCCAGCCAGGGGTGCCCCCCACCCCACGCTCACCGCAGGGGTGCCAGGCGGCTGGGAACGGAGCCCAGGCTGGAGCCGCGCTGTGCCGGAGCCCCTGCATGCAGCCGCACGGGCACGGGGTGCTGGTGGGCACGGGGTGCCCACAGGTACAGCCCACAGCCCCGCTCCCCCCCGTGCCGGCCCCAGATGCCGCCCGGGCACCGGCGGCAGCAGCCGCTTCCCCCGGGCCGTGTTCACACGCAGCTCCCACACCCACGGCTTCACCACGCAGCCTGCCCCGGCGCGGGCGAGGGTTCCCCGTGCCAGAGCCATCCCCCCCGCCTCTAGCCCATGGGTGCCTGGCCCCGGTGCTGCCCCCAACACCCCCCGCCGCTCCCGGGGCTGCGCCCGCTCTGCTCCTGGCCCCAGGGAATCGCCGGTGCCCGTGTGCTCCCACCACACCCGCCGTGCCCCGGTGGGATGCCGGCGGGGCTGCACAGCACCGAGCTGTGTCCCCCGGGCTGCCATGTGCGTGGTGCAGGCAGGTGCCAGAGCGTGGCACCCTGAGGGGGGGGAGCAGGGCTGCCGCAGTCCTGGGTGGGCACAGGGGACCCCTGACCCAGCGCTTGGCTCCCCCCAGAAAAACCTCAGCAGCGGGCAGCCTGCACTGTGTCCTGCGAAACCCACCCGGCGCTGTGCCTGCCCGGGAGGGATGGGCAGGGACGGTGGCACGGTCAGGAGGATGGGCAGGGACGGTGGCACGGTCAGGAGGACAGCAGGGATGATGGCACGGGCAGGAGGACGGGCAGGGATGGTGGCACGGGCAGGAGGATGGGCACGTCCTTCGTGCTGCGGCAGCGCCGGGGAAGCAGCGTGTGGTGGGAGCTGGGCAGCCTGTGCCTGCTGTGCACGGCTCTGCTCAGTCGCTGTCACCGTGGGCTCGGCTGTGCTATCACAACAGCAATTACCATCAGCTTAAGACTCTTAGTGCGCAAAATTAATTTTCCTTGGGAGCTCGGGGGAAAAGCATCCCTTTTGGCAGCTCCACGCCCTTGGCCGGAGCAGCTCCGCCGGAGCCCCTGCGGCAGGGCCAGGCGGCTGCGTCCAGCAGCAAGGGCTGGGTCGTGCAGTGGGAGGGTCGGGAGTCCCCAGGGTGGGATTTAGGGGGGGTCATGCGTGGGGCTGCGCTGCTCCCGCCGTCCCCCGGGCTCGTGGATGCCGCCGGGAGCGTCAGGCTCTGCCCACGTGCGCCGCACGGTCGGCCCCGCTGCCGCCTCAGCCCCAACAAGCAGCGAGAAACTTCTGCCTGAGCGGCCGCGGGGGCCCCCGGCACATGCAGCCCCCCCTCCACGGGGCCACCCTGCCCCGGCTCAGCCTCCCTCTGCGCCCACTGCAACTTTGCCGGCTAAAAATACAGAATTAATGCCGGGGCTTAGGTGCAGATTATGATCCTCTGTCCTCGGCGCTGAGCCGGCGGCTCCCAGCACCGCGTCCCATCTGGCGGCTGCGGGGCTGCCGGGGCTCCCAGCCCATGCCGGGGCCGGGGAGGCCGCCCGTGCGCGGTGCCCCATCCCAGCCCCGTCCCCGGGGTCCCCGGGCCTGTGGTCGGTGTCCAAAGCAAGGGCCATCCAGGCTGGGTCTGTGCCCCCCAGGGCCGGGAGGACCGGGGCAAGCTGGGGGTGCACGGATGGGAGGTGCTCGGGGCCAGCGCGGCCCTGGGGTGCGGGGACAGGGGGGTCCTGGGTGCGGGGACAGGAGGTCCCCAGGGTGCGGGGACAGGGGGGTCCTGGGTGCAGGGACAGGGGGGTCCTGGGTGCGGAGACAGGGGGGTCCTGGGTGTGGGGACAGGGGGGTCCTGGGTGCGGGGACAAGGAGGGTCCTGGGTGCGGGCACAGGGGGTTCCTGGGTGCGGGGACAGGGGGGTCCTGGGTGCAGGGCTGGTGGTCCCCAGGGTGCAGGGCCCGGGGTCCCTGGGGTGCAGGGCTGGGGGGACCTGATAGTGGGTCACCCCGAGTGTGGGGACCGCCAGGAGGGCTGGCAGTGCCGGGGCTGCATCCCAGTCCCTGTGCCTGTCCCAGTCCCCCCCAGCTGCTGGGCCCCAGCACATCCCTGTGCCGGGCAGCCGTTGCCATGGCAGCCGCCCCCCCCTTCCTCCTTGGGCAGCACATTGCCATGGCAACGGCTCCCCTCTTTGGGAGCAGCCCGTTGCCACAGCAGCAGGCCCCCCCGCCCCCGCAGTGGGGCAGGACACTACACCCGGGGGGGACACACCCCATAGCTGGGGGAGCCCTGACCCTGTGGGGCAGTTATGGATGGCCCCCCTGGGCCAGCCACCCCCCAGGCCATGGGTCAGTGATGGGGCTGGGGGACCATGGCTGCAGCCCCCCCACACCCCTCACCCTGCACCCCAGGGCAGCCGCTCCGTGGGGTGGGGGCCTGCGTGGGGAAGGGGCTCTGTGCTGAGGGCGGGGGGGGGGGGGGGGTAGGCCAAAGGGAGTGGGAGTCAGGGGGCTGGGGGGGCTGCTCTGGGGCTGGGGAGGCTTTGGCTGCGGGGTGGGAAGTGCCGCATACCTGGGCTGCAGGGTTGTGGGGGGCTCGGGGGGGGCGGGTTGTTCAGCTCAGGGTTATGCTGGGGGCTGTGGGAAGGGTCTCTGCCCCTGGTCGTTGGCCCCTGGGGGCTCTGGGGGCACTGGTGGTGGGTGCTGGGGTCCCTACCTGTGGGTGCTGGTCACTGGGGGCTCTGGGGGCACTGGGATCCCTACGTGTGGGTGCTGGGGCCTCTGGGGGCCTTGGCACTGGGTGCTGGGGTCCCTACCTGTGGGTGCTGGTCCTTGGGGGGTCTGGGGGCACTGGGGGCCTCTGGCACAGGTCAGGCTCCCCAGTCCTAGCAGGGATGACGGCCTCTGCCAAGCCCCGGTCCCCGTCACCATCCTGGCTCGCGCCCTCCCCACTGCTGGGTCCCCACGCAGCCCCACATGTCCCCAGGCGGCCCCACGTCCCCCCGGAGCCGTGCTGAATCCCGATCCCCCCGCAGAGCCGGGGACGGGCTCGGGGGGCGCGGGGGGCGGCCGGGCTCACAGCCTTCGCCCGGTGCCGCGCACTGCAGGGGCTGGGGCGCATCTTCGCGCCCGGGGAGCCTGTTTTGGGGCCGGAGCCTTCCTGGCCTCGGTGGGGACCTTCCCGCTGCGTGTGGGGGAGCGGGTCCGGCGTTACGCCGCACACCCCCGCGTCACCGTGCTGGACGAGGCGGAGACCCGCGTCCTCGCCTTCCCCGCCGTCACCCTCTGCAGCGACAACCGCGTCCGGCGGTCCCAGCTCACCCCCGGCGACCTGTTCTGGCTGGGCAGGGAGCTGCTGGCGCTGGGGAGGGAGGATTTCCCCCGCTACCTGCGGGCGCTGGGGCGGCCCCCCGACCTCGCCGGCTTCTTCCCCAGCAAGAGCAACGACCTGGGCGCCTTCTACCCGCGCGCCGGGCACCCCATCCACGAGATACTGCTGCGCTGCCAGGACTGCGGCCCTGAGAACTTCACCGCCGTGAGTGCCACGGTCACGGCCACAGCCACGGCCACGGATGACTCTCTGCCCCGAGCAGGACCCACAGCAGCCCCAGCCCCAGCCGGCTCTGCCCTGGGCAGAGCTTGGGCAGGACCCCCAGGGCTGAGCAGGCTTTGGGGGTGCACAGGCTGTGGGGCGACGGTGGGGGTGCACGCTGTGGGATGATGAGCTGTGCGTACTGTGTGGGGCCGTGGGGTGTGCAGGATGTGGGGCAATGGTGGGGTGGGGGGCATGGTGCCTGCCCGCCCCGCTGCCCCCCAGCCCCGGGCACGCGGGGAAGCTCCCACCGTGCTGCCCCGGGGCGGCTCCTCTCGCCCACCCTGCACCCACGGGGCCGTGGGGAAGCGTGGTGGAAATGGGGAGTCACGGCAGGGCATGTGGGGCAAGGTGGGGCTGCAGCTGCAGCACAGGCATGGGGGGCCAGGGGTGACGGGGTTCAGGGCGTGGGTGGGGGGGTCCCACAGCACCGATGGGACCCGGCAGAGCCAGGGACACCACGGTGGGGCAGGGGCAGCAGCCGCTGCCCCCCAGCCCCGTGCATAGCCCCACGCTGGTCCCAGAGGGGAAGGGATGGGTGCACCAGCCCCTTTCCTGTGCACAGAGTGATGGGGGGGTGCTGGGATCCTGCAGCGGGTCCTGGGGGGCGCTGGGATCCCACCCTGGGGCGGTGCCGGCACCCCCCGGTGCTGCCCCCCAGCCCTGCTCGCTGAGTGCAGGGCAGGCGGGGGCCCAGCTCCCGGCCCCCAGCACCCCGAATGCTGCCATCCCATGGGTGACCCCCGCCGCGGGCGCTGAGGGTCCTGCCCCGTCCCCGCAGATCTTCACCCGCCTGGGCAAGTGCTACACCTTCAACTCGGGGGGGCCGGGCCGGGAGGTGCTGACCACGCTGCAGGGCGGCGCGGGGAACGGCCTGGAGCTGATGCTCAACGTCCAGCAAGAGGAATACCTGCCCGTCTGGGGGGACACAGGTGGGGGCCTCCCCCGACCCCAGCTCCGCAGCCCCGCTCGCCATCACCTCGCGCCCCCGACGCCCTCCCTGCCTTGCAGACGAGACCTCGTACGAGGCGGGGGTGAAGGTGCAGATCCACAGCCAGGAAGAGCCCCCCTTCATCGACCAGCTGGGCTTCGGCGTGGCGCCCGGCTTCCAGACCTTCGTGTCCTGCCAGCAGCAGCGGGTATCCGGCCGCTCTGCCCGGGCGGCGGGGGCTGCGGGGGCACCGCCACCCCCCCGGGGCTCGGGCAGCCCCGGCACAGCCATACCCTAACCCTAACCCACCCCCCGGGACACCCCGTGTCGAGCCGTGCCGCGCGGCAGGTACCGCACCTCCGCGGCACGGTGTGGGGCAGCCCCACGCCGGGACATCTGGGTCCCACCGCAGGCACCGGTTCCCAGCAGCAAACCGCGCCCCCCCCCCCCCAGCCTCCTGCCGAACAGACCGGCGGCAGGGGCGGCATCCAGCTCCCGCAGCCAGACACCTAAATTTAGGTGTCGCGAGTGGGTGTCTCCATGTGTGCTGGCGCTCGTGGCGTGGGCGGCCGGGAGCGCGGCGGTGGCGGCGGCACCGTGACCCTGGGTGCCCGTGGGCACCTTGCCGAGCCCCGCCGCTCCCTCGCCAAGCGCGGTCCCCGCACCGGCCAGGGCACAGTAGCTGCCCCTCTGGGTGCTACCCGCCGTGGGGGGGCTCTGTGCTGACCCCCCCGTCGCGTCCGGCTCCCAAGCGGGTACCACGTGCGGGCCCTCGCCCGTCGCCTTTCCCGCTGCGGGTGACACCGGCCCCGACGCCCGTCCCCGTGCCCAGCGAGGAGGGGCAGGGGTGTCAGTGGGGGTCTGCGGGGCGGTTTGACCCCCCCCCTCCCCAGCACCGGTCGCATGGGACGAGCGGGACGGGGTCACGGCGGTGGGGGACACGCCGGGGACGCCGTGTTTTCCTTAGCCCGCGGCCGGCAGCTGGTGTACCTGCCCCCGCCCTGGGGGGACTGCAAGGCCACCCCCATCGAGTCCGACTTCTTCACCAACTACAGCATCACCGCCTGCCGCCTGGACTGCGAGACCCGCTACCTGGCCGAGAACTGCAACTGCCGCATGGTGCACATGCCGGGTGAGCCGGGGACGGGGCCGGGGCCGGGGGGGGCGGCTGCCGTGGGGCCGGGGCGGTGGGGAGACCCTCCTGCCCCTGCGACCGCCGCCTCCCCCGCAGGCAACGCCAACGTCTGCACCCCGGAGCAGTACAAGGAGTGTGCCGACCCCGCGCTGGGTACGTACCGGCGGCCCCCTGCCCGCTGGCATCCCCAGCACAGCCCCCCTCTCGCCCCTGGGACCCCCCCATCGCCAGGCTCCATCGCTGCCAACGTGGCACCGGTGTCCCCGTGCCCTGGCTGCGGGGGGGGGGATTGGGGTGGGGGTGTCACTGCTGTCCCTGCCCGCTCAGACCCCAAACACGCAGAGCCACGCTCCCCCCCTCAGGTGCGATTGTGCCGCGCCCATCCCGTGCCACCGGCACCCGCCAACTCCCAGGATTTGGCCGGGGCTTGGGCTCGTTCCCAGCACGGGTTGGGGGGGGTCACGGGCACACGGCCCCAGTGTTCCCTGTCCCACCCACGTGTGTGTGTCCCCCCAACAAGACTTCCTGGTGAAGAAGGACAGCGAGTACTGCGCCTGCCGCACGCCCTGCGCCATGGTGCGCTACGGCAAAGAGCTCTCCATGGTGAAGATCCCCAGCAAGGCCTCCGCCAGGTACCTGGCCAAGAAGTTCAACAAGACGGAGCAGTACATCGCGTGAGTGCCGCCGCGCCGCCCCACGGCCCCACCAGCGCTCGGCACGGCGTGACAGTGTGATACGGCACGGCACGGCCGCGTGGCAGCCCCCGGCACGCGTGAACTGGCACGGCGTGGCGCGGCGTGGCATGGCATGGCCTCCCCTGTGCAAATCTGACCCAGCATAAGGGAAAACCACGTGGCACGGCACGGCACGGCACGGCATGGTGTGGGATGGCACGGCACGGCATGGGATGACATGGCACAGTTTGGCACAGTACGGCATGGCAGAGCGTGGCACAGTGCGGCGTGGCATCGCACAGCTTGGCACGGTACAGCATGGCATGGCATGGGATGGCACGGCATGGCACAATACGGCACCGCATGGCACAGTATGGCATGGCATGGCACAGCACAGTATGGCATGGCATGAGATGGCACTGCCCGGCACAGTACGACACGGCATGGCACAGTACGGTGTGGCACAGCCTGGCACACTATGGCACGGCGTGGCACGGTACGGTGTGGCACCGCTTGGCACACTACGGCACGGCGTGGCACGGTATGGTGTGGCACAGTCCGGCACAGTACAACACGGCATGGCACAGTACGGTGTGGCACAGCCTGGCACAGTACGGCACGGCGTGGCACGGCACGGCACGGCACAGCCTGGCACACTACGGCACGGCGTGGCACGGCACAGCACGGCACAGCCCATCCTTGTGCCACCCCAGCACAGGGCAGACCCCTCCGCCCTGTCCCCCCGGCACACCCCGGCATGGCATGGCCCCCCTGAGCCCCCCCCCACGGCGGGGGATGCCGCCTGACAGCTCGTCCGTCTGTCCGTCCGTCCGTCTGTCCGTCCCGGACCTGTCTGTCCCCCGCCTCAGGGACAACGTGCTGGTCCTGGACATCTTCTTTGAGGCCCTGAACTACGAGATGATCGAGCAGAAGAAGGCGTACGAGGTGGCGGGGCTGCTGGGTGAGTTCCCCGGGGGGGGGTCCCGGGGGGGCTGAGGATGGGGGGGGGGGGGGGGGTGCAGCCCCCTCTAACGCCGCCCTCCTGCCCAGGTGACATCGGGGGGCAGATGGGGCTCTTCATCGGCGCCAGCCTTCTCACCATCCTGGAGATCTTCGATTACCTGTACGAGGTGAGCCCCCCCCCGGCCCCCCCCTGCCCCACAGCCGGGGGGTGTGCGGGGCTGGCGTCTCAGACCCGTCTCCCCCAGGTGTTCCGGGACAAACTCCTCAGCTTCTACAAGGAGAAGAAGAGGACCCCCAGGAGCGACAGCAGCACCCTGGTAACCTCCCCCCGCCCCCCCTCCAGCCCCCCCCAGCACCCCCCAACCCCTCCGGGCCGCGACCCGGCCGCCCCGTCCCCCCTCCCCTGGCACAGCCGGCAAGGGGGGGGCCTCGCACCTCATCCCACCCATCTGCTGCTCGGCCTCATCCCCCCGGGACCGGCACCATCTCCCGCTGGGACCCCGCGCGCTCATCCGCTCCTCTCTGTCCGTCTGTCCGTCCGTCCTGCGCCCCCGCCGCCCGCCAGGAGCATCCAGCGGTCCCGGGCAGCCCCGCTGTCCCGCTCCCTCCGGGGGCCAGGTAGAGATCCCGGCCCTACACCCGGGGGGGCAGCACCCAGAGACCCCCCCGACGCTGGCGGTGCCGGCACTGGGGGGGGCTGCGGGGCTGCCTCCCCCCAGGGGGGTGATGGGGGTCCCCAGCCGGGGTGCAACGAGGGGCGAGGAGGTGACCCCCCCCAGTCAAGGACCCCCCCTTTCCCCGCAGGCGGGCCCCGGGGGTCCGTGTCCCCCCCCCCTCCTCCATCCCAGGCTTTTCTTGGCATCATCCCTGGGGCCGGTGTGTGGGGGCTGCCCCCCCCCCCCCCGCCGGCTCCGCTCCCATCCTCATGCATCGCTCCCCAGCACTGCGTCCCCTGAGCCCCCCCCCCCTGCCCCGGGCCCCCCCCACTCGCTGGCCAGGGGCCACCCCAACTCACCTCCCCCCCCCCCAGGTCGCTGTGGGGCAGGAGGGAGCCCCAGTCCTGGGTGGGGTGGGGAGGCTCGCTGCTCCGGGTTTTGGGGTTGGGGGGGCACAGCCTTGCTCCACAGTGACTGCGCACTGGCCCCCCCCCCCCCCGGAGCTGGGGGGGCAGGGGGGTTCCTGATGCAGAGCTGGGGCAGCCCGAGGGGCACAGGCAAGGGACAGAGCCCCCCCAGCACGGCCAGGCGCAGGGGGACAGGGACAGCGGGGCGTGGGGAGCAGCCACCCAGAGCCCCCCCACCCGGCTGCCTCCAACGCGCCCCCCCCCGGCCCTCAGAGCGCCCGTCCCCCCCTGCGCTGCCACACGGACAGTCTCAGCTTCGCCCCGAACGTGCTACCTCGTCACCCGGCTCTAGGCGCCTTCGAGGAATTCGCCTGCTGAGGGGGCCCAGCCCCGCACCCCCCGGCTGGGCCGGGGGGGGGACACACACACACACACAGAGGCTGTGGGGCGGGGGGGGGGGTGGGGGTGCCACTGGCAGCAGACCCAGGCACCCCCCCCCAACTCTGCCCCGCCGGGAGCGGGGGACCCCACGGGCTGGCACCGGGCCCCGAGGTGCCCTGCTTTGGGCTACCCGCCCCCCCCACCGCCCCGCCGAGGGGGTGGGGGGGTGGTGGCGGGGGCTGGGGGTGGCGGGGCCCCCCCCGGCCCTGTTCCCGCGTACCTGCATGCGCTGCTTGCGCCCGCGCCCCTCCCCGCTGCGCTGTACATGCGACGCCCGCTCGCTGTGGACACCCCCCCGTCCCACCCCCCAACCCCATTAAAGACCTGCCCCAGGCCCTGGCTCCTGTGCTGATGGTGGGGGGGGGGGCACACAGGGCCGGGGGGGTCCCCAGTGCCCCAGGAAGGAGAAGGCAGGCGCTGGGGGAAGGGAAGCTCTTTATGGGTGTAACAAACACGCACATTCACCTACATACAGCAGCACGGTAGAAAAAAAAAAGGGGTACCCCCCCCCCCCCGGGGGAGCTGGCGCCCCCTCCCCTGCTGGGGAAGGGGCTGGGGGCGGGGGGAGCAAGGAGAGGGGGAGTGGGGGGGTCCCCACGCCTGGTCCCGGAGGGTCCTGCCCCTTCACCAGCACCTTGGCCCCGTGTCCCCGGGGAGGGCTCCGTGCGCTCTCAGCCACCCCCGGCTCCACGGCGGGGCTGGGGGTGGGGGGGGGAGTTGGGGGGGGGGGGGGGGCTGCACCAGCGCCCCCCAGCCAGGGCAGGACCGGGGTAGCGTTGGGTTAAAAACCTAATAAATACCGAGGGCGGGGGCTGCGGTTCCGGGGTGCCGGCACCTTGCTCCTCCTCACCTCGTGCCCCCCCGGCTGCCGTGGGGGGCTGTCCCTTCCCCACAGCTGCCGGGAGCGTGTCCAGGAGCCGGGGTGCTGCCCCCCAGCTCAGCGTGGGGCCGGGCCAGCGCCGGGGGGGCCCTAGGGGGGGCAGAAGTCCGTGAAGTAGGGGTGCTGGAGAGCCTCCTCCGCCGATATCCGCTGCACCGGGTTGCACTTCAGCAGGTTCTGGCGGGGGCAGGGGGTGCGGCTGAAGGGGGGAGCGGGCCGTGGGACCCCCAACCCCACAGAGCACCCCCCCCGCCAGGTGTAGGGCTGCGAGGGGAGAGGGTGCACCCCACTCCCCCCCCCCCCCCGGGAGAAGCCAAACCCCCTCTCCCCGGCGGGGACGGGCAGCGCGCTCACCTGCAGCAGGTCCCGGCCGGTCGCGTTCAGCTTGGGCACCACGTTGACCAGGGAGGTGGTGGCGGGGTACATGGGGTACGGCTGGGGACGGAGAGGTGAGCCCCAGCCCCCCGCCCCGGCCCCCCCCCCACACCCCCTCAAACCTCACCTTGTAGTCCGGCAGCTTGGCCATGGCCGGCCACTGCTCCTCCGTGGGGGTTCCCAGCAGCGTGGGGGACGGGTCAAGGGCCAGCGTGGGGGGCACCCGTCACCCAGCGCCCCCCTCCCCGACATCCCCCCCCGCCCACAGCCCCCTCCCGCGCCCCTGCCCCAGACAAGGGGGTGCCCCCCACCCCCCAGAAGGATATCGGAAAATCCTTTTCAGCTGGTCGTCCACGTCGTTCCCCGGGAAGAGGGGCCGCCCCGCGTTGGCCAGCTCTAGGAAAGGGAGAGGGGATGAGCCCCACAGCCCCCCCTCCACCCCCCCCCCGTGCCCCCCACCCCCCCCCGCCGCCACCACCTGCGAAGATGCAGCCGGCCGACCACATGTCGATGGAGGTGGAGTAGAGCTTGGCACCGAAGAGCACGTCGGGGGGCCGGTACCACAGCGTGACGACCTGTGCAGCGGGACGGGTGGGGGGAGACGCTCAGCCAGGCTGGGGGGGGGGGGACAGGAACGGCCGAGCCCCCCCAGGGGAAAAGCGCGGGGCTGCCGGCTCACCTCCGCCGAGTAGCAGCGCACCGGGATGCCGAAGGCGCGGGCCAGCCCGAAATCGGCCAGTTTGAGCTCCCCGTTCTGTGGGGAAAGCGCCGCGTCAGCGGGACGGCGCCGGGGACACCCCGTCCCACCGCCACTCCCCACCCCCCCACCCCCCCCGCCGCGTCCAGGAGCGCAAGGGACAGACGGAGCGGTGGGCTGGGGACAGACAGACAGCCGGCTGCCGGTGTCCCCCCCCCCCGCCCCGGCCCTCACCCGGTTGATGAGCAGGTTCTGGGGTTTGAGGTCTCGGTGCAGGACGTTGCGGCTGTGGCAGAAGGCGAGGCCCTTCAGCAGCTGGTACATGAAGGACTGCGGGGGGAAAGCAGCGCGGGGGGGGGGACACACACACACACACACCCACGCGTCAGCCCCAGGGGCGGTGGGTCCGGAGGGGGCTCCCGCAGCCCCCCCTCGCCAAGCACACCTTGACGATCTCTGGGTCCAAGTCCCCGTTGCAGCTATCGAAGTACTTCTTCAGGTCCTGGGGAGGAGCCGGGGGGGGGGGGGGAGAGGCGCTAACCCCGGTGCCCCCCCCCGCAGGGTGGGGGGGGGGTGTGGGGGGGGTGTGTGTGTCCCCCCTTTTGCTCACCTGGTCACAGAACTCGAAGACCAGGGTCAGCTTCTTGTCGCTGTGCAGGACATCGTGCAGCCTGACAGGGGAAGGGGACCCTGAGACTCCGGACCCCCCCGCGGCCCCCCACCCCCCTTCCCGGCCCCCCCCCCCCCCCCTTGCCTGACGATGTTCTTGTGCTTCAGCTCCTTGAGCAGGCAGATCTCCCGCAGCGCCGAGCTGGGCACGCCCTGCCGAGAGAGGGGCGCGCTGGGGGGGCCCGGGGGGGGGCTCAGACCCGGCACCGGGGCCCGGGTGTCCCCCCCCCGCGCCCCCTCACCTCGTCGTCATCGTCCAGCCGCACGCGCTTCAGCGCCACGATCTCGTGCGTCTCCCGGTTCTTGGCCTTGAACACGGTCCCGTAGGTGCCTGCGGGGTCGCCGCGGGGTCAGCCCGGGGTCACCGAGGGGTCCCCGCCGCCCCCCCCCCCCGCCCCGCACCTTCCCCGATTTTCTCCAGTTTCTCGTATTTCTGCATCGCTCCGCGCTCCGCTCCAGCCCCGCCGCCGCCGCCGCCGCCGCCACACCTCCCGGCAGCCCCCGCGCCGGACACGCCCCTCCCGCCACACCTCCCGGCAGCCCCCGCGCCGGACACGCCCCTCCCGCCACACCTCCCGGCAGCCCCCGCGCCGGACACGCCCTTCCCGCCACACCACCCTGCACCCTCCGCGATAGCCACGCCCCCCCGCCACTCTTCCCAGCAGCCCCCGCGCCGGACACGCCCCCCCGTTCCCACACCTCTCAGTGCCGGACACGCCCCTCCCGGCAGCCTCCGCGGCGACCACGCCTCCTCCTCTCACACCTCTCAGTGCCGGACACGCCCCTCCCGCCACACCTCCCGGCAGCCTCCGCGCTAGCCACGCCCCCGCCACGCCTCCCGGCATCCCCCTCGGCGACCACACCCACGCCCCCACCCTTCCCGGTGCCGGCCCCGCCCCCCCCGCCCTCCCGCCATGGTTCCGGGTTCGAGCCCCGCGTCCGCCCGCCCCGCCCCGGCGCACCGGGACAGACACCGGGACACCGGGACTCCCCCGGGGCTCGGCGGGGGCCCCCGAGGGGCCAAGGCCTGTCGGTGCCGGTGCCGGTGCGGTCCCGCCCGGCGCCGCCTCGCCCCGCTCCGCCCCGGCGCGCTCCCGCTGCGGCTCCTCCCCGCGGGGCCGCGCAGCCCCGCCCGGCGCGGCGGGACCCTCCGGTAAGCGGCGGGAGCGGGACCCGGCGCCCGGTGCCGCCTCTGCTCCGCCGGCGCCGTTCCCCCCGCCCCCGCCCCGCGGCCCCCGAGTGGGGCTGCACCGGCCCCGCGGCCACCCGGAGGGGGGGTCCCGGCCGCGGGTGGGGGGCAGCCCCGTGCGGGGGGGCCGCGGGGCTGCCAGCATCCCCCGCGGGACGCAGCCCCGGGGTCCCTCCCCACGGGATCCCCCCGCCAAGCCGCGCCCCGCTCCCGTGGCTCAGCCCCCCGAGCCTCGCACCTCAGCCCCTTCCCGCCGCGGCCAGACCCACGCGCGGGGCCGTTCCCCGCCCGGGCTGGGATGGGGCGGGAGGGCGGGTGCCGCCGCGCTTCACCTTTCGGTGTCTTTTCTCTTTTGCAGCGGGCGCCGGAGCGACGCGCGCGGCAGGGCCATGCCCGTCCCGTCCGGCCCCTGAGCCCCCCGGAGACCCCCGGCAGGTGAGACGCGCGGGGCCGGGGGCGCTGGCCGCAGCCACCCCACGCGTGGGGCCGAGCGGAGGGACCCCCCGTCCCGGAGCGTCCCCGGCGGCAGAGCCACCGCCGAGGCGGTTCACGCCTGCCCGGCGCGGGAGCCGCCATGTGCCGCGCTGGGTGGCGAGCGGCACTGCCCGCTTACGAAACGCTGCCGAGGGTTGAGCAACGCCGGGCACAGGCCCAGCCCCACGGCTCTCCCGCGCTGGCTTGGGCTCCCACGGCCCCGGAGCAGGGACCCCGCCGCCCACGGTTGGGTCCCCCCCCGGGGAGGGGGACGGCAGGTCCCGGGGGGGGACGCGGCGCCTACAGCTGCCCCTGAGCTGCTCCCGGGGGGGCAGGCAGGGCTGCCCCACACCTCTCCTGCCAGAGCCCCTCGCGGTGTCTGGTCTGGTGCGAGGACTGGGGTGGTGGTCCTGGGGGGGGGGCTGCAGGGAGGGGTCCGTCCTCCGTCCCCCGCCGTGCCACGGCTCTGGGCACGGGCTGCGGGGTCCCGCTGGGGGCTCGGCCCCGCTTCGGGGTCACTGCACCGCTTCAAGCGGCTGCCAGGAGCGCGGGATTTGATGGCCCCGACAACGCTGCTGGCACCGGCGCCTGTCCCTCCCCGCGGGCAGCCCTCCCACCCCGGCCCCCGCGGCCACCGGCCTCCTCGGGGACTGGGGGCCGGGAGAAGGGCTGGCCCTGAGC
This sequence comes from Tyto alba, assembly GCF_018691265.1. Classification (NCBI taxonomy): domain Eukaryota; kingdom Metazoa; phylum Chordata; class Aves; order Strigiformes; family Tytonidae; genus Tyto; species Tyto alba. Next base: position 41,582,943 of record NW_024881313.1, read on the forward strand.
CCCGGCGGGGGCTTTGCCGGGTGGGCTCTGCCCCGAGCCCCCTTGGCGGCCCCCTCCCTCGCTGCCACCCTGCCCCAGCCGGGTCCTGCCCCCCCAAGGGACGCTGCTCTCGGTGACTGTGGGGGAAGGCGTACGGCGGGGACGGCTCTGGGGGGGTCCCTGCACCGGTGAGGGGCACCCCATGGCTGCGCAGCCTCTCCCTGCCCTGCTCTGCTCCGCGCCGCTGCTCGGGGCTCCCCGGGGCGGGCAGAGATGTTGCAGGGGATGGGGGCGGCGGGGGGGGGGGTCCCTCATCCCGTCTGTAGGATCACACCCGTCCTATGGACGGGAGGGGGGACCCCCCGTGCCGCCCCCGTCCCCTGCAGTGTCCGGGGTGGGGGTGGCTCAGGCTGGGATGCCATCCCGGCCGGCGGAAGGGAGGGGGCCGTGGGAGCCGTCGCCTGGCCGGGCCCCCGTGCCGAGCTGCGGGGAGGGGGGGGTCTGGCTGCTGTCCCCATTGCGGCCCCTGCCAGCGCAGCCCTGTCATTAGAGGGGACAGGGTGGCCGCAGGGACCGGGCTGGCTGCCTGAGGACGCCGCGCTGGGGCTTGCCAGGGGCGCCGAGGCTGGCGGGGGGGGTGGGGGGAATGGGCTGCCCCCCCAGCTCCTCCCCGCTCTCTGCCCCACGGCCGCCTGCCCCACATCCCTCACCCCCCGTACCGCACCGCCTGTCCCCTTGCGTGACCCTGCGCGCCCACGTCTGCGCAGGCGAAGCCCCCAGCGCTCGTGGGGCTGGGGGGCTGCGTGTGTCCCCCCACCCCACCCCACGTCCCCCCTGTGCCGGCTGCTCTGTGGGGCTGGAGCGCGGCCCCTCCGCTGTCGCTTGCCCGTCCCCGGCTGCCGGCGCTCGCCGCTGGCTGCCCCCGTGCCCAGCGGGAGCCGCGGCGCAGAGGTGGGGCTGCCCGAGGAGCCGTTCCGGGACTTGGCACCGCCACTCTGTTTGGATAAAGTGGCCTGGTGCAGGCTTGCCGAAACAAAGACTCTCGCTGCTGCCGCCGCCGCCGCTGATATTTTTTTTTTTTTTTTTTTAATTCCGCTCCGGTATAAAAGCTCCGGCCGGTGGCCGGCACTGGGCAGCTCACGGCACGGTGGGGCCGAGCGTGGCTGCCCCCGGCCCCGTGGCGGAGGCAGAGGGGCCGCGCTGGCCGAGGGCCCCGCGTCGTGTCCCGCTGGGGCAGGTCCCCGTCCCGGGGGGGCACGGACCGGCCGGGTGCCCGTGGGAAGCCGGCGGCAGCAGCGGGAGCGCAGCCGGAGCCGCAGCCTTGCCGGGTCGGCGGGCGATGGGGTGAGTGGGGCAGAGCTGCCGGGGAGCGGCACAACCGGGCTCACACCTCCCCAAGGGTGGGGGGGTGGGTGTACGGCCCCCAGCCCTGCTGTGGGTGACGGTTAGGGGGCTGCACCCGGCCAGGCCCCCCCCGTGGCAGCCGCCAAGGACCAAGGGGTCAGTGCCGGTGCGTGTCCCCGGGGCGGCACACGGAGCCCGGCGCCGCAGCAGCGGGTCCGTGGGGGGAGGCAGCTGTGCCTGCCCCCTCCCGGGGCTGGGATGGGGACAGCAGCGGGGACCACCGGCCGGGGTGGCAGGAGCAGCTGACGGGGGGGGGTCCCGTCCTCTCCAGGGCTTGGCCGTGGTGGGGGGCTGGCAGCCGCGGTGGGAGGGAGCGCACCGCCGGGCCGCATCCTGCGGGGTCCCTGGGGCAGCCCCTGGCCCCGGGGGGGGGCTGTGCCTGCCCTCCCCGCCAGCCCCCGGCGGTCCCCGTGGCAGCGGTGGCCCCGGCGTGGGCGTGGGCGCGGAGCCGCGCAGCGCCGTGATTCATCTCCTGGATCCGGCGGTTTTGAGGTCGCGGGGTGGGGGGGGCGTGCGGGGGGGGGCCGGGGTGGAGGGGGTGGGAGGATATTTTTGGTGGCGGCTTCTGAACTTGCAGTGTCTAGAAAACCTCTGCCGGGGCGGCGTTGTCCCGGCTCAGCTCCGTCCTGCGGCGCCCACTGCGGTGATGGGGGGGGAGCGGGACCCCCGCCCCCTCTCCTGGGTGGGCATCCGGGAGGGGCTGGGGGTGACGGGATCTCCCGGGGGTCTCCCCGAGCAGCCAGGTGAGCCGGGCAGGAGGGAGCGGGAGCTGGGTCGGGGGGCTGGCACTGGGCTCCCCACTCTGCAGGGGTGGCTGCACTGCCTGCCCGGAGACCCACATGCCCCCCCCCCCCCCCCAAATTCAGCAGCCTCCAGCCCTTGGGTGAAGGGCTGCCGGGGGCTCTGGGTGGTCTTCTGCCCTCGGGGGTGGGCAGGGGAGCTGGAGCTCACTGCTGGGGTCCCCCTTGGCACTGCTCTCGATTTCAGGGAGCTGGGGCTGGGGTGCCGTGCGGGTGGGGGGCAGAGCCCGGGCACCATCGGGGTGCGGATGCAGCTCTGCCTCGGGGGGCTGCCCGTGGGGGAGCGGGTGCCAGCGCAGCGCCAGGGCCGGCTCGTGGCTCCCGCACCGGGGATGTGGGGAGCAGCGGGGTGAGCGCGGCTGCGGTGAGCACCCATGGCAGGGCAGGGTGGCCCGTGCCGGCGTCCCCAGCCCCGGTCGAGGAGCCGAGGGATGGTGCCGTGCGTGCCGGAGGGCCGGGAGCCGCTGCAGCATCACCGCGGGTAGAGATGGGGATGGGGGGGGGGGGGGACAGGCCTGGGGGGCACAGGGCATCACCGGGGCCCCTCGCTCCCCCCTTCCACGGCATCGGGGCACAGCCTCACCGTGCCAGGCAGGCTGGGGAGCGCGGGGCGATGGGCACAGCCTGACCCGCACCGGCCTCGCCCCGGCTGCGATTTCGCCTGGAAATCGGGCACAGACAGTTCCCAGGGACGGCGAGGGACACGGTGCCTCCCCCGTCACTGCGGTGCCAGCCGGCCGGTGCGCCGGGGCCGGGGATGCGGCTCCGGCTCCTGAGCGGACACGGCGCGGTGGTCCCGGTCGGCCTCGCCTCTGGCTGCGGGCACAAACGTGCGCGGCACGTGTGTTGTGTGTGTGTGCCGATCCCAGCTCGGGCGACGTGGTGTGAGCGGGCACGGAGCTGCCGCCGGCACTGGCTGCTGGGCTCTGGCTGGCCCCCGTTGCCCTGGGGGTCCCCGCTCCCACCTGGGGGTCCCCGTTGAGGGTTTTGGGTCCGTGCTGTGGAGCAGGACACCCCGGCCGTGGAAGGGCTGGCGACGGCGCTGCCTCACTTCCCACCTTCCTGGCCTGTGTGGTGCTGGTGGGTGCCGGTGCCGGGGCTGGGGGTGAGAGGGCCCCGTGGGGCAGCCCCCCACGGCGTGGGGCCGGGCCCTCTAATCGCCTCAGCGGATCAGGCGGGCAGGCCGGGGCCGGTCCCAGGAATGCGACTGCGGCACCGGCGGGAGCCGCCGAGCCGGCTCGCGCCCAGGCGCTGATCGGAGCCAGCCGGTAATTATTGGCGCGGCGTTGGCAGCCGGTGGCCGTATCTGCGGGCCTGCCCCGCTTATCGGGGCGGCCTGTTCCCTCGCACAAGGGGCCATTGTGCTGCGCGGCCGGGCCCGGAGCAGGGCGAGGTGGTGGCACCGCGGCCGTGCCGGTGCCTGGAGCCACGTGGCGGCGGCGGCACGGTGCTGAGCGCCGACACCAGCAGAGCTGCAGCGGGGCAGCCCCACGGCCGCTCGGCAGACCCGTCCCCCGCCGTCCCCCGGGGCAGGCACCGGCCCGGCACGGTGCCCGGGGTGGCCGCGGGAGCTCCCGGCACAGGCTGGCGCCGGGCTCCACTCTGCGGGGCCAGCCTGAGCCCTTCCCGGCCGGCTGCCCGGCCGTGCCTGCGCGGTGACTCAGCGGCCACCACGGAAAGCAGAAGTTCCCCCCCCCGGGTGCCCGTCACCCTTTCCAGCAGCGTCAGGCCACAGGCTCCCGGGCACCGCGTGGCCCCAGCTCGCCCGCCCTGGCACCGTCCTGCCGGGTGCCCGCAGCGGCACCACGAGAGCCTGGGGGTGAGGGGTCGTGGGGCGGCTGGGAGCCCCCCCCTTTTTGGGTGATGGGCCGGCACCCAGCTCCCCCGCGCCGAGGGCTGGTGAGAGCGCGGCTCGGGGCAGCTTCCCAGCTCGGCGTTCCCCGAGAACAATCCCAAGTGTGTTCCCGGGGCTCTAATCCCCGCGAGCTGCCAACGGGATTAAGCCCAAAAAGCTGCTTAGGGCCGGGAGCGGCAAAGTGCCTTCCCGCGCCGGAGCCCCGGTACCTGCCGGCCGTGGTGGGGTGCCGGGGACCCCGTCCTGCGGGGAGCTTGGCCTGGGCACAACGCCGGGACGGGCTGGAGGTGCTGGCTGTGCCCGCCTGGCCGCTCCACGCCATCGACCGTCCCGGTGGGCTCTGACCCCCCGCTCCCGGCAGCGGCTCTCAGCAGCATTGGGGTCGCCCTGCACCCCGCTTGCCGGTCCCAGTCCTCGGGGTTGGGGGGGGGGTGTGGGGGGGAGACGCAGCCACACGGGCTATGCAGGGAGCCCGCCTCGAGTCACCCAGCAAGGGAAGTTTGGGGGCCCCGGCTCCATCTGGGGAGGTGGAGCGGAGACACCGGCTTGTTCTTCCCCCCAGTTCCCACCCTGGTGGGTCGGGCAGGTGCACTGGTGGGACTGGAGCTGCACCGCATCGACTGGCTCCCCACCGCCCGCACCATGGGTGGGGGGGGGCTGCCGCCAGCCCCCCTCGGGCACGCCGGGGTCCCCATCCAGGGTAGGGGGGGGAGTTTCGGCTGCGGCTTGGCGGGCGCCCCGGGAGAGCGGCGTGGCAGGCCGGCTAATCTGCGCTCGCTCGGCTGGAATGTGGCTGTGCTGGCTCCGGCCCCAGATGGGGAGCGGGGATTAGGGGAGCAGCCGGGGCCGGGCAGCGCCGCGCTGCGCGGGAGGTTCGCTCTGGTGCCGCGGCCTCGGTGGTGCCGGGGCTACCGTGCCTGCACCCCACGGGGGGCCGGCGTGGCGGGAGGGGTGCCGGTGCCGGTGACGAGGACGGTGATGGTGAGCCACCCATGTGAGACGCAGTCACCCGTCACCACCCTCCTCGGTCCCCGCCGTCACGTGGGGCCACCTCCCGTGGCAATAAACCCGGCACGCCGGTGCTGGAGGGGTCAGCCTGGTGCCCGGGGACCTGCCGAGGGGCAAGTGTGGGGCGAAGATGGCCGGTGCGGGGGGGGGCCGCGATGGGGGTGCACGCCGGGCTGGGATTGCTGGGGGGGCTCGGGCAGTCTGTCTGGGGGGGTACTCACCGCCGCTCCCCCCGCCCCCGCCCCGGGGTCTGGCTCCCTGCCTGCGCCCCGCGGGGCTGGGCCTGTGCCCGGGGTCCCGTCCCGCTGCCCCAGCTCCGCTCCCCTCCCGGCGTTTGTCTTGGCCCCGGCTCCCCCGCTCCCACCTGCCGCCAAGACAAACCGGCCCGGGGGCCAGCCCTGCCCGCGTCTCCCCCCGGGGCGGCCGAGGAGGGGCAGCCCCCCACCCCCCGCCCGCGGCTCTGCCCCGGGGGCACCCTCCGCCCCGGTCCTGAGCACCCCTCTGCACCCCCAGGTTATGCTGCCCCGACAGCGTCCCCTGAGCCCCCGCGAGAAGGAGAAGGGCTAAGCCGGCCGGCCCCGGGCGTCGCGCCTGCGCCATGACCCACTCCCAGGTGTCCTCCGAGATCCACCACATCGTCTCCTCCGCCTTCCAGAGCGTAAGTGCCGCGGCGGCGGGCACGAACCCGCGGGGGGGCACGAACCCACGGGGGGGCACGAACCCACAGTGGGCATGGCCCCATGGTGGGCATCGCTCCACAGCGGGCAGGACCCCGTGGTGGGCACAGCCCCGCGGCCGGCATGGCCTCACAGTGGGTGGGCACAGCCCCACGGGGGGCACGACCCCACAGAGGGGCACAGCCCCACGGCGGGGCTGCAGCCGTTGCCACTGCCCAGCTGGGCGAGGGGTGCCGTGGCACGGCACGGCTGTCCCTCCACGCCGCAGCACATCACCCAACCGTGGGGCAGGGCTGTGGGGTGCCGGCAGCGCGGCGTGGCACCCGCCGTGGGGCAGGGCCGTGCCCCACAGCAGCCAGCCCGGGGCAGGCTGTGCCGGGGCGCCGGGTGCCCTTGAGGCGGGTGCTGCCAGGGCGCGTTGTGCCGGGGCCGGCGGCTCTGCCGGTGCCACTCGCCCACCCCGGCCGCGCGGTGCCAGCGGTGCCAGCGCTGCCCTGGCCGTGGGGCTGCCGGGGAGCGGAGTTAATCATTAACCCTTTGTGTCGCGCTGCCCGGTGCCATTGGGCGAGTCCCCGTCACCGCGCACGTGACCGGGGATGGGACCCGCGGCCCCTTCCCCGCGGCTCTGCCACCCATGGATTTCCTCCTGGGCTACCGGGTAAGCCGCGGCCTTGCCCGGGCCGGCAGGTGCCTCGTCCCACCGGCCCCCGGCCGGGGACGCCCGTCACCATCTGTCCCCTGGGACGGGGAGCGGGGTCAGGAGCAGCTCAGCCCCACTGACCCCTGGCAGGGACCCCCGGGTGCTCGGCGGGTTTGGCGAGGGGGGTCCCGGGCATCACCGCGGGCAGGGACGTGCCGCGGTCACTGGGTGGGCGGCGGATGGGGAGCCCAGGGTCGTTTTGGGGCTGGGGTCGAGGTTTGGGGGGGCTGAGGGGGGGGGGGGGCTGCCTTGCCGGGGCGCCTGCAGCTGTGATGGGGGACATGGGTTTGTTCCCCGTCCCTGGGGTGTTGGGGTCACCCTGCGGGGGGGGAGGGGGGCCACGGCTGTGCCCGAGGACACGGCGGGGGGGTGGCACACGCCGGGGGGTGCCGGGCTGTCCCCAAAGAGGGTGGCAGCCCCCACTGCCGCTGCCCGGGGTGCTCCTGTCCACCCCCCCGCCCCCCCCCCCCCCCCCACCTGTGTGTCACCATCCACCCTGTCCCTCCCCGGTCCCCTCCCCCTCCCGGTGTCCCCCCCCTCCCCGGGGGCCGGGGACCTGCCTGGTCCCGGGGGGGTCCTCGGGGGTGGCCAGTGCAGGGCAGGGACTGGGGGGCTGGGGGGGGGGGTGTCGGCAGCACAGCCCCGGCAGGGGCGGGGGGGGCGCGTTACTGGGGGGAAGCCATGTGTTACCGGGGGGGGTGGCAGCCCGACCCGGCCCGACCTGTGCAGCAAGGGGGGGTCACTGTGCACCGGGGGGGGGGTGTCACCGTGCGGCTGCGAGCAGAGCCGGGGCTCTCCCGGTGGCTCGTGCATTTACGGGGGAGGGGCACGGGGGGGGGGGGGGCGCCGTGCGTTACCGGAGGAGATCAGTGTGTTGCCGGGGGGGTCGGTGCATCACCGGCGGGTCGGTGCATTCCGGGGGGGCCGGAGCTGGGCGGGGGGGGGGGCCGGCAGCCCGGTGCTGCGGGCGCAGCCGGTGCCCTCTGCGGGCCGCTGTCACCTTGAGGCGGGCGCGGGGCGGCTCCGTCAATATTTGGCGAGGCCGGGGAAGGAGCCGCCGCCCCCCCCCCCTCCTCCTCGTCCCCCCCCCCCCGCCCCCGCCGCCCCCATCCCCGGCCGGGCCGCGCCGCCCCGATAAAGCGCTGCGGGAGCTGCGGCGGGAGCGCGGCTCTGCCATGACTCAGGTAGGACCGGCCGGGCGGGGACGCGCCCCCCCCCCGCCCCCCTCACCCCCCCTCCCCTGCACCCCCCCCTCCCCTGCACCCCCTACCTCCCCCGGGCCCCCCAGCCCTGCGCCCCTGTACCCCCCCTGCACCCTTCACAGCCCCACACCCCCTGCGCTTGCAGCCCCACTTCCCCCCCCCAGCAGCCCCCCCTTGCACCCCAGCCCCCACAGCTGGGGTGCACCAGCAGCACCCAGCAGCGCTGGGAGGGGGGCACAGCATCGGGGGCACTCTGGGTGCGGGGGCGCGGCACCAGGGCGTGGGAATGGGGGTGCACGGGGGGGGGGGCACAGCACCTGGACACGGGAATGGGGGTGCGCAGGGGGGCACTGGGGATGGCGGGGGTGCACAGGGAGAGCGCGGCACCCGGGCACGGCGCTGGGGATGCCGGGTCGGGGCAGCACCGGGGAGCGGGGCACTGGTGATAGTGGGGGTGCGTGCGGGGGGGAGCGCGGTGCTGAGGCTGGGGGGCGCGGGGTGCGAATGGCACGGTGGGCGCCCAGCCCAGGGGTGCAGTGGGGTGCACGTCCCTTGGGTGCCGGGCCTTTGGGGACCCCGCCGAGCCACCGGCCGGGGTGTTCGTCGCGGGGGGCCCGCGTGACCGGGGTGTGCCGGGGGCCGGCGGTGCTGGGGGCCCGCTCAGCACCGTTGCCGGCCCGCAGCCCGAGCAAGAGGCGCTGGGCGCCGGCTCGCCCGTGTTCGGCGAGGAGGAGGAGGAGGAGAAGGACCTGAACAAGGCGCTGGGCGTGGAGCGCTTCGAGGAGATCCTGTGCGACGCGCACCCCCGCAACGCGGAGGAGGCCGGGCGCAGCTACGGCGAGGAGGACTTCGAGTGTGAGTGGGGCCCGGGGGGGCGGCGGGCGGGCGGGGGGCGGCGGGCAGGGCACCAACCCCACCCTGTCCCCCGCAGACCACCGCCAGTCGTCCCACCACATCCACCACCCGCTCTCCACCCACCTGCCCCCCGACACCCGCCGCAAGAAAGGGGTGCCGAAAAAGGGCAAGAAGAAGCACCGCCGCGCCTCCGTCCCGGGCGAGACCCCCACCATCGAGGAGGCCGAAGAGGATGAGGACGAGGCGTGCGACACGGAGACGGAGCGGTCGGCGGAGGAGGGCCTGCAGCCCAGCCCGCCCGAGGCAGTGCAGGTGAGGGCTGGGCTGGGCGCGGGGGCCGGCGCTGGGCCCCCCACCCCTGGCTCTGGGGGCTCGTGGGGCGGGCGGCTGGGCACGGCTGGGGCGCCGGGGCTGGAGAGGAGCCGGTGATGCCTGTGGCCGGGGGACGCGGCTCCGCAGCAGCCGATTCCCCCCGTGCCCCCTCTCAGTTCTTCCTGCAGGAGGACGAGGTGACCGACCGCCGGGCAGAGGAGCCGGTGGCCCCCGCGGCGCTGCCCGGATCCCCCCCGGAGCCCCGGGGCTCCACGTCCCCCGGGGACCCCCGGGCAGGCAGGTGAGCGGGGGCCGGGCAGCGCTGGGGCTTGGATGGGGCTGGGGCTCTCGAGGGGGCGGGCGGGCGGCCCCCCCGGCAGTGCTATGGGGCGGAGCGGGGGCTCAGCGCTGAGGCGGGCGCCTGCCTTGCAGCCCCGAGATGGAGGAGGGAGGTTCGGTGGAGGGAGCGGCCGCCGCCGTGGCCGGGTCCCCCGGGCGCCCCGTTCCCAAGTCGCAGCCGGGGCACCGCAGCTACAACCTGCACGAGCGGCGGCGGATCGGCAGCATGACGGGCGCCGAGCAGGACCGGTACCAGAAGATGCCGACGGACGAGTCGGAGGCCCAGACGCTGGCCTCGGCCGACCTGGATTACATGAAGAGTGAGTGGGGGGCACCCTGCACCCCGGGGGCCGCGCCGGCAGCGGCCGTTGGCACAGCGGGAGCGGGGCCGTGCCGGCGGGACTGGCAGTGCTGGGTCACCCCGTGGCCGCAGCAGAGCCGGGCTGGGCGCAGGGTCTGGCCCCGCTCCAGGCACTGGGGGTGGCCCCCGGGGACCCCTTCCCGGGGTGCCGGGGGAGCACGGCCAGGAGCCGGTGCTCGGGGTGGCTGGAGCCGGCGGTGCCTCCCCTGGGTGCTCGCCAGCCCCTGGAGATCTGGAGCTCGGGGACTCCCAGGGCAACGGGTGACGCTTCTGCCTCCGGGCTCCCCGGGGAGGGCTGCCTGCGGCAGAGCCCCTGTGCCAACGGGCCGGTGCAGCCCTTGGCACGGGGGGCTCGGGTGACCCCACCATGAGGAGCCACCTCGGCTCCTGCTCGTCACCGCTGGCACCGAAGCAGCGACCGGGCGTCCCCCTCCGGTGCCGCGTCCCTCGCCAGCGCAGACCCTGTCCCCCCCCGCTACACCGAGTGTCACCGTGCTGCGCGCTCAGCCCCCGGGGATGGGATGGTCCTTGCCTGGCCCCAGCTAGCCCATGGCTCCCCGGCCCCCCATACTGGGGTTTAGTGGCCCCCCCAGGGCGGGGCTCAGGGCTGCAAGCTCTGCGGGTCGCCCGCCCGCCGCGATCGCTGTCCCCCCGGTCTCTGGCAGGTCACCGCTTCGAGGACGTGCCGGGGGTGCGCCGGCACCTCGTCCGGAAGATTGCCAAGGCGCAGGTGGTCCACATCAGCAAGGACCACAAGGAGCAGAGCACGCGGCACCGCAAGCAGGACCGGCAGCCCCACGAGGTGAGGGGGGGTCCCGGTGCTAGAGGGGGGGGTGTGGGCAGGGCTGGGGGTCCCGGCGCGGCGGAGGAGCCGGGGCGCGGCGCAGGACTGGGCGAGCGGCTGGGTGGGCGGTGTGGAGGGGGGCTGCCTGCCTGGCGTCCCGTGGGGGGGGCCCGGCAGTGCCGGAGCTGACCCGGCCGTTTGCGGTCAGGTGTTCGTGGAGCTGAACGAGCTGGTGGTGGACAAGAACCAGGAGCTGCAGTGGAAGGAGACGGCGCGCTGGATCAAGTTTGAGGAGGACGTGGAGGAGGAGACGGACCGCTGGGGCAAGCCGCACGTGGCCTCCCTCTCCTTCCGCAGCCTCCTGGAGCTGCGCAAGACCCTGTCCCACGGTAGGGAGGCCGTGCTGGCTCCACGGGGTCCGGGCCGGCGGGGGGTCCCCAGTCCTGCTCGCCTCAGCACCCCCCGTCCCTCGCCCAGGGGCCGTGCTCCTCGACCTGGACCAGAAGACGCTGCCGGGGGTGGCTCACCAGGTGGTGGAGCAGATGGTCATCACCGACCAGATCCGTGCCGAGGACCGCGCCAACGTGCTGCGGGCGCTGCTGCTCAAGCACAGGTGAGCGTGGGGGGCAGCGACCCGCAGCCCCCCGCCTCCGCCAGGCTCTGCGACCCACGGCCGTGGGGACAGCGCTGTCCCCGGGGCCGCCGGCGCGCGGCGTGCCGGCCGCTCTCCCCTCGGCCACCGCCGGCAGCCCTGGCTTGGTTCCGCAGCCACCCGAGCGACGAGAAGGACTTCTCCTTCCCGCGGAACATCTCGGCCGGCAGCCTGGGCTCGCTGCTCGTGCACCACCACAGCACCAACCACGTGGCCGAGGGCAGCGAGCCGGCCGTCACCGAGCCCCTCATCGCCGGCCACGCCGTGGAGCACGACACGCGGGTCGATGTGGAGCGGGAGGTGAGCCCGGCTCCCGTGGCTGCGCCGCGCCGACCCCGGCCCTCTGCCCGTGCCTTCCTCCCGGCCTGCCGCCGCTCCTCATCCTCGGGAGGGGCCCTGACCCCAGCCCTGCCGTGCGCTCTGTCCCCGCAGAGGGAGGTCCTCACCCCCACGCCCCCGGCCGGCATCACCCGCTCCAAGTCCAAGCATGAGCTGAAGCTGCTGGAGAAGATCCCGGACAACGCCGAGGCCACGGTGGTGCTTGTGGGTACGGAGGGGCGGCGGGGGGGGGGGGGGGGGGCGTGGGGACAGCATGCCAGGCTCCCGCAGTGACCCCCCCCGTGCCCCCCCAGGCTGCGTGGAGTTCCTGGACCAGCCCACCATGGCCTTCGTGCGGCTGCAGGAGGCTGTGGAGCTGGACTCGGTGCTGGAGGTGCCCGTCCCCGTGCGGTTCCTCTTCGTGCTGCTGGGGCCCAGCAGCACCCACATGGACTACCACGAGATCGGGCGCTCCATCTCCACCCTCATGTCCGACAAGGTGGGCGCCGCGTCCCTGCCGGGGCCGGGCTCGGGGCGCCGCGGGACCCCCGGACGGGTGCTCTGACCCCCCCCGTCGCCCCGCCAGCAATTCCACGAGGCCGCGTACCTGGCCGACGACCGCCACGACCTCCTCAACGCCATCAACGAGTTCCTGGACTGCAGCGTGGTGCTGCCGCCCTCCGAGGTGCAGGGCGAGGAGCTGCTGCGCAGCGTCGCCCACTTCCAGCGCGAGATGCTGAAGAAGAGGGAGGAGCAGGAGCGAAGGCTGCTGCTGGAGCCCAAGTCCCCCGAGGAGAAAGGTGCCGGCGGGGCGGGATCGGGGCAGGGTCTGGGTGGGGGCACCCGGCTGGCGGGGTCTCACTGGCCGTCTGTCCGGGGGGCGCAGCGCTGCTAAAGCTGAAGGTGGTGGAGGGCGAGGGCGAGGAGGAGGAGGATGATCCCCTGCGGCGCACGGGCCGGCCCTTCGGGGGGCTGATCCGGGACGTGCGGCGGCGGTACCCCAAGTACCTGAGCGACTTCAGGGATGCGCTGAACCCCCAGTGCATTGCAGCCGTCATCTTCATCTACTTCGCCGCGTTGTCGCCGGCCATCACCTTCGGAGGGCTGCTGGGTGAGTGCGGGGGGGCCGGCACGGCGCGGGGGGCCGTGGCGCTGGGGACGGGGGGCCCCGTCCCGCCGGGTGTGCCTGAGCCTGTCCTGCCCGCAGGGGAGAAGACGCAGGACCTGATCGGGGTGTCCGAGCTGATCATCTCCACGTCGCTGCAGGGCGTGCTCTTCTGCCTGCTGGGCGCCCAGCCCCTGCTCGTCATCGGCTTCTCGGGGCCGCTGCTCGTCTTCGAGGAGGCTTTCTTCACGGTGAGTGCACGGGCAGGGGCCGGGGAACGTTCCCGTGTGGGGCAGGCAGCCCCCCCCCAGCCCCACTGCTCCTGCCGGGGCCCATCCCTCCTGCTGACACCTGCCCATCTCTCTGTCCATCCGTCCGTCCGTCTCCCTGGCACTGGCAGTTCTGCACGTCCAATGAGCTGGAGTACCTGGTGGGGCGCGTCTGGATCGGCTTCTGGCTCATCCTCATCGTGCTGGTCATGGTGGCTTTCGAGGGCAGCTTCCTGGTGCGCTTTGTCTCCCGCTTCACCCAGGAGATCTTCGCCTTCCTCATCTCCCTCATCTTCATCTACGAGACCTTCTCCAAGCTGGCCAAGGTGAGCCGGCGGGGCCGGGGCGTCCGCGGGGCGGGGGCGGGCAGGACCGGCCTGAGCCTCGCGCTGCCGCAGATCTTCCAGGAGCATCCCCTGCACGGCTGCCTGCGGGCGAACGGCACGGGCGCGGAGGCGGCGGCGTGGAGGAACGGCAGCGCGGCCCCGGCCAACGGCACGGCCGGCCGCGCCGCAGCCAAGGTGACGGGGCAGCCCAACACGGCGCTGCTCTCGCTGGTGCTCATGGCCGGCACCTTCTTCATCGCCTTCTTCCTGCGCAAGTTCAAGAACAGCCGGTTCTTCCCTGGACGGGTGCGTGGGGCTGGCGGGACGGCGGCGTGGGCGCTGCGTGGGGCCCTGGGGTGAGCCCAGCTTTGGGGGCAGGGCTGAGCCGGGGCGGGGGGGGGGGCCGGGCGGTGGGGCCGGGGCCGGGCTGACGCTGCTCTTCCCCCAGATCCGGCGGCTCATCGGGGACTTCGGGGTGCCCATCGCCATCCTGGTGATGGTGCTGGTGGACTACAGCATCCAGGACACCTACACGCAGGTCAGCGCCCACTCACCCTCCCCCGGGCAGGATCCCCCTCTGCCCCCCACCCTCGTGGGGGGCCCCCGTCCTGCTCGTCTGCTGCCGTCCCGGCGTGTGCGGCACCACCCGTCCCCGCCGCGGCGCTCAGCTGCCCCCGGCTCCCGGCATCCCACTTTTCCTCTCCCCACCGTGCCGGGAGCCCTCTGAGTCCGGCTGCGGTGGGTGCTGGTGCCTCCGCGGCTCTCCCCACGCCCCGCGGCACCCCTCGCTCGGGGAGCTGCGTGCCGGGGGGCAGAGCCGGTGCCCCCCACGCCAGCGTGTCTCGCCCCCTCCCCGCAGAAGCTGAGCGTGCCCAGCGGGTTCTCGGTGACGGCCCCAGACAAGCGGGGCTGGGTGATCAACCCACTGGGCGACAAGAGCGACTTCCCCGTCTGGATGATGGTGGCCAGCGGCCTCCCCGCCGTCCTCGTCTTCATCCTCATCTTCATGGAGACGCAGATCACCACGTGAGCGCAGCGGGGCAGGGCTGGGGGCAGCGCGGGGCACGAGTGGGGCAGGGTGTGCCGTGCCGTGCCGAGCCGCGCCAAGCTGTGCCGTGCCGTGTCAAGCTGTGCTGTCCCGTGCCATGCAATGCTGAGCTGTGCCGTGCCGAGCTGTGCCATGTCATGCTGAGCTGTGCCAAGCTGTGCAGTGCCGGGCTGTGCTACGCCACGCTGAGCTGTGCCACGCTGAATTGTGCCATGCCGAGCTGTGCCAAGCTTTGCCGTGCCGTGCCAAGCCCTGTCAAGCCATGCCGACCGTCTGCCCTTGTGCCCAGGCTGATCATCAGCAAGAAGGAGCGGATGCTGCAGAAGGGCTCTGGGTTCCACCTTGACCTCCTGCTCATCGTGGCCATGGGCGGCTTCTTCGCTCTCTTCGGGCTGCCGTGGCTCGCCGCGGCCACGGTGCGCTCCGTCACCCACGCCAACGCCCTCACCGTCATGAGCAAGGCCGTGGCGCCCGGGGACAAGCCCAAGATCCAGGAGGTGAAGGAGCAGCGGGTCACCGGGCTGCTGGTGGCCGTGCTCGTCGGTAGGTCCAGCCCTGCCCACGGTGGGTCCCCCGCCAGCCCTGTTCCATCCTGCGTGGCCGGGGGGGGGGGGTCCAGGCAGCCGTGGGGAGCTGCGGCGGTGCGGGGAGCCACATGGGCTGGATCCACAGGAGCTGGGGTGCCCTGAGCCCTGGCCCAACTGCTGTGGCTGTCCTGTCCCACACGGCGCAGGGGGGTGACTGGGCAAGGGAGTGGGGCTGGGGGGGGGGCTGTTGTGAGCCCTGGCCCCAGCGGGGACTCCAGGAGCCCCCAAACCCGGCACCACGGCTGACCCCGCTCTGGCCCAGGCCTGTCCATCGTCATCGGGGACCTGCTGCGCCAGATCCCGCTGGCCGTGCTCTTCGGGATCTTCCTCTACATGGGCGTCACCTCCCTCAACGGCATCCAGTTCTACGAGCGCCTGCAGCTGCTGCTGATGCCCCCCAAGCACCACCCCGACGTCACCTATGTCAAAAAGGTCGGGGGGGGGGGGGGATGTGGGACCCTCATCTAGGGCAGCAGCCAGCCTGGGGCACCTTTGGGCTCGGGGCACCCGCGGGTTGGGGGCGCCGGGGTGTCTGCGGGCCGGGCTGTGGCACAGCCTCGTTTAGGGGGCTGGGGCGGGGGGGTTGGGGCGGGGCACAGACCCTGGGGGGGGCCGTGTCCCGGGGCGGGGCCTGGCTGTGCCCGGGTGGGACGCGGGGGTCCGGCCCTGACGCCCGTCCCCGCGCAGGTCCGCACGCTGCGCATGCACCTCTTCACCGGGCTGCAGCTGGCGTGCCTGGCCGTGCTCTGGGCCGTCATGTCCACCGTGGCCTCCCTGGCCTTCCCCTTCATCCTCATCCTCACGGTGCCACTCCGCATGTGCCTGCTCAGCCGCATCTTCACCGACCGGGAGATGAAGTGTGTAAGTACCTGCTCCGCGTCCCGTGGCCGGCTGCCCCCCTCGCCCCCGGGGCCGCGACGGCTGGACCCACGCGGGTGGAGGGGCACGGAGGGGCGCCCCCTCCCTCCCTGCTGAGCCACCGTCCCCCCGCAGCTGGACGCAGACGAGGCCGAGCCCATCTTGGACGAGCGGGAAGGTGTGGACGAGTACAACGAGATGCCGATGCCGGTGTGACCGCGCGCCAGCCAGCCAGCCGCCCGCGGGGCCGGGGGCCGCGGCTGCGCAGCCCTGCCCGGCCGGGGGACGGGCACCCCCCGCGCTCCCCGTGCCTTCGGGGTGGGGGGGGGACACACACGCACCTGCCAAAGAGACGCTGGCCCCGCCGGGGACCCCCCCAGCCCTCCCGTGGGGCGCAGGGCTGGGCCGTGCCTTCGGTGCCCCCCGCCCCGGGCACATCGTGACCACGCCATGGGGCAGAGCCCCCCCCGCCCCCGGCCGCCCCCCAGCAGAGCTGCAGGTCCTGGCCCTGCCCCAGCCCAGCCCTGGGCTCCCGCCAGACAATCAGGTGTTGCTGAAATCCCACCCTGTTTTATTTAACAGAGTAATTTAAATGGCAATAAATGGCTTTATACCGAGCGGGGCAGGCTGAGGGGTGGGCGACCCCCGTGCCCCCCACCCGCACCGCGGCTGTGCAGGGGCAGGGATGCAGGCAGCAGCTCCTGCCGAGGGGGGGCCCGCAGTTGCCTGTCCCCGATGGGGGGGACCCCCCGCCCCTGCCTGTCCCCCCCCAGGGCAGAGGGGGCTGCACCCTGGTGTGGGGGCGCGGGGGTCGCCTTGTGCTGGGCCCGGGGGGGGGGGGGGGCGGGGGGGGAGGGCTGGGGGCCGGCCGCTGCCTTGTACCAATAAACAGAACGGACTTTGCACACTTTTCACCAGTTTTATTGTAAAGTTAACCCCCCACTTCCCGAGCACCCCCCTCCTCCCGGCTTGGGGAGCAGCCCCCTGTGCAAACAGCCAGCCCTGCCCAAACCGCTCCCTGCCCTGTGCGGGGTCTGCTGCAGCCCCCCTCCCTGCCCCCCCCCCCCCAGCGACCCCGCACACGGGGGCCAGGCACAGCCCTCCCTCCCAGCAGCGGTGCTGGGGCCACAGGGACCCCCCCTCAGTGCTGCTGGGGGGCCAGGCCAGGCCCCCCCCAGTGACTCTCACAGACAGGGCTGGGGTGGCAGCGCCAGGGCGGGGGGGGGGGAGCAGCAAGGGACCTTCCCCCCCCTCCCCAAGCACCCAAACACTCCCCTACGCACCAGTCAAGGCACACCCCTTCCCCCCCCCCCGCTAACAGCAATAAATAATCTCACACTACCCCAGCCCCACATCAAGGAGCAGGTGCCCACAGCCCGGCCCTGCACCCCCCTGGGATGGGGGGGGCGGCTCCATCTCCCCCCCCCTTCCCCCCCCCCCCCCCCCCCCCCCCCCAATCTCCCCAGGGGAAAGGGGCTGGCAGCACCCGCCTGCGCCCACCCCGCTCTGCCCCCTCCCCGCCCGGGGCTCCTGGGACTCGGGGTGTCCGTCCCTCAGAAGCGCAGCTCCCTCAGCTTCTGCCGCAGGTAGTGCTTGGCCTCCTCGATGCCACTCACCTTCTCCAGCTCCGTGTAGGGCAGCTGAAAGGGGACGGGGAGAAACCATCAGAGCAGCTCTGGCCGAGGCGGCGGGGGGGGACCCAGGCCTGGGGACCCCTCCCCGGGGGAGCAGAGAAGCCCCAGCTCGGCACCCTGCCGGCCCTCGCGCAGGGGATGCTCGCCCCGCTCCAGCTCAGCCTCGGGCAGGGCGCACGGCTGGGCTCAGGGCTCCCCCAGCGCCCGCCCGCGCTCCCCCCGCCTCGCAGCCCAGCCGCCGACCCCCAGGGAGGGCTGAAGAGCGAGACCCAGCCGCCCTCCCCTCGCACAGGGTGGGGGGGCCTGTCGGTGAGGGGCAGCCGGCAGCCTCCCCGCTGCGCTGCGGGAGCCCGCGGAGCCCAGAGCAGTTTTTTCCCCAACACGCCCTTTGAAGCCCAGTCTGCCGAGGACCGAGGGCACCGGGACGAACAGAACCGGCACCACCCCTCCCTTGGCCCAGGGGAGCTGGCGCAGGGCGCCCCGGGGGAGCGGAGACCCCAGTGGGAAAGCCAAACGGGACGCCAGGCTGTGGAGCCAGGAGAGCTCTCTGCCACCGAACAGCAAATACCCCCCTGGAGCTAAACACCCCCCCCCAAAGGGCCACGAGCCCTGGGCCACCGCGAGCCAGCTGCACCCATGCGGGTCAGAGCAGGGAGGGGCCCCCCCCTCAGTCCCAGTCACTGACTGGGGACGAGGCAGCAGGCGCTTTTCTAAAAGCACGCTTTTCCAGTTCAAGGCCCCCCCACCCCGGGGCTTGTCACCCTGCAGCGCCAGCCCCCGCGCCGGGGGGGGGGGGGGGGCGGGGGGCTGTGCAGACACCCCCCCCCCTCCCCAGACTGTGCTGGGAACACGGAGGGAATCGCCAACCAGCACTGGGGCAGCCGAGCAGGAAGGGATCCGCAGGGACGAGAACGGGAGACCCCAGCCGCCACCAGCGCTCCCTCCAGGTGGGTGCCAGGGACTGGGGGGGCACAGCTTGGGGTGGCTGGCAGCTCCGCTGGTCCAGCAGCCCTGGAGGCACCGCCCGTGCCCACGGAGCAGGACTACGGGTGACCGTGACCCACGCTGCAGCGCTGGCAGCACAGGGAGGGCTCGAGGCATCGCAGGGCGGTAACAGGACGCGGGCTGCAGTCCAGCCCTCGGTGCGTTTTGTTCCTCGGGCACTTCTTCCCCTGTCCCTCCTGGGAAGAAGGAAGCACAAGAAGAGCTCTCCTTGGGGCTTGGAGATCCTGCTAAGGGGCTGGAGCTGCGCAGGGGAGCGTGGCTGAGCCGACCAGCTCTGTGCCTGGAGAGCGGCAGCTCTAGCTGCACCTCAGCCCGCTCCGAGACGGTGCCAGGGGCAGGGCCTGGGGGGAAAAGCGCCCCACCGCTGGGCTTTGAGCCGCCAGCCTGGCCCTGCACCCACAGCCGGAGAGGCATCGTGAAGGGATAGGGTGGGAAAACTTGGCACGGATGACCCGGGGTCTCCGTGGAAAGGCTACACCCTGATATGGGTGCTACGTGGGGTCCAGGACCTGCTTGTGACCATCACGGCTGAGCAAGAGGGATGGGAGACACAAACTGCACGGTGCCCCAGAGCAGGCAGCTTGCAGCCAGGCGCTGCTCGGGCCAGGGCTGAAGGCTGCTAACTCTGCCTGGGGAGAAGGAACCCAGTCCTCTGGCTGCGGCGGGTCTGAGTCAAAGGGTTCTGGCCGTGCTGGTACGGAGCCACCTCCTTCCACTGCTTCCTGCTCCTTCCCCCGCTGCCCAGCTCCCCGGGGTCTGCCTCCCCCTGGGCTTGCCCTTCCCGTGCTACGAAAGGATCAAGAGCACAGAAAACTCCTTCAGCCAAACAGGCTGGCAATGAGTAGAGTGCCGGAGCCAGGACAGGGTTTGTGGGAACATCAAATGTGGCCGTTATTCGGGGCAGGATCCTGGGAAGGAAGGAGCACGTCCTTACCTGGGAACTGCCGAGGGAAAAGTGCTGGCTGTCAATAAGAGGTCAGGACCACCGGGGAAAAGAACATCTACCTTGGGAAGAGTGTGTGTGGGCAGCGGAGGGTGTGAGGTAGGTGACCCTGCGAGAGCACGCCCAGCGCCTGCCAGAGGGGCGGAAGCAACACGCCGGTCCAGGCGGAGGACAGGGGCAAGGGAGGGGCCGGGCGCGAGTCCCGGCGCTGCGCTCCGCGGCCCCGGCCGGCAGCCCCCGCTCGCCGTGCCGCGGAGGGAGAGGGCTCTCCTGGAAGGAAGCCCCGTTGGGGGGCACTGACGAACCCACACCTGCCGCTGCTGCGGGCCCGCGGCACCCGGGGAGGCGCGCGGCCCTGGCACAGCCGCGCTGACATACCCAGACAGCTTAGCAGCGTGCCAGGCACGACAGGCAGCCCGGCGCGGATCGAGCAGGCATACGGCCATGCGCCAGCCAACGGGAGAAGGCTTTAAATTAAACGTAAGGAGGGCTGAACGGCCAGGCTCGGAGAGCTGCGTGTCCAGCTGGACCGAGTCACAAGCCGCATACCCCAGGAGTCAGTGCGGGGGCCAACACTGTTTAGTGTCCTCATTAGTGGCCTGGACGGGACCGAGCGCACCCCCAGCGAGGCTGCGGAGGGTACAGGAGGGCAGCAGCGGCCGCGCTGCCGTTCGGGAGGGCCCAAACAGGCCGGAGAAACAGCCCCAGGGCCAGGTGCTGAGCCTCGGGAGGAATAATCCCGCGCGCCGGGACAGGCTGGGGCCAACCGGCCGGAACGCGGCTTTGCAGGACAGGGACTAAGAGAAGCTGAGCGGCGGCCAGCGCTGCTGCCTCGCAGCAAAGGCAGGCAGCGGCACCCCGGGCTGCCGCGGGGAGGGCGCCGCGAGCCGGCGGCTGCCACTCAGCACCGGTGAGACACATCCGGAGCGCCGTGTCCGGCGCTGGGCTCCCCGGAACAGAACGTGGCCGTGCTGGGGGGGGTCCAGGGCAGGGCCGCAGGGATGATTACGGGACTGGAGGACACGATATGGGAGAAGAGGCTGATGGAGCTGGAGGGAAAAAAAAGGGGTCGGGGCATCTCATCTACGTATATGACACCCCACTGGGTATTTGTAAAAACGACGAGCCAGACTCAGCGATGCCCAGTGACAGAGTGAGGCAATGAGTACAAACCTAAAATACTGGAAATCCCACTTAAGAAAAAACTACACACTCCCTGCTCTGCCTTCCAGAGATAAGAAAAACCTTTTACTGTGAGGGTAAAGCAGCACCAGCTTTGAGCCTGGAACAGGTTCCCAGAAAGCCACCCATCTCCAAGACATTCAAAACTTGACTGGACACGGTACTGAGCAACCTGCTCAGATGAGCTGGGGTTGAACTGGAGGATCTCCAGAGGCGCCTGCCAACCTCAACTGTTCTGTGATTCCATAAAGGTGTCAGAAGAAGAGGAAGTAAACCTCCAACAAGAAGAGCAAGACCAACCACTGAGCTGTGAAGCAGCTGAACTGCCTGGGGCTCTTCATCTCTAAGGGGTGGCCAAAGGGAAGCGACCTCTGGAAGCGCAAGGAGGAGGTAACTGCAGAGCTGCTTTTTACTCCTTCACAGCACCAGTCCCGGCAGCACCGCATCCGCTGACCAGACAGCAGATTTAAAACAAACAGCTTGTTGCGGGTAGTGCTGCCTAGAGCCTGTTGGCAGCAGATGCCGCAGGTGTGAAGAGTGAACAGGCCCAAAGAGGAATAAAATGCTGATGGAGAAGAGGACCATCGGCGCGATTAAACACAGCTGTCCAGACACACACTCCGGTGCAGGAGTCCTTGGACTACACACGATCCACTCCCCACTCGTTTCCTAACGATCTGCCCCTGCCTGCTGCTGGGGAGGGAGCAGAGGGGAAGGGCCAGAGCGCGCCCGTTCTGCAGCACCCGAAGGGAGCTAACCGCACTGGCAGCTGCCGGCGGGGGAAGCGCTCCTGCGGCCTCGGTCACGCACGGCCCGCTGCCTAAGCATGCACCTCACCCCACACACGTGGGGAGCACGAGCACACGCTTGCTTGCCCGCGCCCCTGCCCACTCCGCCTCGCTCCTCAGAGACCCCCCGGGGCAGCCTCAGGCCCCCGCAGCCGCCCTGACCCGCGCCAGGGGCGCAGACCCGAGAGGGAACGGTTACCAGAGGCGGTTTGGGATGGGGCACAGCCCCCCCAGCTGGGCCAAGTGCAGGGTGAGCAGCCCCTGGCTGCCTCGGGCGTGCTGGGCACAAGGCGGGCAGGCACGGGCGGCTCTCGGACGCGGTGGCACGAGGCTGGAGCGGAGGCAGCCGTGCCAAGCGCCCTCCTCAGCCGAGGGATCCCAAGCCCAGACACGCAGCGAGAGCCTGCGGCACCGGGGAGCCCTCCTCCATGCGACAAAGCTGCTCAGCCCCCCTGCTGCCTGGGACACGGCCGGCCCTGGGCTAGCACAAGGGAGAGGCAGGGCACGCTGCACAGGAGAGCTGGTCCCGCTCCACCGCTCTGCCATCCGGGATCTCCAAGGAAATACCACAACTCGAGTCACAGGACTGCCAGAGCTATGCATAAACAAAGGGCTTCTGAACTATGTACGTTGCAAATTATGAAATTAGGAGGAGCTTCGTGTTGGCACGCCGTGCCATCAGCAGCAGGGGAGGTAAGAAGCTTTAAGAAATGGTTATGGGACTGCTTGGTAGATCTATGACCGTAACTCAGGTGACCTCTGAAGTGGAGAAGTAAACAGGAATAAGATGCCTGCATTTCTGAGTTGTTTTCCTCAGAAAGATCTATCCTCGAGCTAATAATCACTCCGCAAGTAGCCTCGTAGAAGCCGCACACCTTAAAAGAACATCTGAAGTTTCCAAAGAACTCTGAAGACAATTGCAAAGGCGGCGGCGGAGCCTCGAGGGCTTCTCCATTGCAGAGCTCACCACAGAGCAGCCCGAGGCTGCGAGCCGAGAGGCCAGGGCTCTGAGGGCGGCTCCCCGCGCCTCGCCTCCACCGCAGCAGCAGCAGCAGGAGGCACGCTGCCGATCCGACAGCCGGGGTTACAGCAGAGGGTACCAGGCTGTGCTACGGCCCCCGCTCCGTTTCCACCCCGAGGCCCCGCAGCCGGCGCCGCGTCTGCCGGGCACAGGCTGAGCCAGCTCCCCCTTCTCCCCTCCCGGCCCAGCGCCCGGGCCGCGTCTCGGCTCCAGGCAGCGGCCCCACAGGACGGGATTCCTGCAGGACCAGCGGCCAGGAGGGGCTGTCCCCTTCTCCGTGCTTTCTGCCAGGGCACCGGGGCTGGTATCGCCTGCCAGCCGCGTGGAAAAAGTCTTGGGGTGGAGTGGGGGGGAGGGCAGAAAGGAGCCGTGAGGATGAGTCACTGCTTCCTCTCACACACAGAAGCGTGGAAGGATGGCTCCCCGCGGGACTGTTTGCAGTGGGGATGCCAGCGTGGAAGGATGGCTCCCCGCGGGACTGTTTGCAGTGGGGATGCCAGAGCTCCAGCCCACAGCCCGTCTCACCGCACAGCCACGGGTGGTTTCTGCCCGGGGGGAGGAGGGGAAGGGAAGGGGGCAGCCCCCCGCTTACCTGAACCAGACAGTAGCCCAGCAGTCGCAAGTGCCTGTCCCTCATGGCTCGCGAGCCCACCAGAATGTCGGAGTTCTGGCAGTAATGCCATTTGTCATTGACCGACAGCACCACCCTGCAGAGGACAGAGCGGGGGGAGGAGGGCGGCGTTACCCCACCCCGCAGACCCTGCGGCCACGGCGGGCAGCAGCAGAACAGTGGGGGATGAAGGGTGGCACCCCCCCACCCTCCCCGCTGGTGGCGGGGGGCAGCCGTACCCCAGCTGGGCCCTGCTGCCCCCCGGGGCCTGGGGGCGGTGGGGACAGGGCTCCGACAGCGCGGGGCAGGAGGGGGCCAGGGAGGGCAGGGGCTGGAGCCAGCGTGGGCCCGGGGTGGCTGTGCTGCTGGAAGGGACGGGGGACACGGACCGGCTCTGCTCGGTACCTCTGAATCTCTTCAGCTCCCTGCGGCCCATCGCTGGGCCCTCGCTTGGGGCTGGGCCGGCACGGAGAGGGTGGGGGGCAGGCGTCCTCGCTGGGGGGTGGGCTCCTTTCCTCCGGCTCCTCCTGGGCCTGCTCCCCCTGGAAGCAGTTGTGATCGTGCCCAGGGCAGCCGGCGGTCGCCTCCTCCTCCTCCTCCTCCAGAATCTTGCCGATGGGGAACTGGAAGAGGGTGGCTGCGGAGGTGCCCCTGGGGGAGCAGTCAGGGGTGCCAGCTGGCTGCGCGGAGAGGCACTCGGACGGGCTGCTTAACGTGGAGCTGCCCTGGCTCTCCAGGGAAGACTCTTTGCTCAGGCCGCAGTAATAGTCCGAGGGGGGCTGGTAGCAGGGACCCCCCGGGGCAGGGCAAAGCGTGGGCAGGAACCGCCCGGCCAGGTTGTTCTCCCGGGAGCCGGGTGGGCTGCTTGGCGTCTCTGGAGCAAACGGGGCAAAGTCCTGCAAGTCCGAGGTGAGGGCCAGGACACTCGAGCGCAAGGAAATGGTGGCAGGGGAGGCTGTAGTGTGGGCAGAGGGAGCCTTGGAAGCCGCAGGGACACGGGAGAGAGGCAGCACGGTGCCCGAGCGGTTAATCCACAGCAGGAAATCTGCGGAGAGAGAACACGGATCGGCGCCGGGCCTCAAGACTCCCTGACAGATGGGACGTGGGCTCGGGGGCCCCACACGCCCCAGGGTGGGAGACTGTGCCAGCCAGCCCCGCAGACAGGAGGGCAGGGGGACCCCCCGGCTGCATTGGCCTGGCCGAGCCCTCCCGGGGCAGGGGCAGCTCAGGCAGCTTTGTCACCACCTTCCCCCAGCGCTCTGGGACAAAGCAGCCAAATCTAGTCCTGCCCTGAATAACCTCCCACCCTTGAGCCTCCCCCAAGCACCCAGGCAGCCGCAGGGAATCTGCTGCACCCACAGCCCACCCCCTGGAGCCAAGGTGCTGGCCCAAAGCGGGTGCCCAGCCAGGCTACCTGTGCAGTATCCCGGGGGCAGCACCTCGTCCTGCCGATAGCACTCTTCCCCCACCAGCTGCCGCAGGGCCTCGGCCACCAGCCCCTTGTAACTGAGGGGAAAAAGAAGAGTCAGAGGATGCACACGCGAGAGCCTCCAGCCCATCCCCTCGAGCACTGCCGACCCACGTTCTCCCTCTGAGCACATCTGCGCAGAGACGTGAAGGCCCTCGGGAGCGAAAAATAAGGAGAGCCTTTAGCTTTGGGTTCTGTTGTTCCAGGGCAAGGATGGGACGCGCTTCAGCTCATTCAGCAGAAAAGCTCCTCCCAGTATTGCTACACCAACAACATATTCTTCGTCTCCAAAAGGGATGTCAAGCACTGGAACAGGCTGCCCAGGGAACCGGTTGAGTCACCATCCCTGGAGGTATTCAAAAGACGTGTAGACGTGGCGCTCAGGGACATGATTTAGTGGTGGACTTGGCAGTGTTGGGTTTATGGTTGGACTCAATGCCCTTAAGGGTCTTTTCCAGCCTAAATGATTCTGTGACTCTATATTGCTCCTCTACAGGTTCCGGAGCTCACGTACAGGCCTGTACCCCGGCACTGTCCTCGGCTGGGATCCTGCCAGAACAAGGTGACAGATCCCGCGTCCCCGGTGACACCTGCAAGGGACAGCCAGCCGGGGCGCCCGGTAACTGCACTCCCAGCCGTGCTCTCCCCCACCCCGGGGGCAGCCTTCCCCTCCCCAGCACACCGCCGGCCCCCGCTGCTGACCTGTACTTTCTGTTGGCCTCGTCGGCTGTCAGGGCGTGCTCGAACATGAGGACGCGGTAGCGCGGGTCGAGGCGCGGGCCGCTGTAATCGCGGAACTCCAGCTCCACCGCCGCGTCCAGCAGCGAGAGGTAGCGGCGCACAATCAGCGCGTAGGGGCTGCCTGCGGGGAGAGGATGCCTGGCTGGACCCCCCCTCCTCGCCCCGCCACGTTCCCGCGGGGGCTGAGTGCCAGCGAGGTGGTCCCGCGCTCCCAGGAGGAGTCTGTGCTGCCCAACGCTTTCAAAATCCACCTCCGCCCCAGCCCCGAGCTTCAATGGCTGGGTTTACCCTGGAAAAGGCCTGACATACTCATAACATTGGTGATGAAGGCTGGGGAGAAGACTTGGTGCAGGACAGTCTGCGGGAAATGGCTAAGCTGAAACATGGACATGAGGATGTTGACGGTCGCCAGGGGTGAGCTGCCAGCTTTCTGCTCCAGGATGGCCTCCAGCTTGGGGAAGAGCTCGCTGTGGTTGGATGGGCGGTAATTCATGCGGCTGAAGGGAAACACCAGCTTCTGGATCACCTGCGGGCAGGAGGAGAGGGAGTCGGGCCAGGCCAGGCCGCGGAATGAGGGACAGGTCAGGCACTCACAACCCGTAAGGACTGGGGCACATCCCCGTCAGTCCCCAGTGCGATGCCCCAGCCTGATGGTGGAGAAGGGATGTGGTTCCCCCCAGCCCCAGGCATCCCCCGCAGACTGGGGAGGACACTCACCTTGCTGTCGAGCTGCTCCCCACGCTTCAGGAGAAAGTTTGCGATGGTATCAAGCAGCCGTGGCTCGCGCAGCCGGTGCCGGGCCACGTACTTGGCAATGAGGGCCATGGTGTAGGGGGTGAGGTTCTCCGCCTTCCTGGGGAGCCACTCTGAACAGAGCAAACCACAGCGGGGTATCCGTCAGAGAGGCCTGGCTCTGTCCGAACTGCAGCTCTCCAGAAGCCACTACAGCCTGGGCAGGAAAGGCAGTGCAGGCAGGTGGGCGGTAACAGAGCCATCTCTCTCCTGAAACCACCAAGTTACGGGGCTTGCGAGAGGCTGAGGCAGATTCCCACCCCGTGCACCCAGAAGGCACAGCTGGGGCGCAGCTGAAACGGGGGGCCCTTCTGTGGAAACCCCAGCAAAACCACCCTGCTCCCAGTCTGGAGGTAAGGTAGGCTCACAGCCCCTGGGAGGGCTAGGCTGGGAAGGCAGTGACAGGGTGGCCAGAACACAGAGCACCTCCCGCTCCAGCCTCACTGCTGCAGGCCCTGGTGCCCAGCAAAGCCCCAGCTGGTGCTGTCGCAAACCCAGTGGCCGCCGGGGCCACGAAAGGAGGCTCCAAGGCTGCCAGACACACGGACAGCGCCCAGCGCGCCCCGTACCGGGGAGGGGGGCTCACACAGTGGGCAAGGCTGGGACCCTGCCTGGGCAGACCCTGCCCTCACCTGCCATACTGCGGATGAATCGCTCTTGGCGGTTCTCGTAGAAGAGCTGAGAGCTGAAGATGGCCTCCAGGGCCTTGTTGTTCGCCTCCTGGGCACACAGAGCCAGCATCTCGTCCAAGAGGGCCAGCTCGTGCTCCCGCATGGCACTCACTTGCCCCAGCGTGTGCCTGACGAGGCGCAGGATCTTGCGGTTGTTGATCAGCTGCTGGTCGGAGGCCGGGTGTCCCTGCAGCGCCTGCGCCCGCAGCCGGTAGTAGGAGAGGAGCAGGAAGAGGGTCTGGGGGTGTCGCTCCTTCTCCAGGTGCCGC
The DNA here is from genome assembly GCF_018691265.1 of Tyto alba. NCBI lineage: Eukaryota > Metazoa > Chordata > Aves > Strigiformes > Tytonidae > Tyto > Tyto alba. The sequence continues at coordinate 41,609,506 of NW_024881313.1, forward strand.
TCCAAGCTGCTGAGGCAAGACTCGACCAGGGGGTGGGGGCTGGACGGGTGCAGCCTCATCACGCTGCTGAAGACCATGGAGACGTCCTTCTGGTTGAAGCGCCCCAGGCGGCTCCGGGATTCGTCCTCCAGCACTCGCACCAGCGGCGATTCCCCAGGCAGGCCTGCGACAGCGAAGGGATTAGGGACACCCGAACCCCACCTCTCGCCTTCGCTAGGCACAACTGTCCCCGTAAGCGCAGGCACGGGACTACAGCCGGAGGAGGACGGATTTGCCATGTCGGTGAACAAACCACAGACGAGACAGGGAGAGAGGACCGGTTTGGCAAAGCCCGATTGGAACATCAGTGCATCTGCACCCCGGAAAAAGTAATCTGGATTATTCCTACCCACTTCACCAAAACGGAAATCCTTTAGTTCATCTGCAAAAGCCAGCTTCTAGATAAATATCACACCTCGAAAAGTACTTTAAAAAAAGTTTTGGTTGGAGCACAAATAAGACATCCACACGTTAACAAAATAAAAACTGTCCACGTATGACAGGAATTAATCCTTTCTCATTTCTAACCACCTCCCATTTTCTAGTTTAGCTTCAGTCTTTCAAACTTGGCTCCTGGGGAAAATACTTTCCTCCAACTCCGGACGTATTATTCAACCACGGGAAGACCAGAGGCCAGGCGCGCAGTGCGGTGACGAAAAAAGGCAAAGGCCATCCTTCGCGTGTCAGGAGAGATATTTTCAGGAGATGCATGAAGCATTATGCACCGTATGAGGCCCTGGTAGCCCACTGGTCTCCTAAGCCAGCTGACAAGATTTCAATTTTCAAAAGGGCTTTAAAGCAACTAAGGCAGCATGGGGTAAGTTGCTGCGTTTTATCATTAATCAAAAATGAGTCAGAAGGTGGAAAGTGAAGAATTGGTCTGAGCAGCTGCTTTGTTCCTTAAAAAAGGCCTCAAAAAGGCAGGTTAGCATTTTTATTAATGAGCGGGTAAGCGTGGTGAGCAGGGAAGGGCGACTGAGGGAGAACAAAGTGTGGGTCAAAACCAGAGAAGGCTGGGGGGAGCCCAGCTGAGGGGAGAGGTGCCTGGCAGCCCAGAGTTCAGTGTCAACAAACACAAGGCGCCGTGAGACAGAGCGGGGAAGAGCAGAAACTTCTCCCCGCCCCACTTCAGCCGGGTCTAGAGTTACTGCACAACCCACAGCCAGGACCAGGTGTCTCCGTACACGGCTCAGCCGAGGCACCAGCCCAGCGTGTGGCTGTGGTGGGGGGAAAAAAAAAAGGCAAACAGAACGGCAGGAGACATGCGTGTGGGACAGAGGAGCGTGGGGCTGGCAGGAACCGCGGCAGTGGGAAGGGCAGGCAGGACACCGCCAGACCTGACCCCTTCCTCACAGGCAGGAGAATCCGTGGGGGCCTTGGGGGCCCCGGCCCCACAAAGGGGGAGCCCCCCAGACGCCACGCACCAGTTGGCCCAGAGGCTGCTGCTGCTGCACAGGAACTCAAACCGGCTTGAACCTCTTCTCCTGAATATTAAACACCCAATGACAGAGGGCTCATGGCTTGCAGAGGGTTCAGCTGAGACCTCGTGTCTCGCACTTCCGTGCGCAGACATTTGCTGATTTTCACGGACTGGAACAAAACTCAAGGAGCGGTTTATCCCGCATCCTGCCAGGCGGCACCGGCCACCGCTTGGGCTGCCCTTCTCGCCCACATGCCAGGTGCTCTAGCCAACCGAGCCCCCCCGGAGCTGTCAGTCCACCCGAGTCCCTTCCTGCTGCATACCCCAAGCAGAGCTGCCTGCCCCTCCGAAGGGCACAGCTCCACCTGCCACAAAGCCACCATCATGCGTAAATCCACACACAAACCCAGACACCGGCTCCTGCCCCGGCACATCCTGCCTTCTTCTGCGGCAACCAGACCGGCAAGTTCTCCTTTCACCTCACAGACCCAAGCACTGGCCCGTGTCCTGCCACCCTGCCTGCCTCCCCTCGTCTCTGTCCCCGCAGAAACCGGCAGCCCAGGACACTCACCCAGCGCAGCAGCGGCATACAGGCAGTTGACAATGCTGAAGTTATCGAACTTGGAGCAGCCGCTGATGATGGCCTGACAGAGAGTCTGAAACTCCGGCTGCTCCAGCATCTGGCTGGGCCCACGGCTCTCCCCGTTCACCGCGGCCTGGCCCTGCTGCTGCTGCAAGAGCTGGCCCAGCTTGTGCAGGGCGATGGGGTAGTGGCTGGCGGACACCTTGCTGGGGTTCTGTGTGACCCACCGCAGCACTTCCCCCACGCTGCGCGAGCGCTCTATCAGACGCTTCATCGTGAAGAAGGTGTCATAGCTCATCTTCTCGTGGATGAAGTTCCAGCTCTTCCTCTTGCCATGGCCTCGAGTCCTGTAGGCGTCCGGGGGAAAGGTGTGCAGCAGCCCATGGCCGTAGGGGTCCAGGGGCAGCAGCACAGCCCGCTGCTTCGCTTTGCCTGCACAGTAGCAGGTGGGATACATCCCGGCCCCGCTCCTGTCACCAGCAGCCAGGCCCGGCAGCACTCCGGGCCGCACGCTCTCCCGGGTCAGAGCACGGAGCCATGGCAGCAGGCGCAGCATGGCGAGGGCAGGGCGGCTCGAGAGGCTTCGGAGAACCGGGAGACCCTGGGGATGAGGGGGGGGGGGGGTCAGCTTGCGCCCCCGGGACCGCCGGAGCCAGCAAGGGATGCACGGAGCCCACACCGGGACCCCCTACCCGCACGGACCCGGTGCGGGGGTACCTGCCCCACACAGCCCCCCCCCCCCCCCCCCCCCCCCCGTTCTGAGGTTCGCCCACCCTCAGACCCCCCCTCGGTACCGGGACCCGCCGCCCTCCCGAAGCTCGGCCCAAGGCCCCTGGCCCGCACCAGCTCCGTTGTCCAGGGACCGCAGGCCTGCAGGGGCACCCCCCACCGGCACGTCCCCTCCCGGGGGGCCCCCAGCGCGCACAGATGCTCCCCCCGGTCCCAGGACCCCAGTGCCGCCCCGATCTTCTCCTCCCCCGGTACCGGGACCCCCGGGCCGGGCTGGGCCCCGACACCTGGCCGGCCCGGGCCCCCCCCCCCACCCCTGGGGGTCCCCCATCGCCACCCCCCATGGCCCCGGGGGCCCCCCCGGCCCCCGGCCCGGCCCTACATGGCGCTCACGGCCGCGCTGGGACCCGCCGCCGCCCCGGGCGCTCAGCACCGCCCGGGCCCCGCGTCCGCCATCTTCCCGACAGCCCCCGCCGGCCTGAGGGGACCCGCAGCCACACCCCCCTCCGCGCGCGCGCGCAACACACGCTTCCGGGGGCGGAGCCGAGCGCGTATGCAAATAGCCGCCCGCCGTCCAATGAGGGCGGGGCGGTCCTGCCGGCGCAGGCGCGCTGCGGCCATGCGGAACTCCCGTTACCGCCGGGGACGCCCCGCCTCCCCGTGGAGCCCCGCCCCTCCGGTGTCCTGACACCCCCCCCCCCCCCCCCCCCCCCCCTCCCGCGGCGCAGCAGAACCGGGAGCCGCGGCCGTTCACAGTCCGTCCTCTTTAATCGTAACAGAACATCGGGGAGCGCGGACCCCCCCGCCGGCACCCCCGGGAGGCCCGACCGCCCGTTCCCCGCCCCCCCGCCCCGGGGGAAGCAGACACAGTCCCGGGCAGAAGCAGCGCGCCGGGGGCCGCGGGGCGCCAAGGGGACACCCCGCACAGGGATGGGGTGGGGGGGCGGCACCGGGACCCCCCCCCCCCCTCCTCTCCACAGAAGCAGCACAGCGCTCACTCCCGCAGCAGTCCCGGTACCACCGCCCCTGGGGGGGGGCACAGTCCGCACCCAGCCCCTGGGTCCCACCACCCCTGGGGGGGCACAGTCCGCACCCAGCCCCTGGGTCCCACCGCCCCTGGGGGGGCACAGTCCGCACCCAGCCCCTGGGTCCCACCGCCCCTGGGGGGGCACAGTCCGCACCCAGCCCCTGGGTCCCACTGCCCCTGGGGGGGCACAGTCCGCACCCAGCCCCTGGGTCCCACCGCCCCTGGGGGGGCACAGTCCGCACCCACCCCCTGGGGGGGCACAGTCTGCATCCAGTCCCCATGTCAGCACAGTCCGCGCCCATCCCCCAGGTCCCACTGCCCCCGGAGGGGCACAGTCCCTCCCACCCCCAGGTTCAGGTGTGCGGGCAGACCCCACCCGGGTGTGGTGGCTCCTCTCGGGGCGCGGGGCCGTGCTATCTGCGGTACATGGTGAAGGCCATGAAGCTGAAGAGGAGGGTGAGGCCCGCCAGGAAGGTGGTGGCGGTGGCGGTGAAGACGTGGCGGTACTGCAGCTGGAAGTACCAGAGCACGGCCAGCATCAGCACGAAGAGCGGCAGCATGAGGCTGCCCACATTGAGGGCGGCGTGCACGGGGTCGGCGGAGGCGTGGGGGCCGGCAGGTGCGGGGGCCGGGCTGTGCTGGGAGATGTGGCAGTGCAGGACGCTGTTGTGGGTGAGGTGCAGGGCGGCCAGGCTCTGGGTGTCGTCGCGCAGCAGCTGGCCCTGGTAGATTAGCCGCACTTGCTGCTCCTGCCCGGGGAAATACGCCCTGGGGCAAGGGACGGGGAGAGGGAGAGGTCACGCTCCTGCCGGGACAGCGTCCCCCTCCACCCACCCCCCCGCCGGGAGCAAGGTGCAAACGCACCCCCGGGACCCGCGCCCACCCCAGGAGAGACCAGAAGCGAAGGCGCCTGACCGGGCAGAGCCCCCCCAGGAGGGGACCCGCACACGGGCGAGCGCGGCAGCTCCCGGCGGGGCTCGGGGGACGCCCCACTGCCGGGAAAGCCCCGAGCGGCGCTCGCGGGAGAACCGGCCGGTGCTGCCCCTCACCTCTTCAGGGCCCCGACGGTGTCGCCGGGGCGCACCCGGGCCAGGCGCTCCGTGTCGTTGAGGAACTTCAGCCGCAGCACCATAGCGGGCTCGGCCGGGCCGCCGTCCCCCTCGGCGAGGGGGCCCTGTGCGGCCGCGGGGGCGGCCCGGGGGCGCAGCCCCGCCGCCAGCCCTGCCTCCCCCTCGGAGGCCGCTCCGGCCGCCGCCGCCGTCGGGGCTTTGCGGTCGGCGGGGGCCGGCGCAGCGCTCGGGGCCTCCTCGGGCAGCGCCGCGGCATCGCGGGGGGTCGCGGCGGGCTCGGGGGGGCGGGTGGAGGCCCAGGCCAGCCCCAGCACCACGGCGACCAGCAGCAGGCCGAAGAGCACGGTCACCTCGTCGCCGACGCCCTCGATCAGCGCCATGGCGGCGGCGACAACCGAGCGCGGAGCGGGACCGTCAGCCCGCCGGGCCCGAGGCGACCGGAGCCGCAGCCGGCCCCGGCCCCGCGCTCGCCGCCATCGCGCCGCTTCCGCCCCCCGCCGCAGGGCACGCCGGGAGCCGTAGTCGCGCTCCGCGCATGAGCAGAGGAGGCCCTCGCGGTGCACGACGGGGGTTATAGTCTGGTTCTACGCATGCGAGGTGGCGGGGCACGCCGGGAGCTGTAGTCCCGCCCCCGGCGCTGGGCGTGCCTAAGGCACGCCCAGCGCCGGGGGCGGGACTACAGCTCCCGGCGTGCCCCGCGCCATGCTAGGCCTGCGCCGTCGCGCTTCCTCGCTCTGGGCCAGTCTCTCCACCGCCATTACCGGCTTGAGGGACGCCGAGCGCTGCTGGGGCAGGCGGAGGAAGGGGCTGCAGCGGGGACGGCGGCTGGGGCTGGGCTCGAAGGAGGGAAGGGAGGCGTTCGAGTGTTGGCGTTAACGCGGTGGGGCTTGGCCAGGCCTGGGGGGGAAAGGATTGCCGTTGGGGCCAGCGATAGATTAGGAGTAGCATAGACTAGAATAGCCTAGCATAAATAGAACATTTCAGTTGGGAGGGACCTACAACAGTCATTTAGTCCAGCTGCCTGACCGCTTCAGGGCTGACCACAAGTTAAAGCTTGTTGTTAAGGGCGGTTGTCCACACGCCCCTGCAACACCGACAGGTCCTGGGGCATCGACCACTTCTCCAGGAAGCCCGTTCCGGGGTTTGACCACCCTCTGGGTAAGGAAATGCTTCCGCATGTCAAGTATAAACCTCCCTGGTGCAGATTTGAACCATTCCCAGCCGTCCCGTCCCTGGATCGTGGGGAGGTGAGCTCAGCTCCCTCTCCACATCCCCTCCGCAGGGAGCTGCAGACAGCAAGGAGGTCGCTCCTCAGCCTGCTTCTCCCCACGCTGGACAAATCCAGCCCTCAGCCACTCCTCACAGGACAGCCCTTCCAGCCCTCTCGCCAGCTTTATTGCCCCCTGGGCTCATTCAAGGACCTTCACACCCTTCCCGTGTTGTGGTGCCCAGCACTGCCCGCAATATTCCAGGTGAGGCCGCACCAGCGCTGGGCACAGTGGGACAATCCCCTCTCTTGCCCGGCTGGTTACGCCGTGTTTGACGCACCCCAGGGTGCGGTTTGCCCTCTCGGTTCCTATTGACCCTGCTGCCCACCAGCACCCCCAAACCCCCATCTGCAGGGGTGCGCCCCCGCCGTTCCCTTCCCAATTCATGGGATGTCTTTGGAAAACTGTTGGAGCGGGGCCAGAGGAGGCCACAGGAATGCTGGGGGGGCTGGAGCAGCTCCCCTGGGGGGCCGGGCTGAGAGAGTTGGGGGGGTTCAGCCTGGAGAAGAGAAGGCTCCGGGGAGACCCTGAGAGTGGCCTCCCAGCACTTAAAGGGGGCTTAGGAGAAAGAAGGAGAGAGGCTTTTTAACAGGGCCTGTAGTGCCAGGACAAAGGGTACTGTTTTTAACCTAAAAGAGGACAGATTCAGACCAGGTAAAAGGAAGAAGTTTTTTACAGTGAGGGTGGTAACACACTGGATCAGGTTGCCCAGAGTGGTGTACCTGCTCCTTGCAGGGGGATTGGGCTAGATGACCTTTAAAGGTCCCTTCCAACCCAAACCTTTCTGTGATGATTCGATGAAACCCTTCAGATGAAATTTCTTGTGCAACTGAAGGAGCATGAACTTGTCGGTTCTGCTTAAGAGCAAAAATATTTTTATCATTTAATCAATATCCTGTTCTTTGCTTTATATATAGAAAAGTGGTGAAAAGTCTAGAGAACAAGTCCTGTGAGGAGCAGCAGAGCGAACTGGGGTTGTTTAGCCTGGAGAAAAGGAGGCTGGGGGGAGACCCCATCGTGCTCTACAGGTACCTGAAGGGAGGTTGTGGCGAGGTGGAGGTTGGACTCTTCCCAAATAACAAGTGATAGGACAAGATGAAATGGCCTTAAGTTGCACCAGGGGAGGTTTAGATTGGATATTAGGAAAATATTCCTTCACTGAAAGGGTTTTCAAGCACTGGAACAGGCTGCCCAGGGAAGGGGTTGAGTCACCATCCCTGGAGGGATTTAAAAGATGTGTAGACATGGCGTTTAGCAATATGATTTAGTGGTGGCAGTGTTAGGTTTATGGTTGGACTCAGTGATCTTGAGGGTCTTTGCCAACTTCGATGATTCTGTGATTCTAAAAGAAGGTGGGCAATCGGTGAGGGACAGCAAATTCTGCAGGCAGAGCCCGTTGCTGGAGGAGCTGTGCTCTGGCAAAGACATGGTCTCTGGCAGGGAGCAAGTGGGTTGTGCAGCACAGAGATAACGCGGGGAATGGGAGAAGCTGCAGGCTAAAACTGACAGAGCTGCTGTGATCCTTTGGGGGACACTGATTCCCCAGATGCATTTAAACCTACCTGCAGGCTTCATGAAGAAGGAAAGTTTGAAAGACAGATGGAAAAAATAGTGTGGAGTAGTTTTTGTCTCCAACTTGGTTTTGATATTCAAAGATGTTTTAGATATCCTAAAATCTCTCCTGGCTGATTACTATTTGGTATTAAGCCTTCATGCTGGAAAATCAACTTTTCTGTGTTCCTGAAAAGCATTCAGATAATTTTTAAGTGAAAAGGCTGCCCTCCAGATGAGACGGCGTGGGGGCGACTCGTGGAAAGAAAAACCCTACAACACCCATAAAGGAACAAAGGTGAAAGGGAGATCTTTGGCCGACAATATCCCCTTCCCCCAGGGCATCACCTCCAAGGGTCCGTCACTTCAATGGCACAAGATACTTCCTATAATAAACCGAGGAGGAATCTGCTAAGGGCAGCAGTGTGCTAGCTGCAGCATCCTTTCTGCTGGGGTGGGTCGGGGAGCGGCAGTGATTCCAGGGAGCTGATGGCTCCAAGGAATTAATTATTGTCCCTTCTGGGCTCCTGTGTCCAAACTGCCTCCAGTTTGGAAGGCCTGGTGTGGGGCTGGGGGTGGGCCGGGCCTCCTGGCTCCGGCCCCGGCTGGAATCCCAGTTCAGGTCCGTGACTGGGAGTCCCAGGATCGGGGTGTGGAGCCTGAGGTGGTGATTCTCTCAGCGGCCTCCTTCAGTCCTGATCTGCATTCTTCATCCCTGTTTTCAGTTTGTCATTAGACTGCAGCAATGCAGATTGATGAGATGTGTGATAGGAGAGCTTAAGGCTCCAGGCAGTGTAATTGTAATATTAGCATTAGCAGGAGGCACTGCAAACATAAAATTTGTTTTCTGTGTACAGCTGTCTTGCAGAACTTGAGAGCAGAACTCGTCCTGCGATCACAGGGAGCTAAGTCTTTAATGACCTGCAAATAGCACCGAGAGCTGAAAAGTGGGACTGCCAAAGCCGAATCTCTACACAGCAGAATTTAAAAATAGGCTGCTGCTGGCGTTCTCGCTTACCCGTCGCTCCTGGAAGCCCACGGGGAGAGCGGCTCTCCAGCAGAGGAGAGACGCAGTCCCCTGACGTAACTTGCCTCGGCATCTACACCGCAGAGCAGGAAGTTGCAGATTCAGTCATTTTACACCAGAGCAGCCCTGATTGTTGTCTGCTTCTTTTCCAGCGCCAGGTCTTTGCCAGGTGCTGACTCCTCTCTCCTCTCCCCGGAGCAATGAGGCAGTGGGGGCACCAGGCAGACCCCCCCTCGCCCGTGGTGCTGCCATCCCGGCGGGGCCGAGGAGTCCCTTTAGCTCAGCATCGTCAGCGCCTCCAGCGAAGCTCAGCACGTGTGGGAGTAGAGACACGGGAGAGATGAACGCCTCTGCGGACGAAAATGCTCTTCAGAAGCTCCCACCAACAGCGAGAGGTGTCAGCCCCAGTCAAAGACGGGGAGACGTGTTGTGGGGAAAGCAGTTGGGGCAGAAAAAATGCTCGAGGGTGGGAGCATGGGGAGTTGGGGGTGCTGAGCTGCGTCTCTAGGCGAGGATGAGCTCTGCATTTACAAAGGGCTGCAGAGAGCCAGGCCGTGAGACACCCCGTCCCCGTCACGAGCGAGGGGTCTGTGACAAGACCCCAAGGAGCCCCCCCTGCACACCGCAGCCCCCCTGGGGACCCGCAGCAGGAGGGTCCCCAGCGCCGCGTGCTGAGGGGCTGGAGGAGATGGGCAGCCACGGGCCGAGCAGGGGGGTCCCGGCGGCAGAGGTGGGCAGCACCCATGGGTGCAGAGGCTGCAGGGGAGCAGGTGGTGCTGCTCGACCTGCCTGGGGCACTCGGGCTGACGGGACCCCCTGCCCCGAGGTGCCGCGGGGGTGGCGGGGCACTGCTCTCCCCCCCAGCACTGAGCCACCAGCGTGGTGCGGGGGGCAGAGGCGAGAGGAGCTGCCCCTTCCCTTGGTCACTAAGGCTGAGGCCAAAAATGCCGGGCAAACCCCCGGTCTGCCCCTGGGGGGTGTCCCATGGGGAAACAAGGGGTGAGGCTGGGGCCGGGTGGCTGCAGAGGGCTGGCACACGGCGCCTGGAAGAGTCCCGGGGACCTGGAAGGTGGGAAGAAATCAGTCGAGCTCGATGCACCCGTCGGGGACTGCAAAAGGGAGGATTTTAGTAGCGGTGATTTGGCTGAAGGCAGGAGTAGAGGATGCAGCTTTGGGGACCTACTGGAGGAAAGGCAGAGCAAGTCGCCAAGACTGGAGAAGAGGCTCCTGCAAAAATGGAAGAGAAGCTCCCGAGCATGTAAGAGTGCTGGATGCAAGGATGCAAAAGAGGCAGCAGATTTGAAAAATACGTATACTGTGTAGGAAGCAGAAACAGAGATTTATAACTTCCAGGATGTAGAAAATAAGCCATGTCTGAACAAAATCATTTGAGTGGTTATGACTGTTCAAATTTAATGCATTTTATCCAGTGGTTAATCACCCTCGCTGATAAAATTTTGTGTCTAATTTTCAGTGTGGATTTGTCTGGTTTCAGCTTCCAGAGATTGAGTCTTTTTATATCTTCCCTGGCTCGATTAAAGAGCCATTTAATATTTCCCTATGAAAGAACTTCTACAGTGTAATCAAGTCACCCCTCAATCTTCTTTTGGATAAGCTGAACAGATTGTGCTCTTTAAATCTTCTGCTGTAAGGCACTCGCTCTAGCCCTCAAATCATTCTGCGTGGGTCTTTTCAGAATCTCTTTGATTTTTTCAATATTCTTCTAAAATACTGTTAATATAAAGTGATACCCAGTTCTAGAGCGCTGCCGCTCCAGCACGGCACGAGGCGAGGTCAGCCCCTGCCCTGCCCGGGGCTGCCCGTGCCCCTCGGGGGATCGGCCCGTGCCGCTCGGCGCCTGTGTGCCGTTGGGATGCGCGCGATGGAGTCGGAAAACGGGACACAACCGCTGCCCGTTGCGCCGCTCGTGCCTCCGGCCAGGCTCGGGGGAGGGCAGGGCGACAGCGCAGAGCCCGGCAGCGTCTCCGGCACAGGCCCGTGTGGGGCTGCACCAGCGACCTCCCCGTGGCAAGAGCTGACCTCTGCGAGTGCCTCAGCGTCCAGGCTTCTGGGAAACCATCTTTTCCCCGCGTGTAACCTCTCTGCTCTCTCTTCGGGGCTCTCCGCAAGGTCAGGGCTTCTCTGCACAGCGGCCGCCCCCGCCATCCCCCCGTGGATCGCATCTGCCCAGCCTGCGGTAGCTTTACTCACCGCAGCTCCTGCTCGTTTGCTCCTTGCAGCTGCTGGACCTGCAGGATTTCCCGGGAGCTGGGGGTCCCAAGAGTTCCCTTGAGCCCTTAATGGACGGCGTCACTCTTGGGGCCCTCCACCACCCAGGGCCCCACCAGGTACCGAGGCAGCTGCGAGTAAAAGAACCCGGTAACTCCGGTCGTGCATCCTGGGGGCGCTGCCCCACCACCTCCGCTCCTCTGGTGTCCTCTGCGGCCGCTGCCTTTCCGAACGCATCCTCTGCTGTGCCCCTGCAAAGAGGGGTCCCTGCAGGGTAACCCCCTCCAATTGCTTCCCAGTGAACACTGATGCAAAAAGTAGGTTTGGCTTCTCTGCAGCAGCCCTGTCCTCTCGGTTCACCTTGCACGCCCGGGCATCCGTTGGCCCTGCAGGCTTCTGGAAGGTGTCCTGCTCCCGATGCGTCTGAAGAAAGAGGCTCTAACCTCTTTGCGAGTTGTTTCTCAGAGCGATCTCACTGCCTTGTTTTCTTTATGCATTTAATCCGCCAGGGTTTACGGTCCCCTCCGTTTCCTCCTCCGCTCACAATTTCGCCTCTCCAAAGGATGCTTCAGCGTGTCTGCCTGCGTCCCCCACCCTGCTGCTGGGCTGTGCCAGCTCCATCCCTCCTCGTCCGCCGTCCTTGCTGGGCCTCGCTGGCCCCGTGCCCCCGGGGAGGTGCAGGGGAGGGTTTAATTCTCCTCGCTGCCATTTTTAGCTTCTTTATAACAACAGCACGTGTGCCTGCACAGTTCACCTCCCGTGGACGGGCGGTCTCTAACTAAAGAGAGGGGTCACAGAGGGATCCTCACCCCGTGGGAGAAGGTCCAGCCATGGGGCGCTGGTGGGACTGGGGCACTGCCCCGTGACCAGGCATGCACGGTGGGGCATCCCTGTGGAGGCAGGACCTCTCCGGCCACCCACCCCCTCCGCCAAGGAGAAGGCACCGGCGTGCTGCACGCCTCGAATTGCGACTGGATCTGCAGGAGCAGGACGTGTGCCAGCGGGTCGCTGGGTACCCGCGGCGCGTCCTCAGATGGCCGGTCGCTTGGAGGCAGGTCGCAGGAAGAGTCACAGGCGACGGGGAAAGCGAACTGTGGGTCACCACTTCTCGAGACCAAGAGCCGAGGCTGCATCGGCTTCCCAGGCGCCGTCCCCAGCACAGCCCCACGTGGGGAGCTCGGGGGGCTCCTTCGCCCTGCACCCCTCCAGCCTCGGCTTCTCGCCGGGTCAGGGCTTGTCCTCAGCCCTCTGCAGACACTGCTGTGGCTTTGCCAGGTCCAGCGGCTGTTTCCTGCGCTTGATCCAACCATTAGCAAATCATTAGCACAGCAGTGGCAAATGCTGTTTCTCACCTGTCAAGCTCTGCTCAAGCCTCTACGTGGAACAGCTTCATACACTCAACTGTATATTTTGGATTTGCAATTTGCTTGCTGCCCGATGGCCGTACTTTGCACAGACATGGATGGGATCAATACATGCAGTTACCTCCAAGCTCCAGAGTAAGATCAAAGAGCTGCAGCTATTCTGGGGAAAAGCTCTTGGCCTGATCCCTGGCCCAAAGAGGACCGTTATTGTGACTCGAAGGTGACATCTCTTTACTAAATACCCCCTTCCCCACCAGGCTACTGCCACTAACTGCCTGCTTTGTAGCAGGAGGCACAGCAGAGGAAAGTCCTGATGGATTTGGGAAGAAGAGCCTCTAGCCTTACGGGGTGTGTGCGGAGGGCCGAGCAGCCCGAGCCTGCCCAGGGCTGTGGCCATGGGGAGGGGACGAGGTCTCCTGCCCTTCAGGACCGATGCTCTCTGGGGCTTCGAGGGCAGTGGGGCAGCCTGCGGCACCGTCTGGCGTCCGTGTAGGGCCCACGGCCGCGGCCCCACGGCGCAGGGGGCGGGCGGGACGGCTCCCTCCCGGGAGCGGCCACGCAGCGAGCCGGGGCCAGCGCTGGCCAGGCTGACACGGGCCCTTCTGCTGCGGCTGGTCCGGCCCGTGGGCAGCGAGGTGCTGGAGCGGCTGGTCTGGGGGTGGCAGTGATGGGAGGAGGGGGAGGAGAGGGAGGATGAGGATGAGGTGGAAGAGGAGAGGGAGGGGATGAAGATGATGAGGAGGAGGAGTTGGAGAAGGAAGAGGAGGATGAGGATGAGGTGGAGGAGGAGGAGAGGGAGGAGATGAAGATGAGGAGGAGGTGGAGAAGGAAGAGGAGGATGAGGTGGAGGAGGAGGAGAGGGAGGGGATGAAGATGAGGAGGTGGAGAAGGAAGAGGAGGAGGAGGTGGAGGAGGAGGAGAGGGAGGGGATGAAGATGAGGAGGAGGTGGAGAAGGAGGAGGAGGAGGCATCACTCCTCTTGGCAGCGGCGCTGCTTTGAAGCACTTGCGAACGGCAGCGTCAGATGGAAGTGCTGCAGATGGAGAGCGCCTCTGAGCTGAGAAAGTCGGGTTTCAGAGCATGAAATTCACCCTAAAAAACTGTTTCCATTTCCCCATGGCCGCTGTCCACAGAAAGCATCCATCCGACCATCCTTGAGTGCATTTTTATTCCAGAAAGCCCCGGGCTCTTCTCTCCCCGCGAGCTCTCGCCTTCCTCCCCCACTTCCCCTGTTCTGAAGTCATGCGATGCGGCCTCTCGGTACATTTAAGTTCTCTCATGATTTTTTTTCTTCCTTATCTGTGATAAGTCCCAGCTCCATCTGTTTGCCTGCAATTAATGTGGGCTCCTCTCTCCCTGATCTCGCTCTGCCTTTGCAGTAACTCGGGGCTCTGGTTCTCCAGCGCCGGCAGCGCTGTGGGCACCGGTGCCGGAGCTGCCCCGGCCGCACCGCAGACTGGGGCAGTGGGGGGGGGGGGTCCCCTTGGCCCCCGCGCAGGCTTGGGCAGGGGGTTGCGGCTGCCTGTGCCTGGCCCCATCCCTGCGCCCCACGTCCCGCCTGGGACCCCCCGGGCGGTGGGAGGTGGTGGGGACGCGCGGGGCCCCCGGCACTGGGGGATGCTGGAGGCCCAGCGGGGAAGCGGCCGCGGAGCTGCCCTGCGGCAGGGGTGCTTTCCTGATCGCTTCTGCAGCTCCTGTCGCCTTCGGGACGTCGGCTCGGGGTGGTCTGTGAGCCAGACCAGCAGCCGGGGCTGCTGCGGGGGGAGCATCCCACATCTCTGGAGGCCAACCGGGACCGCAGGGGCCAGAACAACCTCCTGTCCAGAACATCCCTTCATAAACAACCGAGAAACTGCGAGAGTGCGGGAAGCGAGGCGGCGCGGGTGGCCGGCGGCGTGGGGGCCGCCAGTGCCCACGCCTCAGGAGAAAGTCGCATCAGACCATCGCAGCGGACTCCGAGGGTGTGAGGGAGGGATGAAGGACGTCCAGCCACCCGCCGGGGACAAATCCCGACACCATCTCTGGTCGCGTCTCGGCGGCCACCCGTGGGTGCTGGTGAAGGGGCTGGGTGCAGGAGGGGCTGGGTGCTGCCTGCAAGGAGGGTGCTGGGGGTGCACGGGGGGAGCCGAGCCTGGTGCTGCTGTGCCGGCCCCGGGCAGCGCGGGTCGGGGCGAGGACACCCGCAGCGGGACTGGCTGGGAAGGGGTCGGCACGGAGCGGGGCTGCGAGCGCTTGGGGTGTGCCTGGGATATACGAAGGAGGCTTCAACAGGGGAGGGGGGCCCTGCGTGACGAGGAGGATCTGCAGGAATGGGGGAGCATCCGTACGAGATCTGCAAAACTGCTCAGGGGCCACGAGCGCCTGATTCAGAAGACAAGCTCAAACGCTTGGGCTTGTTGCAGCTGGGAAAGGAGAGGACTGCAATGACTTTGCTTGTATAGAAATACGGAGAAAACTGATGAGAAGAGGAGGGAATAATTTAGAAAGGAAAAGGAGTCATCTGCTGAAGATCCAGAAAGGGAACTTAAAGTTTGTTAATTTCCTAAGAATAACTGATCCCCGGAATAGAGCAAAAGTTGTCAGATCTCTGTCACCAGCAGTTTGTAAGGGCAGGCTAAATATTCTCAGGAACCTGGTCAGAAAACAGAGCCTGGCCTGGGACAAGGGGACAAATGACAACGGCTTTTTGCAGCCCTTTCCAGCACCATTGTCTAGTTCCTTCTTCTTTTTCATTCTTTTACAATAAGGAAAGTATTTCACTAGTTTATTTTTTAAATTCACGTGTGTATGCAGTTCTGTTTATCTTGGCGAAGGCAGGCTGGAGAAGGTGGGAGGTGAGCAGGTGAGTTCAGTGACAGCCACGGGCTGTTAGTGTTGCACCATTCCCGGGCATTTTTATCTACCAGCCCCAGGCAAAGCTGCTCAGGGCCCTGTTATGGGGGAACGTTCGGTTTCACAAAAAGGGTGTATTGCAGCTGTTAACACTGGTCCTTGATGCTTTTCTTCAGTTTGAGGTCCTGGATAGAGGCCACTTGTCCTGGGCAACGGGGACTATGCCCTTGCCTTGTCCTGGGGTGCCAAAGGGAGGTGCTGGGGTGGCAAAGCAGGAGGGAGAGGAGGGTCTGGTGAGCTGAGGACAGGCGGTGACTGCAGAGAGGAGCTGCTCGGCCAGGGGGAACTGGTGAAGTGTTGGAGGAGCGTGGAGTCAGGGCTGGGGCAGCACAGCCAGTGTCCTTTCTTGAGATGGAACGACATTTCTAATTGTCGGTCAGACAAATCTTGCTTTCCAGAAAAGCCTCATTTGGATTTATATGCATTGAGGATGTTCTGATAACAAACCTTCCTAAACCACTACTAAACATATGGCTTGCGGCTTATTTGTGTTTGCACCGTTTCCACAGCAGCCAGCAGTTCTTGTTATTCTTCTGAAAGGAAGAACCCTTAGATCTCAGTATTTTCTCCCCTCAATGTACTTGTCTGCCATAATTGCCACTTCTTGAACCTTTCTGACAAGCTATGCAGGCACAGATTTTTTCAGTCACGAGCTGAAAATCCTTTTCCAGCTCTGCGGTGCAGATTTTCCCTCCAGTGCAGCCTCCCCATCCTTCAGAGCGTCTCCAGCGGAGCCGGAGGAGCGGTGCTGGTGCAGGTCGCCCTGGTGCCGTGGCTGGAAGATCCACATTCTGTGCCCGGACCTCCTCGGCGCATCCTCCTTTAAACCCTCAGTGGTTGCACTGACCCTCTCGGGGCAGTTTTGCACCATCTTCAGTTACTGCAAAACCCCTGAATTTTTCTCAGATCTTTCCCTTCCTAGAGCAAATACCTTGTTTCTTTGGCTTGGGGCTACACTTTTTATTACCAGGGAGATGATTATTTTTGACGATTTAAGTATATGTTATTTGCGTGGGACCAGCTTGCCAAGTTAGCTGGATCTCTCTGTGTGTCTGCTCTATAGTTGCTGTTTATCCACTCCGATTTTGTCAAGTCCACTTATTTTATCAGCAGTGTTTTCACGATCACTCCCAGATGATGTCTGACCAGACAAGATTTGAAAGATGAATAGGAATCAGCTCTCATCTTGTGTGCTAAGGGTGAAAACACACCCTGCAGTGATGGAAGCGGATGAGCCGCAGCCAGGAGTGCCTTTGGCCTTCAAGCGCGTCTTTCCCTGTTTGCGTCACGTTTCCGAGGGATACTGAAATGTGCAGATGAACCCGGGAGATGTGCCTGGTGCCCGCCCCCACCATCGGGCCGGCACCCCCGGCTTCGCCGCGCGCTTCGCGCCCGATCCCCACGCCGCGCCGCGGTTCGGGCGATGGGCTGTGGCTCGGCGTGATTACACGCTGCTCCCTCGGTCCCTCTCTGTGGAGGGGTTCTGCTCCTGCGTCCCCCCCCAGTGCCGCAGCGCCGAGGTTTTGCGGGGGGGTTTCCAGCCCGAACTGCCGCCGTGCCCCCGGCACCGCACTGCCTCGTGCCGGACACGGCTCCGCGCTCGGGCGGGCGCCCTCAGCCCAGGAGGGGATGGGTGCTCCCGACTCCCCTTCTCCTCTCGCCTCGGGGGGCCGGGTGCTCGGTGGGCAGCCTGCAGTGTGGGGGCCGGTGCCCCCCCGCCTTGGGTGGGGGGCTGCAGCAGCCTGCCAAGGGGGGTCGTTCACTGCCCCACGCTGAGCACGGCCCCGCTCAGCCTTTGCTGCGCTGCCTCGGTTTTGCATCGGGAGCACTGGCCGGCCCCGGGGGCTCCCTCGGGGCGGTCCCCCTGCGGGGTTCATCCCTGGGAGGAACTGAGGGAGCTCATGCCTCAAACGTTCTGTGACACAGAGAACCTTGGCAAGTCGTGGCCTTTGTGGTCGGACTAAGGAATGCTGCCCAGGGAAGCGCAGGGTGTATCGAAAGGTGCCCGTCCCCACTCCCTCATGGTCGTATTGCCAATTCCTCAGGTAAGCCTCAAAGCGGAGAGACGGGGGCTGAGTGAAACTGTGTGTTTGTGTTAATGCCTACGCTTTAATTTGCGATTGTACCCTTGAAGAAGGGCTAAGAGATTGATAAGCTAACGGCTGGACAGCAACCCAAGAAGCGAAAACTGAGGAAGAAGTAAAGGTGCGTGCAGGAGCACGACAGCTGACTCAGTTGGATGAGGGGGTTGGTGCACCCCACCCCCCTCAACGCACCCGCGGGACCCACGCTCCACCTTTCCCTCGTCTCTCATGGAAGTGAGTTCGCGGAATACCTGCCCCTCGGGGTCTAGTATGCAAATCAGCCGATACGATGAACTTAAAAGGCAAGAGAGAGCTTTGCTGGGGGTGCGCCCACTGCCCAAGATTACCAGAGCTGAGGCAACACTGGAATCTGGAGTGGTGATCCAGAGCCTTTGACTCCCTTTCCCTTTCCCTTTCCCTTTCCCTTTCCCTTTCCCTTTCCCTTTCCCTTTCCCTTTCCCTTTCCCTTTCCCTTTCCCTTTCCCTTTCCCTTTCCCTTTCCCTTTCCCTTTCCCTTTCCCTTTCCCTTTCCCTTTCCCTTTCCCTTTCCCTTTCCCTTTCCCCTTCCCTTCCCTTTCCCTTCCCTTTCCCTTCCTTTCTTTCTTATAGATTTATAGAGATCCCATTGCTTACTCTCCTTTCCCAAGTTTCAGTAGTTTCTACTGCAAGTAAAACATTTTAACTGCTCGTTTGGCGTCATTTCACCTTAATTTAACCCAAGGGGTTGACACGGCCTTTACGACTCCCGGGGCTCCCGGTCCGGGTGAGAGCAGCCCCGTCCCAGCCGCCCTGGCCGTGCACACTCTCCCTCTGCCCGTGGTGGGCCAGGCACGGCCAGCGCAGTTCTCTGCTCCGCGGCCCCCGGAGCTGGGTGAGATGAGCCCACCGCATCCTCGGCTCCGGACCCCTGCCTCCACGTCCCCCCCGCTGCCTGGGGCCGCAGCCTTTGGCTCCGGCTGCAGCAGCCGAGGTCTCTTGGTTCGGCGCTAGCGGCAGCTGCAGGGCCCTGCCACGGGCGCGCTGGGCAGACCGGTGCTGCTGTGTTCGCTTCGCAGGCACGGCTGCCCCCCAGCAGCAGAGCTCCCCAGGGGTCCAGCAAATCCATCTCTGCAAAGAACTCCTTTTTTGGGCCGGGGCTCGCGTTCAGCTGCTGTGCCCTTGGCTGCTTTCTTCAGCATGAGCAGAAAGCAGCAAAGGAAAGTTTGGAGTTTAACTGGTTTCCCAAGCTGCAGTCACAGCCTCAAAATGGCAATGGCACCTCTGCCTGGTGAAGGCGGAGGGGTGGCGCCGGCTCCCTGACGCACCGGGCACCGCGCTGCGGCACAGGGACGAGTGTCGGCGCTCCCGGCGGGGAGCAGCACCTTCCCAGTCTGCTGCCTCTGCTGCCGGGGTGCCGGCAGACACCCACCGGGCAGCTCTGCCTGCACGCACCCCCCTCATCGCCTGGCTGGGGGTCGGGGTGGGAAGCACATCCAGCGTGGTGGGAAGCGCATCCAATGCGGAGGGAAGAACGTCCAAGAGGGGAAGCACAGCCGGCGTGGTGGGAAGCACATCCAACACGTTGGGAGGCACATCCAGTGTGGTGGGAAGCACATCCAGTGTGGTGGGAAGCACATCCAACACGTCGGGAGGCACATCCAGTGTGGTGGGAAGCACACCCAGTGTGGTGGGAAGCACATCCAGCACGGTGGGAAGCACACCCAGTGTGGTGGGAAGCACATCCAACGCGTCGGGAAGCACACCCAGTGTGGTGGGAAGCACATCCAGCACGGTGGGAAGCACACCCAGTGTGGTGGGAAGCACATCCAGCACGGTGGGAAGCACACCCAGCACGGTGGGAAGCACACCCAGTGTGGTGGGAAGCACATCCAGCACGGTGGGAAGCACACCCAGTGTGGTGGGAAGCACATCCAACGCGTCAGGAAGCACACCCAGTGTGGTGGGAAGCACATCCAACGCGTCAGGAAGCACACCCAGTGTGGTGGGAAGCACATCCAGCACGGTGGGAAGTCACTGCCCGTGGTGCGGGGTACGCTGCAGGGTGGCACATCCCCGTTGGCTGTATATTTATAACATGGTGGGGTTTATCAGTCATAACGAGTCACAGCTGCTCGTAAGAGGCCGTGACAGGCCAGTCCCTGCCGGGGCTCTCCCCCCACCTCTGGCTCGGGCTGAATCCAGCTGCTTTCTGCTGGGCAACGCCGCTTTCTACTCAGCCCGTTCTTTTGAGTGCAGATGCTCTTTTTGCCAGTCCCATCACTTTCAGGGTCATTGCGAGGCGTTATACATAAAAGATCTGTGAATCCTCTCTGAGAATAAGGACGTGGAAAAGGGTGTGTATCTACAAACGAACATGAATGTACAGGGGTGGTGCTGGTACCTGCCGCGTTCGGTGTTTCGGCACACCCGGCACTCTTTGTGCCGCCCCGGCTGTGCCGGTCTTGTCATGGCTCACGGTCCTGGTACTGCGCGTCCCTGGGATCTGGGGGTGAGCAGCAGGGATTAACGATTCAGTCACAACTGAGTAAGATGATGAGAGTGCTGGCAGCGAAACCGGGTGATTTCTGTGGCCAGGAAGGTGTCACGGCTGGGGAGAGCTCCCTCAGATGAAGGTGCAGGACGTAGGCACCCGTGCTGAAGACATCCCTGCTCCCTCTGAGCGCGCCGGTGACATCAATTACAAGGTCTGGAAGGCATGTGCGTGCACTAGTGAGCAGTTGCACAAGGCTGGGATGTTGCCGTGGGCAGGATCAGGCCTGCAGCTGGGCAGAGGCACCCCCGGCACCGCTGCGCCGAGCGCCCATCTCCGCACACGACCGCACCGCGACGGGGCTGCCGCGGAAGCAGAGAGCTCAGCTCTGCCCCAGCTCTGCAACCGGCGTGTGGCCCCGGGCTGACGGGATGCTGTGGGCGAGGGGCCGGGATTGCTTCCCTCGCACGTCCCTGGGCAGCCCCCGCAGCCCCCACCGCGCCTTTGCCCCACGTGGGATTGTGTGGAACAGGGGAATCTCTCCTGGCTCTGTCGTCTTCACCCGTGGGCTGGGATGCCCGGACCCCCCCCCACCAGCAGCATCGGTGTGGCTGAAGGAAGATGACCGAGATCGTTCCCTCAACAGACAAGTTCAGCCACGGTTACGGTGTCACTGGAAAACATTTTCCTTGGTTAGATTGCAAGTTTGAGCGTCAAACTGCACTGAGTGCTCAAACAGATGCAGACGTTGGATTTCTGCTCGTGGTCCCTCACCCCTCCAAAGGCCATGGGTGTCTCGGGGTGCTGGATGGGCGCCTCGGGGTGCTGGATGGGTGCCTCGGGGTGCTGGATGGGTGCCTTGGGGTGCCGGATGGGCGCCTCGGGGTGCTGGATGGGTGTCTCGGGGTGCTGGATGGGCGCCTCGGGGTGCTGGATGGGCGCCTCGGGGTGCTGGATGGGTGTCTCGGGGTGCTGGATGGGCGCCTCGGGGTGCTGGATGGGTGTCTCGGGGTGCTGGATGGGTGCCTCGGGGTGCCGGACGGGCGCCTCGGGGTGCCGGATGGGCGCCTCGGGGTGCTGGATGGGTGCCTTGGGGAGCTGGATGGGTGCCTCGGGGTGCTGGATGGGTGCCTCGGGGTGCCGGACGGGCGCCTCGGGGTGCTGGATGGGCGCCTCGGGGTGCTGGATGGGTGCCTTGGGGAGCTGGATGGGTGCCTCGGGGTGCTGGATGGGTGCCTCGGGGTGCCGGACGGGCGCCTCGGGGTGCTGGATGGGCGCCTCGGGGTGCTGGATGGGTGCCTCGGGGTGCTGGATGGGCGCCTCGGGGTGCTGGATGGGCGCCTCAGGGTGCTGGATGGGTGCCTCGGGGTGCTGGATGGGTGCCTCGGGGTGCTGGATGGGTGCCTTGGGGTGCTGGATGGGTGCCTCAGGGTGCTGGATGGGTGCCTCGGGGTGCTGGATGGGTGCCTCAGGGTGCTGGATGGGTGCCTCAGGGTGCTGGATGGGTGCCTCGGGGTGCTGGATGGGTGCCTCAGGGTGCTGGATGGGTGCCTCAGGGTGCTGGATGGGTGCCTCGGGGTGCTGGATGGGTGCCTCGGGGTGCTGGATGGGTGCCTTGGGGTGCTGGATGGGTGCCTCAGGGTGCTGCCCGGCCGGGTGTCCAGATGGAGGGGAGCCTGGTGCGGCCCCCGGGTTTCCCTGCTGAGAGTCTGTGGCTCGGGATGGTTTTGGTGTCAGGCTGACGAAATGCCTCCTTTGGTGGGAAGTCCGGCGGTTTTGGGGCAGCCTACGTTCCCCCTCCAAGAGAAGTTCTGCCTTGCTCTGTTTTCGCCCGTTCTCGGTCTCCTTGTTTAACCCACGGCCAGCACAAGGGACAGGGAACTGCAGCTCCATTTTCCCTACGTTCCTCTCCAGCTCAGCACTTTTTCTGGGCAGATTTTGAACGCTCTCTGGGCTTTGCTGTCCGCAGGTGCCTACGAGCGGGTGGTGCATGTTGCGGTCCAGGCTTTCCCACTCTCTCCTCAGGTGCCTGTCCCGTGAAAACTCGCCGAGCTGTCAGCACTTCCGACAGGAGCAGCACAAGGAAGGGAAACTCAAGCTTCACCAGCGACTGGGAAGAGCTGACCCATTTTAAACTACAGCTCAGTTCCTCCACCTGGAAACCCGGATTCAGCACAGCAGTGCAGCATCAGGGGTCGGCGTGCCAGCGGACCGGCTGGCATCCCCTGTCCCGGGAGGCACAAGGCGTAGGATGAGCAGAGCCGGGTCAGGCGTACCCGTCCCCCCGCGGGTCCCCAGCAGTGGGGCAGCTGTGCCCGTCTCTGCGGGGATGTGTCCTTTCATGTCCTGAACCCAGGTAAGCTCTTGGGATCCCCAGCCACCTGAGACAGCACCCGGCAGCCCGACACTTCATCTGTGCCCCTGCGGCGCTGGTGTTGAAGCCAATGCACTTTGCAGGGGGTCAGGATTAGTGCCGGGCCAGAGGTCTCCTCTGGGGGGGGTTGCAAAAACCACTTCCCGCCATCTCCCGTTGCTGGGCCCCCCGTCGGGTGCTTGGCTGGTGAAGCCTGTCGCTGCCTCGGGGCGTCTGACCCCCGTCCCGGTGCGGGGGCATCCACTGAGCCCCCCGGGACCCAACCCTCTGGAGCTGCTGCCCAGCGAAGCGGGGTGACTGTCCCCCCCCACAGCCCCCTCTGCGTGCTGCCGGGAGAGCCGTGTCCTCCTCTTCGCACTCTGAACCCGGGGATCCCTGGACTCCATCTCCTTCCTCGAGAAGCCCACTAATCTGCCAGAGTTTCTCTTTCCAAGCTCGCATTTTCCTTATGCTGATTTTTATACCGTGCTCAGGTAAGCTCATTTACACTTTTTCTCTGACTTTTCTTTTACCCAAAGCGCTTTTCAGCTGGGATGAGGCACGGCGGGTGCTGCTGGCCCAGGCGTGCAGGAGGCAGCACTGACGGCAGGGCTCCCAGTGCCCTGCGGCACAAACTCCTGCCACCTCTGCAGGTTTCCTTTCGGGGACTTGGGGTAAAATCTGTCACCCCGGGACCAGCAGCCTGCGCCCCATGAGCCAGAGTTGGGGGGCTGTCCTGAAAGCGTAAGGCAGCTGCTTTGCTTTGCTGGATGCCTGGGGTGATGCAGGAGGCGATCTGCTGCAGGGTCGTGAGGTTTTGAGCAGAGTCCCCCGAGGCCCCGTCAGCCCCCAGGCTCCGGCTGGGGGCCGTGGCATCCAGCCTGGCAACGGCTCCTCTGCTTACTTCTGTAGTGAAAGTGTGAGGTTTCTTCCTGTAATTAAAGAAAATGATGACAAAACCCAAGTCCCTCTTTAGGTTGGTCAAAGTCCAGTTGTTGGGTATTTTGGATTTACACCTTCTTAAAGAAGAACTTCGTTTTTTTCCATCAGGCTGTAGAAAGGTTTCTGAAGCAATCTGCTGTTTTCAGGCACCGTAGGACCTTGTTCTTTGATGGAGCCTGAATTTGGCATGAACAGATCCGGGACAGCTATCTCCGAGGCGCTGCCCTCCCCATGGCTGCAGGAACCAGCCTTCGGGCGCAGCCCGTGCTGTGGGGGGAGCAGGGGGGCTCGGGGCCCCGCCGAGGAGCTGCACAGGTGAAGTCGCTGTGCAAACCCCCCCCCGAAAGCGCGTTGGAGGCTCATTAGAGCTTCGTTAGAGGCAGACGCTTGGATAATCCCCACTGCAGTATCTGCACCTTGTTTCCTTGGGAACTCGGGACACAAAGCAACGCATAATGAATGGAGCTAATAGGAAACAGAAATCACGGTAATTGAGAATTTATGGTAAGTGGAAAAAGATAAGGGAAGTGAGAGGCTTGAGGAAGAAATAGGGGTCAGGACCTGCCAAGGACAGCGGGGAGGGGATGTAAGAAGGCGTTCGGAAGAGGAGAGCTGTCGGCAGCAGCGTGCCTGCCTGGCTCTGCGCCGGTGCTGTGAGTGACGCCGTGGAACGGGGGGGGAGTTGGAGGTTTCCCCCCTGCGCTGGAAGGCGGCGGGGTGACGGGCTCGCTTTCCGCACGGCGTTTGCCGCGCCTGCTGACGCCGCGGTCCCCGCGGGGGAGCGGCGGCGGCCGCGCAGGGGGAGCTGCCCGGGAGCCCTGGGATAACGGTGCCGACCCACGCCGTTTCTTTGTGCCTGCGAGGCTGGCTGCCCCCCTGCCCAGGGCAGCCCCCCGCCCGCGGCTGAGGGTGAGGATGAGGTGCCGCGGACGGCTGAAGCTGCTATGTGGTGGAGGAGAGGGCGGCCAGATGGAGCACTGTAAATGCCTGGGCCGGTTTCTGTGTTGTTCATGATTTGCGGTTTCTAAGAAGAGCCGGGGCCGGTTCAAGCGACAGAGCTGTGCCGCCGGCACCCTTGCCCTGTGACAGAATCCTGCATCAGGCTGGGGAGCGGGGTGGCCGGAGGGGAAGTGGCCTAAGTCAGAGGGAGCATGTGGGTGCAGGAGCCACCAGCAGCCTGTGTCGGGAGTGACGTGGCTGGCAGGGGCAGGGGAAGAGAGAGGGGAAGGGGAAGGGGCAGGGGAAGGGCAAAGGGAAAGGGGAAAAAAAGGGAAAGGGAAGGGGAAGGGGCAGAGAAAGAGTAAGGGGAAGGGGCAGGGCCAGGGTCCCACTCGCTCCTCTGCATTGGGCACCTGCGTGAACTCAAGCACAAGGGCAGAGCTGGGGGGACACATCCTGCTGCAGTGGGATGAGGGTCCCAGCGGGTCCCCAGCAGCCCTGGCAGTGTGGGGCCTCAGCCACGGCCAGGTCACCTCCCACGGCACAGCGGTGCCGCCGGTACCGAGCACCGGGACGGGGAGAGGGCTTTGGTGCCGGGGACCCTCCGTGGCTGCTCTGGGCTGAGTCGTTCCCTCTTTCAGTAACTCTATCACCGATTTGTAATCACAAACACACCATTTTGCCTTGCAGGAACAGTTCCGTCTGCTTCCTTCTGAGAGCTCACCTGCGGGGAAAGGTCCCCTTGAACAACCCTGTCTTCAGTTTTTGAAGACTGTGACGAAAAGGTAAGTGCAGATGTAACACACTGCTTTGGTAAGAAAATTGACTTGGTGCCATGGGACATTTTGATTTAAAAGCCTAGCAGTGTACAGTGCTAATAAAGAACTATTAAATGACTTTAAAAGCCTAACTGATGAATTTAAAATATGTTTGTCAACAGGAATTTCTCTCCTGGCTGAGTGTGATCCTAGAAAGGTCCTTCTGTTGGTGCTGGTGGCGTTCAGCATCTTACTCAGAGGTGTAAAAGCAGCAAGAAAACACGGGTGTTGAAAATACATGGATGATCCATGGTTAAAATCACAGTCTGTGGATCACAGGTAGGCAGGAACCCCCCCGAGGTGCGTGCCACGCAGCGGTGTAGGTGACAGCCCCGGACGAGTGTGCCAGGCAGAGGTGATGGTGGCGCAGGGACAGCACCGAGGCTGCGTTGTGGCACTGGGCAGAGGCGAGACCAGCGCTGGAAAATGGCACCCAGGGTTTTGCATTTTGAAGAGTCATTAAGACATCTGAGAGGATTCAGAGAAGAAACATGAAAATTAAGTGAGGCTTGGGGAAAACGCCTTTGATCTTTCTAAGCCTCCCAATCGCATCAGAGCAGAGGTTGAGTGGTGATTTGATTACGGTGCCCAAACACCCTTCTAGGGAGGGAAGGCAGCTGGGGTGTCAGCACTGGGAAGGAGGTGCAAAGCTGCCGGTAAACTGGTCGCAGAGATAAGTTATTGATATTTCACCAGCAAAGGGCGGTGAGGTCCCCCCTCATGCGATGTCTCAGAAGCGTTGGGAAATCAGCTCTACCTGGTATTTTAACTGGTGACAAGTGCAACATCCACAGGCAAGAAATTCTCAAGTAGGAGAGAAGGAAGAGCAACGTGGGATTACGGACAGCATCACTGCAGTGAAGGAGCCGGGTGGGCAGCAGTGGGGGATGGACATGTGTGCTAATTAAGTCACTTGCAAGAAGAACAAACCTCAATTTTGGGATATATTCACGGGAGATTGAAGAATTTGAGATCAGTTTTAAATGCTTATGAGAATCGACGTACACTCATTCGATCACCCGAGCCCCCAGGCTGATGTGCTGAGGTTTGTTTCTAATGCCAAGCCCGACGGCTCCGTGGCAAGAGCCGCGGGGTCCCGGTGTCGCAGGGGTTCGGGCAGAGCGCGGCACAGGCAGGGGCTGGGCAGGGAGCGTTGCTGTTCCTGGGCTGGCTGGTACGGCTGGGAAAGGGCTGACGAGACCTCAGCCCCCCTCTGTTCCCGGGCTCTGCGAGAGCATCCCAGGTACCAGCCCGGCGCGTTTCTGCGGGTGGATGATGGTCAGTTCTGCCTCCTGATGCCTGCAGCTCTCGGCCAGGCACCTCCGGGGAATTCCTGTTTTAGCCAAACGTCGCCTGTGCTTCAGTCAAAAAAGGTGACCGGTACCGCACCGCAGAGATCACTGGGTGAGATTTTAGAGCTGGTGCTCCCAGAACGGGATCCCGCAGTGCCCTCGAGTCGGTGCATCCCATAACTCGGTGGAGAAGGGGACGCTGGCGCCGGGTACGGGGCAGCTGTTCTTCAGGGAGAAGTGGTGCTTGGCTGATGCCATACTCAGAAAAAGAGCCCGTGGGTGTTATTTTTGACATTTAAATTTAATTGGGAAAACGATGGAGCAAAGCTGGAAGAGAATAAATTTGATGTGACACCATGTCTTGGGCAGGAGACGTTCTGCCGACCTCAGCGATCCGGCTATCACAGAACAGGCCCCATCTCCACTGTGATGAACAGAGGGAAACGTTGCCTGAAACCAGCCCATCACACGAGACATCCCGAAATTACACTTCTGACGCCAGTCCTTTCAAGATGGATTTTCAAATCTGTCCTTTCTTCTTGGTCATCCAAGAAATTCTGCTTGGGGTTTGCATTTAAATTCGTATTTTTTAGTCTTTAGTCTAATCTTTCCTTTTCAGTGATTTCACTTGACTTTCCTCTGTTCGAGGAAATTAAGCTTTTTGAAGCACTGCATAAACATGTTATTGGCTGGGATTATCACCTATTTGTCCGGATTGATTGCAATCCCATTACGATCACTCATTGTAGGACAACCGCTCGCGGATTATACCAGCACTCGTCCAGTTCAGACCATCAACCCCCGGGTTCACTCAAGATCCTGACGGCAAAAACCAAAGGCAAATTCAGGGGCAGCGCGAGATCTACAGCCGTGGTATCGATTGGAGCTCTGACCCAGGTCTGAGGGCAGCCCTTGCAGGCTGAGCAGCTCCCCGTGGGCTTGAGGAGGTGCCTGCTTCTTAAATAGACCCACTGGTGGCTGTGGGTTGCAGGATGAATGTGGCTGCTTAGGTTTGTCTTTTCAGGTTTAATTTTTCATCCAGGTTTGGAAAGCGTTCGCTCTCAGCGCTCTGCTGGTGCATAAAGATAAGGAGAAAAGCAGAAAGCGATGGATTTTTTTTCTTTTTTTCTCTTGTCCCTTTTCCAAGAAAGGAAGGGAAAATATTGAAACGTATACATGTGTGTGTATGTATACATGTTCAGATATTTATTAAAAAAAAGACTAATCTTGTTGTTGGGGCTCCACAGACCTTACAGAAATACAGGAATCTCCCCGTGGACCTCTGGAAATTCCCCAGGCTGCAATACCTTATCCTGTCCAGGTGCTAACGGAATGAAAACACAGCTGTTGGTCCAGGAGCCTTCTCGGGGTGATGGTGCAGGGCTGCAGTCACGTTTTAGAAACATCCAGGGTCTGCAACCTCCTACTGGCCCTCCCCTCTGAGGAGACAGGAGACCGAGAAAAAGGCCCCAAGACAGTTGTTTTGGACAGACAAACCATCAAACAGGTCTCCTCGTTCAGAGGGGATGAAATAAATGTTCTTAACACTAGTGGAAGTGGGAGGGATCCGCAGGGCAACCTTGCCAGATTGCTCTGCCTCTTCATCTGTAGGTAGAGCGGAAAACCCCCCGCACAGGAGGCCGGGGGAGCTTTCCGAAGGAGCGAACCCCAACACTCGGGTGGCACTGGGCGTGAAGCCGGTTTTTATTTTCAGTGCACCCAAGGAAACGTCTCAGACTGAAATGTCTGTGGGAGAGGACACAGAAAGCAGGCTCATTGCTCTGGGACAGACAGGCGGGGGCAGCGGCCCCCCTCCAGCACCTCCGGAGGGATTGGACAGGGGACCCTCGGGTGTTCCGTGTCGCCTGCAGCCAGCCGTTTCAGTTAGCTGCTCCGAACAAGGACAGAAGGACAGGAATCAAAAAACTGACTCCAGAAAAGGCTCCGGGCACGGCCCGTGCACCGCAGCCCAGGGGGTGCAGCTTGTGTGCCCACCCCATCGGCAGCGGCTGGAGCAGGCGTGGACGTGGGTGCGTCCGGCGGAGAGCCGGCGGGTTTTGCAGAGCGAGTGGGTGACTCAGGCCCGTGACGGGGCCCCGGCCAGCGTCCGTGCGTGGACAGGTGAGGTCGATCCAGGCCCCGTAACAGACGGGGATTGTCTAAACGCTCCCAACAAAACCCTCGTGAAAGTTTTCCTCGAATAAAGCCCTTCTGGCGGCGCGGGCTGCAGGGACCGCGCTCCCCCGGAACCCTGGCAGGGGCCAAGAGAGGGAGACACAGAGGGCAGGGAGGCGCTTCTGCCGCCCCCCCAGCCCCCGGCCCCGGCTGCCTGCGCCCCGGGACCCCCGAGCCCGGGGAGGCGGTTCTGGTCAGGGACCCTCCGGAGATCTCTCCTCCGCCTCCTCCTCTGCCCCCTCCGACCCTCCCCGCCGTCCCCCCCGGGCGGGGCGGTGGGTGGGAGCCACCCCCAGGCCCCCAGCACGGCCCAGGCCCGGTTCTGCAGCCGCCCCCCCGGCCCCCCCGGGGCACCGCTGCCCCGCGGGGCTTCGGTGCCAGCGGGTCCGCGGGAGAAATCTGCCGGGGTCCTGGTTCCCGCAGCTGGCGGCGTTTCAGCTCTTCCCCCACCCCCCTAATTACCCTTCCTCATTTCATCTGCCGGGGCTGACGGCTCCGTGTCCGTGGGTCCGCAGCTTTTCGGGCCGTGCCATCTCGTTTCCGCCCACCCCCGCGGCTCGGCCGGCTCTCGGGGCGCAGGCACCCGTGGGGCCCCCCCGCGCTCCTGGGGCCCCCTCGCAGGCTGTTTGGCGGGGAGAGCACAGCCCGGGTGGGCTTCACGGGCCCCTGCCCCCCACGGGCAACACGGCCGGCACCGCGCCGGGGCCGTGGGAGCGGGGGGGTGACCGGCGCGGGGGCCCCGGCTCGGTGGGCCGGTGGCTGATGCTGATCGGGGGACGCGCCGCGCCCCGCGGCTTCGTTAGTGACCTCGGGGGGGGCGTAAGGAGGCAGTTCCCCCCCCCCCCCCAACCGCTGTCGGGAGGGGCCCAGGCCGGGCGTCCCGCGGGGGGCTGCGTGGGGGGCCGCGAGGAGCGGGGGGCACGGGGAGCCCTGGGGCTGTGTGCCTGTCTGCGTGTCTGTGCGTGCGTGTGCATGTGTGTGTGCCTGCGTGTCTGCATGTCATCTGCGTGTTTGTGCGTGTGTCTGTGTGTCCCCGGTGAGGGCACAGCCGGGGGTGGGGGGGAAGGCACACCCACACGGGGGCACACAGACACACACGTGTGCACACACACACACACATATATGTGTGCGCACACAGACATACACACCCACCCGCACACACACATACACGTGTGTGCAGACATACACACACAGACACACACGCGCACAGACACACACATGCGTGCGCACATGCACACACATGCGCACACACACGCACACACATGCATGCACACAGACACACACGTGCCCACACACACATGCACAGACACACACATGCATGTGCACATGCACACACATGCTCACACATGCGCACACACACGCACACACATGCATGCACACAGACACACACATATACACACGTGCCCACACACACATGCACAGACACACACACGCATGCGCACGTGCCCACACACGCACACACATGCATGCACACAGACACACACATGCGTGCACACGCAGACATGCACACACACACAAGCACACGTGCCCACACACGCACGCACACGCATGCACACAGACACACACATGCGTGCACACGCAGACATGCACACACACAAGCACACGTGCCCACACACGCACGCACACGCATGCACGCACAGACACACACACATGCACGCAGACGCATACACACACGTAGCCGCGCGCACACACACGCACCCACACGCATGCACACAGACATAGACACACATGCACGCAGGCACACACACGCGCGCACACGCAGACATACACACACGCACACGTGCCCACACACACGCACGCACACGCATGCACACAGACACACACACACACGCACTTAGACACACACACGCGCGCACACGCAGACTCGCACACACACACACACACGCACACGTGCCCACACACACGCGCGCACACGCATGCACACAGACACACACGCATGCACGCAGACACACACGCGCGCACACGCAGACACGCACACACACACGCGCGCACACGCATGCACACACACACACAGACACACACACGCACGCAGACACACACACGCGCGCACACGCAGACACGCACACACAGACGCGCGCACACACACGCACGCACATGCATGCACACAGACACACAGACACACACGCACGCACGCAGACACACACGCGCGCACCCGCAGACACGCACACACACACGCGCGCACACGCATGCACACAGACACACAGACACACACACGCACGCAGACACACACACACGCACGCAGACACACACACGCGCGCCCCCGCAGACACGCACACGCGCGCGCGCCCCCGCCCCCGCGGCGCGGGAGCCGCGCGTGGGTCCGGCCCCGCCCCGCCCCGGGCCCGGTGCCGCCGCCGTGACGCGGCCGCGGGGCGGGGCGGGCCCGGCGGACCCGCAGAGCGGCGGAGCCCGCAGAGCGCGGCCATGCAGCGGCTGCCCGCGGCCCCGCGCCGCTGACCGCCGGCCCCGCCGCCGCCGCCGCCGCCGCCGCCATGAACTTCCCGGGCGGGCCCGGGCAGAGCCCGCAGCAGCAGAGCCTGGCGGCGCCGGGCGGGCCGGTGCCGGTGCCGGTGCCCGGCCCCTCGGGCCCGCAGCCCGGCGGGCCGCCGCCGCCGCAGTTCGGGCTCTCCAACTCGGCGGCCATCCGCGCCGAGATCGGGCGCTTCGAGTCGGTGCACCCCAACATCTACGCCATCTACGACCTCATCGAGCGCGTGGAGGACCTGGCGCTGCAGAGCCAGATCCGCGAGCACGTCATCTCCATCGAGGGTGAGGCGGGCGGCCCGAACCGGGGCCGAACCGGGGCCGAGCCGGGGCCGAACCGGGGCCGAACCGGGGCCGAACCGGGACGCCCCCTTTGTGTGTCCGTCCCCCCCCCCCCCCCCGCCCGCCCGGCCCCGGCCGCGCTACCCCGCGGGCCCCGCCAGCGCCGGCGGGAAGCGCCCGGCCCGCGGGGGTGGCCGGAGGCGGCGGGGCCGGGCCGCGGCCTGCGCCGGGGCCTGCGGGGCGCGCTGCCCCCCCCCCCCCGCCGGGAGCCGTGCCGGGGGGCCCGGGGGGCCCGGGGGGCTGCAGGCGCCGGGCGGGAGGGGAGGGAGCGGGACACGCACCCACACCCACCCACCCCCCACCCCCGCCCCGCCGCCGCCCCCCGCCCCGAGGGTCCCGCGGGGCCGCTCGGCTTCGCCCTCCCCGCCGGGGAAGCGGCGGCCCGCGGCACCGAGGTGCGGGGGGGGGGTGGTGGTGGTGGGGGGGGGCCCTGCCCTCGGAACCCACGGGGCCGTGGAATCCCCCGCGGCGGGTGGCGATGGGCTGAAGTCTCCTAAAAATGCAGAAAACGGCAGTCGGGGCCCAGGGAGCTCGCGGCCGCAGGGCCGAGAGCGGGGCGGGGGGATGGACGGGCGGGCGGGGAGGAGGATTCCCGGCTCTGTGCTGAGGCTGGGGGGGCGGGGGGGCGGCTCGCAGGACCCCGCCGAAAGCTCCCTCTGGCCGGCTTTGGCGATCCCAAGCCGCCAGACTTTCGCAGCCAGGCTTCGCCCTTTAGCAAAGAAAGCCTCGGGGCCGTGGGTGCCATTGGGTCTGCGTGAGGAGGGATCCCGGATTTGCCTCGGTGGCCTCTCGAGCGTTTGCCGTTTCCCCCGCCGTGGGTTTTGTTGCCCCCCCCCCCCCCCGCTCGATTTTTGGCGGCGTGCTCGGCTCCGCTCCCGCTAAGTCACGCCAGGAACGTCGCCGCAGGTGGCACGCGGGACGGGTTTGGGGGAGCGGCGGTGGCGCGGGCGCAGCGTGGTGCCGGGCTCCGCGGCGCGGAGGTGGCAGCGTGGGCTGCCCTGGAGCAGTTCTCGGGGTGCCTGTGTGCCGCTGCAGCCTTTGGGGTGGCTTGTTCAGAGAGAGGAAAAGTAAGAGGGACTTTAACAGACATCTTAGAGGTTGCACGGTCGAGGGAACGTAAGTTCAAGAATTTGTTTCATCGGTCTTGTGGTGCAAGGACAAAGGACAGTTAGATCTGGGATCAGAACCGGGCAAATGTAAAGCCAAGAAAAGGAGGGCGGCTTCTGTCTGCTTCTGTGACTGCTCTGTCTGTGAGGTCTCCTGCCACCGAAAGCCGCTGAACTAACGGAATTTAATGGGGTGAAGAGGGAAGGGGCTTGCACTGGAGGTCGGTGGGAGTGCACGGGCCGTGGCGGTCCTGGTGGGGGAAGACCGTCGCGCATCTGTTCCCGTGGGGTTCCTGCAGCTCTTCCGTGTTTGTGCCTCTGGTCCCGGCTGCAGTGGAAGACCTGAGGGACCAGTGACTGTGACGACACGGTCTGATCCTGCTTGCCATTCCCGTGTTGTGGGACAGAGACGCTGCCAACCGAAATACTGCTGTACGAGCCCCCGGGCGTTACTGCGGAGTCGCTCCCGGGGCCGTGCCCGCAGGCGGGGTGCGGGTGGCCGAGGCTCCCAGGCTGGGCTGCCCGCCTCCCCGCCCCGTGCACCCCGTCTCCCTCCCTGCGCGGATGCTGAGCCGCTGCCGCGCTCCCCTGGGTGTCCCCGTCCTCGCCTGCCGCTGCCCTCCTGCGCCCTGCCAGCATCTGTGAGCTGATGGCGAGCACGGTGGCGGTTAGGTGCGTCTCTTAGCAACTTCCACTCGTGGGGCGTGTTTCCTCCTGCTGCCCAAAGGAAGGTGTGAAAACAAGATTCTTTCACTCCCAGCTGCAGGCGGTCGGGGCTTCCCGAAGCTGGATGGCAGCCGTTCCGCTTAACCCGAGGACGGGGCGTCAGGAGGGGCTGGCGCGGCTTGCTGGGCGTCACACGGGGCTGGGGGCCGGGGGTCTTCGGGCGCTTTGCCTGCTCCAACCACAGACCCACCCTGTCTCCTCTGGTCCTTCCCCACCTTCTCCCTCCCTTTCTTTCCAGCTGTGGATTTGGCAGAGCAGGAATCCCACGGATTTCCTTATCTTGGCTGCATTCCCCACTTACCTGCTAGGCGCTGGGTGAAATTGTGATCCTGGTGAAAAGTGCACTGTGATTATGCAGTTACATGCAATATATTACCAAGTGTATGTGAGAGACTGAATTAACGGTGGGGGTAATAAAACGCTGGAAGTGTTTTGCTGGAGATGTTGCCATCTCTCGGAGCGCTTGAGTCTGGAAGGGAATATCCTTCTAAACTGTGTGTGTTGGGCTTGATGCAGAAATTGCTGGAAGAGGGTTTTTTGTTTGTTCGTTTATGTTCTTGGTCCGAAGAATCAGCTTCTCTGACCGTAACGACTGCTTCTGGTCCTAAAACCTGTTACGGATGTTGCCAGTGAAATCCCAGATCAACTTCCTAACGCTGCTGGCTTGCGTAAGACCTGCTCACATCCTCTTGCCAGATTCTTTCTTCTGCAGGCCGTTCCCCCATTGTTAACAGGGAGGGAGGCAGGCCCCGTTCCTGCCCGCAGTGGTGTGCCGGGGCCGGGGTTGCCACCGCCTCAGTGCGGGTTTTGGCCGTCGGAGCAGTGCCGGTGGGCAGGAGCGGAGGCGGCAGCTGGAGGTGTGTCGGCCCGAACCCTCGCGGTGCTGCGGCTGGTGCTGGGGCAGCATTGCCAAGGAGGGAGGTGGGTGCCGGGGGGGCTGCTGCAGCCCAGAGCCCCGGCAGCCCGGCGGGGCCGGGGGGAAGGAGCCGCTTCCTGGGGAGGAGCGAGAAGAGTCTGGAGTCAGCGGCGCACGCGGATGGAGCCTGCGGCTGCTCCCCGCTCGGGCTCTCCTGGGCCCCGGCGGAGGTGGTGTTCGGGGTCGCCGCGGGGCGGGGGGAAGGGAAATCTGCTTTATTTTGGTCTCCCCCTTGTAGCGGGAGCTTCGTTCAGCGGCGGTGGCGGGAGAGGGCTGCCGGGCACCCAGGGCTGGGGAAGGCGGTGGGTTTGGCCGGCCGCCAGTTTCAGCTGAATCACAGGCAGGACCCCGTGGTTTTCAGTAGTTTCTAACCACCAAATTTGGACAGATTTTCAGGGGGCTAGCAAAAAGCGTTTCCCTCATCCCAGGCTTGTTTCTTTGCCAAATTTCAGAGACTGCTGCAAGCTGCTTAGCTCTATAAAAGATTTTACATATGCATAAAGCAAAATGATATGCAACTTTAGTTCTGAGATTGGTACAAGCCCTCCTTGTAATAAATGTGACCCCTAACTGTGTTATTCTGGAGCAGGCTATAGACAGATTTATATTATTAGAATTTGTAATTAGAATGGTAATTACGCGGCGCTTAATTTCTTTCATAGAAGTCAGTTTTCAGAAGTGACCAAAATGCAGGTTCTAGGCAGGGAGAGTGAGGCTGGTGGTGCAGAGAATGCCGTGAGGGACGCGCGGGACGGGGACTGCGGGTCGCGTGGGGCAGCGGGAGCCAGCGTGGATCCACTGACACGCGGGAGAGCGCGAGCCAGGAGGATGGAGCTGCGGAAGGAGGATCGCGGCGCGGGGCGGAGAAGATGGTCACACAGAGGTCTCCTGTGGGCGCGAAGTAACGAAGGCCAGGAGGGAGGAGGTGGAAGTCAGAGGAGGAGAAATTGGTGAGATCCCTCAGCAGAATGTTGGTCAACTGATAGGAGTTTTTTCCTGATGTTACCTGCCGTGCACACGTCTTGCAGCCCACCTGAACGCTCAGCTCTCAGGAAAAGCTTGCAGAAGTCGTTGGCCGTGGTGGCCAGGTAGCAGGAGCGGGAATCTGTTTGAACGAGGGTGGTCAGAGTTGTACCTGGAGTGTGTGTTTCTCCCTTTGTTATCCTTTCACATCCCTTCAACGCACTTCTAAACTTGTTTTGATTCCTTTCTGTGTTTTAAGAAGTGGGATTAGTTTGGAAAAGCTTTCCTCTACATTTTTCAGCTGTTGCTTCTCTGGCAGAGGCACAGGGTGAAAAAAGCCCCGGAGGACGATCTGCCAGTAGCAGTCTGGTGGTTAACTGTGGCTCTGCATCTGGCTTTTGCTGGGCAGGAATTACCTTTGAATGTTGGCTTTGCGTAGCTCCAGGTCCCGGCAGTTTGAGACCAAAATGGACTGTTGGGTCACTTGGTATGAACATTTGCCTCCTAGGATTTTACCCTCTTCCCGATCAGCTAAATATAAGACATCTGGTTAAGGTGTATCTTTGAGATACAGTTACAGTCTAGGGCCTTGCTACCTTAGGAGTTTTTCTCCATTATTAGCTGCCTCGCTGTTAATAATTAGCATAATTTTTTCAATAGGCATCTCTAACATCCTGGATTTTTTTTTTTTTTTTTAGTTTTTCTCTAAGCGTAAGTAGTCCTTTGATACTGGTTATTTTTGTGTTTAAAGCCGCTTGTACCAATTAATGAGGTCACTTTTCTGTCTCTTTTTGTGATGAGTTAAACTGGCTGAACCGTGTCATTTTATTCAGTTCCAGCATAAGTCTTACTGCTCTATTCTGCATCCTTTTCCAATGTCTTTTGAAACTGGTTCCCGATGCTCTGATTCACAAAGCAAAATCTGAGGCAGGAGTTGCCATTGATGCGGTATCTTCTCGAGGAAGATAAGAATGAAGCTCAGTGGAGTCCTCCCAGCATCCTGCCTTGGTTCTGGGGAGCCCCGTGCTGCCAGGCCACGGGCAGGGTTCGCCTTGCTCAGCTGAATCAGCCTCAAGTAAATTACACCCTTTGGGAAGGAGCCTGTTCTGCTTAGCTAGCTTTTTCCTGCTAATTCCATGACCTCTGCAGAATTGCCCTGTGTATGTGTGTTTGTGAGTTCCCGAAGGCTTGGTAACCACAGGGAGCGGTGGTGGGGTGTGGTGGTCCATCTCCTCCAACAGCAGCAAACTTCAGAGTCGTCAGTGCATCTCTGCTGCCGGGGCTGGAGCTGGGCATCCCGGGTGGCTGCGTGTCTTCTGCCGTGCCGCCCTTCTGCGTGCTGGATCGGGGCAGCGCCCTTCTGTCACCGTAGCCTCAAGCTTTGCTGGGAGTTAAGTGCAAAGGTGGTTAAAAGACCACAGAAATGAGAGATGGGGCAAACGTTCTGATCACGCGCTCCGTTTGGCTGGGATGGGAGGTGCTGGGGTCTCAGGGCAGACTCCCGGGAGAGACTCCTGAGGGTACTTGGAAGTGCTTCTTGAGCTGCGCTAGGTGCTAGCAGGGAAAAGCTCTGGGTCCTCTGACACAGCGTGTCTCCTTGCCTGGCCGAGGCGTCGGCAGGGCTGACTCTGCTCAGCATCTCCCAGGGCAGTGCCTGGCGTGAGTGGGGAGAGTCCTGGAGCGAGGGGAGACCTTGGCCCCGTGGGAGTGATGGGCAGAGCAGAAACACATCTGGAGGGGGCCTGCAGCACTCTTGGACAAACACATCCACTGTTCTTATGAAGTTGTATATGGTGGCCCTAGTCATCTTTGCCAGATGCAGGTCTTACTTCATAGAGCTTACAACTCAAGCACAAGGTCTTGTAGAAGAGTCAGAAAATCAGAAAAAGATACTGCTTGATGCTGTGATCGACAGGAGTTGGGAGAGATGATGAACCTGGAGCAGGAAGACTGGAGGATGGTCTTGGTAGCTGAAGACTGAGTAGGACGAGGTTGCAGGTGCTGTGGTGAGGGAAGAGAAGGTTTCTGGCGCTGCGGGGGCAAGAACCCTGACATTGTGGCTAAAGAGGAAAAGATGGGAACGTGGAGGTACGCTGCAGGGAAAGAATGGGATTTGGATGTGGCCTTAGCACTAGAGACTCCTGTGGCTGTGGTTTCACAGTTACCTCAATCCAACACCGATGTGGATGCTGGTAGAAGGGACAGTGCAACTCTTCCCACCAGGAAAGTGGTGGGAACTTACCTTCCTTTTCCCAGCTCTGGTTGCTGCACGGTGAGCTGGGTCAGGGAACTGCTCTGGTAGAAACCGAGCTTTGCGCTGGGCTTTGGTTGGATCAGTTTTCAGTTGCTCACCGGGCTGAGGGTGCGACTGTGTGAATGTGAGTGTGGGCCCAGGCGAGGAGGGGTAATGCACGGTCAGGGCTGGGGGGGGGGAGGCAAAACGGACCCGTGGTTCGCTGATTCTGAGCCTGTGTGAGACAGTTTACAGCAAAAGGCCATTTACTGAATATCCTGACTGTGACAGCAGCGCAAGTCAAATGCCTTGTGGGGGGGCGTGTGGGAACCAGTGCCTGTTTGAGGGGTGCTTTCTCCGGGTCTTTTGCCTGATGTCGGCAGGTCCTCCTGAACTCGGTGCGGTTTCTATATGTTGTTCAGTCCTTGCTGGCTCTCTTCCCTTGGCTTGTTCAGTCTTCCTTGACCCAGCGTAAACTCGTAGCTCTCACGATTTCTCCCAGCAGGGAGTTTCACCGTTCAGTTGCACAGAGTCTTTGGCTTGTCCAGGGGCAGTTCTGCCCCTGACCGGCGCTCCAAGCAGCGACGTCCCGCTTGCCCAGCAGCTGCCGGGGCCTCGGAACGGGGACGGCTGTGGCAACCCCCTCCCCGGGATTGCCCCTGCCTTCGGTGCAGGGCGAGACCTCGCTTTGTGGCCGGGAATGTTGCTTGTGCTTTCCTTCTGCGCTTGGGCTGGCGTAGCCATGGCTTTGCCCGGTGAGGACCCGGGAGGAGAAATTCGAGTGGGGTTGGTTTTTGACAACTGGCCTGTGAATAGTCGATCTTGCTTTCGGGAGGTTTTCTAGAGCTCCTGATGGAGCGTGTCCGCTTTTGGCGCAGAGACCTTTGAGTCTTGGGCAGCTCTGGGCTCTCGCCTCCTCTGGAGTTTCACCCATATGAGGATTAAAGCGGCTTGTGCCTCCAGGCTGGCTGTTCAGAGCTGGTGATGGGACTTCCAGTGAATTTTGGTGGCCAAACGAGGTTTAAATTATGTCTGATCTGGACCTTAAACTGTGTTTCCAGATGGACTGGCTGATGGGAAATGAGTCTTACCTTCCCTCCTCGTCAGAAGGAGACCCTGGGGAAGACTGGGTGTTCCTGGTGCCCCTGCGCGATGGGGTGGCAGCCCTTGGGCTAAAATCCCAGTCGTGCTCTTGGCTGGTGGTGAATGCAGGAGGGGTGTGGGCAGTGGCCGTCAATTCTGAAGCAGCAGCAAGGGGCTGATGCAGAAGCGTAACTAGTGGAAACTGAGGGCTGCAAGAGCTGCCCCAGCAGCGTGCCTGTGGTCAGAGCTTTTAACCTTGACAAGCACCTCAGCAGTACCATCGTGCTTCTATTGCATCTCTTGCTGGCCATAAGAGTCCCTTTCTCTTCATGATCCCACCTTCCTACTTTGGCGTCTGATTTTTTTAAATCCTCCTCCGGGACTTTCTGCGAGTCAGAGCCTCCTCTACAGCAGCTGCACGAAGTGAACAAGCCGCGTCCGTTTTATTTGTGCCTCCAGTGCCCTGCGTGAGAAAGGCAGCTGTGGTCTTACTTCCTTCTGCTTCCTCCTGCAACACTCCGGGCATTGCTGGCATCGCTGACGCTAGGGTGTGCCTATTCGGGCGGGTTTTCTGAGGTGTTACAGTGAGAGCAAGGAGTCTTCTGAGGCAGGAAGGCTAAAAATCAAGAGGTCTGTATGATTAAGACCTGTTCTTCTGTGTCTGCTTGCCTCTCCTGCCCCAGTAACTTTCAGACCTGCTGTCCACTTTCAACCAAACCTGGCAAACCCCTGAATTCCTACAAATCCAAAGAAAATAGATACCTAGACAGAGCAGAGCGACCCAGCTCATGCCACGTGGAGGGAAAGGGACGTTTGTGTCTGTCCTCAGTGGCTCGCTGGCATAGGGCTGCATCGCAGCACTGGAACCTCTGCCTTGCCTGAGTCACTCTGGAAGTTCTTCCCTGGGGTTATGTATGAGCTCTTGTTCTTTCCATGTGATCTGTGCGGTGATGAAATCCGCTCAGTCATCGAGGGCACTGCACCTCAGTTACAGCTAAGTGGTTGCCGGCTGCTGCATCCGAAATCCTGGTCTTGTCGCGCTGATGCTGTAGCCCTGGAGGGTTGGGAGCCACCGGCTTCGGGCTCGTCATCTCACCCCTCAGCTTGCTGCAATGGAGAACGTGGGCTGTCAGCCCCCGACGCTTGCTCCCTGTAGCATGTTTGCTGCTCACTTGTCTCCTGCGGTTGTTTTTTGGAGAGATTCTAATATTTAGCCCAGCAGTAACCCCTGGGCTTAAGGAAAAGGGGTTTGACCTTCAGATCAGGCTCTAGTGAGTGCATGTCCCTGCCCCAGTCTCCAGATGGACGCATGGAGGTGAATGGGGCACCAATCCACGAGCAAAGTGGCGTTGCTGGCGGGCGGGTGGGTGGGTGGGTGGGTGGCCAGGGCTGGGGTTGTCCCCGGCAGGTGAGGCGTGCTGCAGGGTTGAAAGCACTATGGCATGTCTGTCTGGGAATGGTTAAGTGTGAGTCTGCTCGTTACAGTCACACCTGGGAGCCTCATCTGATCAGGTTCCTCCTGTAGAAGATGCTGTGAAAACACAGGGCAAAGAGAGCCCTGCCACAGAGGTCTTGTAGTTTATTTAAAAATGAGAGGCAGATGCCGATGAGCAAGTGGGGAGCACACAGAGACAGTGAGACAGCATGGGCTTCATCGTGGCCATGGACTTAACATGGCTGTTGTCTAACCTGCATTGTTTTTGAAGTTTCTAGTGAGTACGGAGGCACGGGAGAGCTTCAAGGAGCAGTCTGAAAGAGGATAGTAAAGCAGGTTCCAGGTTGTTTACAGAGAGCTCTTTTCAAACATGAAATACAAATGCGAGAAGATAGAGAGGTGTTTGCTTGAAATTTAGCAGCTGGGAAGTGGAGATTGCTGTCATAGTTTGGGAGGGAGAAGAATCAGCTCTTCAGCAGCGAAGGAAGGATAGTTGTTAACGTATGAGTAGTTTGGGAGGGTGAAGACAAGCAGCTTGCAGTTGACGTGACAGAAGAGGAGGACCCGGAGGGGGGATTCAAAGGGAGGGTTGGCCTGCTTAAGAAAGAGAGGTTAGGAAAATAATTTTAGCAGCAGCATTCAGACTGAATATGGATGAGGCATGATTTTTGTGCGTTACAGACAATTTTGGGGGGAAGGGAGCAATAGTGATTGATGTAGAGTGGAAGCCTGGAGTCTGACTGGGTGGCCAGGTGAGAAAGGCTGTATTTCAGGGACTGTAACTTCTGTAGCTCCGTAGGTGCTTAGTGGCAACCAGGCTATGGAGAGGAGAGTTAGGTCCATGAACTCCGTTCCCTGTCTGAATTGTGTCCTTCACTCACAGAGAGGATCTAAGTGATGTCCCCAGGCGTTGAGCAGCGAGGGCTTGGGGAAATAGGGGACAAAGCTGGGATTAGTTACAGCTCTCTAATCGTGTTGAGCTTGGGCTTGTGGGTACACACTTGAAATGCTGGAGGAGAAAATAAGCTGAGACTTCATTTTGGACAGGAGACAGTCCAGGAATAGAAAGGCAGAACTATGAATCATCAACATAGAGCTGAGAGATGGCATTAAATTAAAACATAAGGCTAGCTAGAAGTGTGAAGGGAGAAAAGAAGGTGCTATGGGCAGAGCCATGTGAGACACCTGAAAAACATAGCAAAACCGAAGGTGGAGGGTGAGAACGATCTTTTTGAGGCTGGTGAAAGAAGCAGTAGAGAGCTATCAGGAGAACCAAGAGAATAAAAGAATTGCTGGGAACAGTAAGAACAAGGTGTCGTGGCAGCCCCCTGCGCTCGCAGCCCAGAACCCACCCGTGCCCTGGGCTGCAGCCAGAGCAGGGGGGGCAGCAGGGCCAGGGGGGGGATTGTCCCCCTCTGCTCCGCTCTGGGGAGACCCCCCTGCAGTGCTGGGGCCAGCTCGGGGGCCCCCAACAGCAGAAGGACCCGGAGCTGCTCGAGCGGGGCCAGAGGAGGCCACGGAGATGCTGGGGGGGCTGGAGCAGCTCCCCTGGGGGGCCGGGCTGAGAGAGTTGGGGGGGTTCAGCCTGGAGAAGAGAAGGCTCCGGGGGGACCCTGAGAGTGGCCTCCCAGGGCTTAAAGGGGGGACAGGGGAGGTGGGGGGGGACTCTGGGTCAGGGGGTGGGGGTAGGACGAGGGGGGACAGGTTTAAGCTGACAGAGGGGAGATTTAGGGGAGATCTAAGGCAGAAATTGTTCCCTGTGCGGGGGGTGAGGCGCTGGCCCAGGGTGCCCAGAGCAGCTGTGGGTGCCCCCTCCCTGGAAGGGTTCAAGGCCAGGTTGGACGGGGCTGGGAGCCCCCTGGGCAGGAGGGGGCACTGGGGGGGCTTTAAGGGCCCTTCCCACCCAAACCCATCAAGGATTCTGTGAAATCTCTCCCAGTGCTTAACTGTCCTTTTCCTTAGAAAGTTCAACCGGAATCTTTTTTGCTCCCCATTTCAGTCACTCACCAAGGACAAAGGGAACAGATCGTTCCCTTCCTTTTTGCAGCAGCCTCTTTCCATACTTGAAAACTGTAGCAGAATCCTCGACTTCAGGCTTAATAACTTCAGGTCTTTGCGTATGACGCTTTGGTCATGTCCCCCTTGGAAAGCGGTACCCAAGGCTGGGTGCAGCGTTCTGCCAGTGCTGGAAAAAGCACAAAGCAGAACTTCTGCCAGGTTGTCTGTTCATGTGATTCAGCACGGTGCTTGCCTTTTCTCAGAAATGCAGTGCTGCAGACTTCTGATGGTTTCTGATCCATTTTGACCGCCGGATCCTTTTCTGAAGAGTTGCTAACTACTCTACAGGTCTGTGTCCTGTTCTTGGGCAAACGATTAATGCTGTGTAAGTGTAGACCCTCACAACTGCCCCTTTGGAATTTAATCCTTTTTAGACAATTTCTCCAATTTGACACAGCCATTTAGTTTTCTAATCCTTGCGATCACTCTTAGTTTCATGCCACCTGCAGTTTTAATAAGCCTACTTTCTTCCATCATCTTATTGGTTGATATGAATATTGAATGGAGCTGAACCTATGAGAAGCCTTGCTCAATCCAAATTGATATTAATTTCAATTTGTATGGTTATCTTTTGATAAATATTCTCAGAACAGTTATCAAATCAGTATTGGTCTGAGCCTATAGTCGGTTTATCCTTCCGTAAGTTAATTTTGAAAATGCCATGTGAAACAGTCAAAAACATTATTTGATGTATGATGCTTAACACCTGCTTCTCTGCAGTGCTGAAGGTCTGTTATCCCCTTGCAGAAGCAACTGACATTGGTTAGACACTGTTTAATCCTAATAAATCCAGATGTACTAATGCTTGCCTTGTCTTTCTGGGTTTTACAGGTTGTTGCTGTTGTTGCTTTTTTAAATGTTTTGAATCAGAGTGATCTGTGAGTTCTTAGCTTCTCCGTTTGCTCATTTTTAAAGGTGGGCGCTACTCCTCTTGGTCTTGCTTTTTTCAGTGCAGTTGCCTTCCATCAGCTGAGAGCTCTCAGGGCTTGAGCTCTTCCAAGGTTGCTCCAGACAATTAAGCATTCTAGGGTTAAGTTAATCAAAATCTGACATTGCATTTTTTATTGAAAGCTTGGGTATATTCTTTGGCCAATACATTTTGTGCTAGACACCTCTTTGCTGTTTATAGGGAAGGCTTTTGCAAAAAGGCATAAACCGCTTTGTCCTCAGTGTCATTTCTCAGTTGCTTTTTGTGTCTACTGAGTGACAAATCACTTTCATGTTGTTATGTTGGTTACTAATGTGCAGGAGAATTGCTTCTTGTCTTTGCTGTTTGTTGCTGGTCGCCTCTTTGCGTAGCTGTTTGAGTTCAGTCTGTGGTGCTGATGCCACTCTTTTGTATTTATCCTTCCTAACCTGACCTAATTTCCACTTTCCACGCGCATGCTTTCCTGTGCCTGAGACCAATAAGGAGATCGTGTGAGGCAGCCAAGTTGGTGTCCTACCACACTTGTTATTCCTTTGCACTGAGATAATTTCTGTTTGTGC
This sequence comes from Tyto alba, assembly GCF_018691265.1. Lineage (NCBI taxonomy): Eukaryota > Metazoa > Chordata > Aves > Strigiformes > Tytonidae > Tyto > Tyto alba. The sequence continues at coordinate 41,652,612 of NW_024881313.1, forward strand.
CATTAGCAGCACCATTGCTTTGAGGATCTGCCAGCTTTCTGTAATTTTTTTTTTTTTTTTTTTTCCCCCTTGTGGATTTGCCTCCAGTAAGATCTTGCCTATGGAGTTTAGTAATGTCTGCTCTGGTGGAGTCTTGTTTCTAGTTTGCTGTCCTTCCTCTGATACATCGTAAGAATTTGTGGACAGTCTTTTATCTGCTTTGCCTCCTCCTGATAGCTTTCTTTAGAGGATTTGGTGAAGGATGCTTTGGTAGATGGTAAGATGTGAAAATTAAATTGGAGAGAGTCTAAGATAAAATTGGAGGACCAAATGGCACGTGGCCTGGTGCAAGTGAGAAATGGGTGTGGGAGGATCAGCCCAACGCCCTCTGCTCTGGAGCCCAGGCTTGAAAGTGGGTTGTAGGAGAGGGGATTGCGCAGTGTGGCTGTGATGAGACATTCAGTGAGCTTGTGGTGGAAGGGCACGAGGACATTGTGATGGTGAGACTAGAGAATGTTCCTCTTGCGAGGAGAAAATGCCTAGACGTACGTTGAGCTCAGTCAACTGGGTGCTGTGGGTTTTGTCTTTTAAACACAGAATTTGATACTGGAGTGTCTGTTTGATGGTTTTGCTGCGTACTGTGAACTAATAAAACTCATGTTACTACTCCACTATTTAGCTTAAGACATTGTTCGGCTGAAGCATTTCCCAGACAAACGTGTAGGTTGGACTGAAAAACACGATGAGGTGGAGAATGGCAGAACTGTCCCTGTTGGAAGGGACCTTGGGAGGGCTCTAGTGCAGTGTCACACTTGACACAAGGTCGTCATTGCCATCCAAGCAGGTTGTGAAGGGCTTTATCCAGCTGAAAAGGTCTTGAAAACCTCCAGGCATGGGTTCACAACCTCCCTGGGCAACATGTTGCAACGGTGTTCAATCCACCGTTCCCTTTGGTTGGTTGTTCCAGTAGTTAATTCCTCTAGCTACTGATAGTTAGCACTTAATTTCTAATTTGCATTCATCTCATTTAAAGTTCCTTTTTTTTTTTTTCACTTGTTTCTTTAGGTTGAACTAAATAAAACTTTGTTACCTGAACATTATACCCTGAAAAGTTTACTTTTACTGGATAATCAATTATCTCGTGATGTTCTTTTTGGAAAGTTAATTGCATAATGCTCATTAAATGTCTTTTTTTGTGAGTTCATTTATTGTGGCCTTCAAAGAATTTTTATGGCTCTTCATTACCTAGAGTTCTTAAAATAAAAGAAATTAGACTATAGGCAACGTGCTGTTATTGGACTCAACCACAGTTACATTTACTGTAAATCCATCTCCTTTCTCTATTGACTTCTTTTTAAGTGTCTGAGGATCTTTTAGCTGTTTTGCTTCAGCATTGCCTTGAGGGCTAATGATGAACTGCTCATCTGCTTGGATCTTTGAACCTTTCCCAGGATTTGAGCCCCCATCCAGTGAGGATGGCTGGTAACCCTTGGTCAAAACACCTCGCACGGGGCAGTACAAGAAGGTTCTTTAGCTGGAAGAGCTCAGCTTGCAAAGTGACTCGGATCACTCAGTCATGTGCTAGTCCTCGATTCTCCAGGTTACGGCATCAACCAGATGTTTTTCAACCCTGATCTTATTTTTGCTGGCATTATTGCATCGCGCGGAGAAGGCATTGAATGGCATCAGGTGTGGTGCGGGTTTGTTCATACCAGCAGAGAAGTGTCGGCTGGATCTCTGGAAGTCTCCAGTCTAGCCTACTCAAAGTCTCGCTCTCACCAACACTAGATCGGGTTGGCTGTGGCTTTCTCTGGCTGAATCTAGAAAACTCTTCAGCATGGAAATGATACCACGTCTCTGCAGGTGCTATTCTCTTAGTGGAGAAGTTTTTTCTGACACAGTCTCTGTGGTCCGAAGCCATGAGACGTGGCTCTTGTCCATTGTTGCACTGTCTGCTGTTGCCTAGGAGGGTTCAACTGCATCTTTTATGGAGCTGAAAGCCACTATTAGATTGCTTCCCTGCCAGGCGGGGGAAGCCCATCCCCTCAGTGTCACCATGTAGTTCAGACCCCTCACTCCTTGGCAGGCATCTGTTGGACCCTCACCAGCTTTTCAACATCCCTCTTGAACCGGGAAGCCCCAAACTGGTGCAGCCTCACCGGTGTTGAGTAGAGAGACGTGGTAAGACTCCCTCAGTCTGCTGGCCATGCTTCTCCTGACACGACCTGGGATGCAGTCTGCCTTCCTTGCTGTGAGGATGTGCTGTTGGCTCGTGCTCAGCCCGGCGTGTGCCTGGGCCCCCGGCCCTTCCCCGGCAGGCTGCTGCCAGCCAGCAGTTCCCAGCCGGCACTGCCGCGTGGAAGTCCTCCTGCCCCAACACGGACGCCTGCGTGGCTCCATGCTGAGCTTCACGAGGCTTCCCGTCACGCGGGCCACGTGTGTCACGACACTTGTGCATTAGAGCTCTGTTGCTCGGCATCCCCCCCCGCGTTAGCATTGTCTGCAGATAGCTGGGGGTGCGCTCTGTCTTGCCACGGGTGGTCGGTGAAGGTATGGGGCGACACCGGCCCCGTGTTGGCTCCTGGGCTCCTCTGCTCGTTACTGGCTGAAACCGGTCGTGGAGCCCTTGCTCGCTGGCCTTGGCCTGGTGCTGCAGGAGGTCTCTGCCCATCGTTCCTCTGCCTGGCCAGCCCACGTTTCCTCAGCCCAACTGTTTTGTGAGGCGGTTGGGTGGATCGCGGATGACCTGCCACGGTAAATCCCAACCAGCGGTTCCCGGGTAGCCTCTCGTTCCTCGCGTGTTTGGAAGAGGATGTGCTGTCCTGGCGTTTCTGGTGTTTGCCACTTCGCGTGTCTTGGAGATGGGCAAAGCAGGAGCGTCTCCCTGGCCGTGTGGAGCCCCCCCTCATCCCTAGGGTGGCTCCCAAGGGTTGCGAGGCCTCCTCTTGCCCGTTAGCTTGAACTCTCTCAGGCTATTTTCTGAGACTAGTCGCTGAGGCAATTCTTACTGCATTTATCATTAACGGCTTTGCAAAGTGTTCATTTATAAGAAGAATATTGTACGGTAATAAGTGACATCTTATAGACAGAATTGTCTTTATCAGCAGCACTTTAAACACCTGGAAGGATGAAATCAGATCTATAACTTGAATTTTTGTTTTAAAATATAAAAATCAGTTCCATTTAATCCTTCCCCTTACTTTGTAGGGGAATGATAGCAAGCCAGGTAGCTGCTGCTTACTTGGAGGAGTCTGTGTTCTTTTCTAGATACTGACATAACTTCAGTGTGTTTCAGTCGTTCCTGAATATCTCCATTATTTCAGTATTTATTAAAAATCAGCATAAGCAGAAAAGTGGTGCTTTCTGTGAACTTGCTCTTTCTAAGACCATTACATTCCAACTGTTTGTGCCTTTTAATTTTAAATCAAATTATTGTAATGGCCTTTTCAAAAAGTTTTTTTGCTAATGGTTTTGAAATTATGCATTTGTGTTTGTGCTTTACTCTTTACGTGTATTTCAGTCTGCTCCTTTAATGACATCAGTGCGAGGACTGACGGACCACTCCTGCTCTCTGGTATGTGCTGCAGTGATGTTTTGCTATGTCTGTCCTGCAGGAGCTGTGTGGAGGTACTGTATTTTGCAAAGCTGCTTCCTGTTGTACTTAGCATTGTTGAAAAACCTTTTTTCCTGAAGTCTTCAGTTTCCTATACCAATTTTTGATGCTTCCTGTGTTCATGATCTTACTGACGTCTGTTTCCTTCTCTCTTTTCCCATTTCTTACCCTTTTTTGGGTATTTTGCATGTTACTAGCCTCCAAGCTAGTTCAGGTCTTTTAGTCAAATTGTCATTACCTTTTTTATAGAGTAGTGGCCTTTTGGCTATCTGATAAATTATCGTGCAAATGTAAAAAGCCTAAACAACAACAACCCCCCCCAAACATATGAATAACCAAATGAAGCCTTGCACCCCTTCAGACCCAGAATGCCAACCCTCATTTTCTCGGCGTGAAATGTTCCGACAAGCGTTTTCGTTGTCCAGGACAGCCGGGAGCGGGCAGGCGCTTGCCTGCTGCGGGAGGTGCCCGTCCTGCGTGTCCTGGTCGGTGGGGTGGTCTGGAGGAGGCCCCGGCCGAGCTCTGGCTTTGGTCGCCCCCGTGAAGGTGCAGCGGGCCCAGTTTGCAGCCGTGTACTGCGCTGGAGCTGAGGCTGTGGGCTCCTTTTCCAACATCCCCTCAGTCCTGGGCAGTGCCTGGCACCCTTCAGAAATCTGGTTGCATCTTTGCTGCCTTCTGTTCTCTGGGCTCAACGGGAAGGAGCTGCTCTTGTGCCCCCAGTCCCACGGCTGGTGAGGGGGTGTAGGAGGGGGTCGTCGCCGTCCCCATTCCTCCTTCCCGTGGTTTGACCGGGGCCATGCCAGGGAGCGAAGCCCCCACCGCTGCACCCTGGTGCCTGCTTTCCTTCTCGAGTGGTGGGCTGTGCTCTGCTCTCTGCCTTGTCTCGGGCTGGCTGTGTGCCGGGGGCCTCGGCAGCGCCGACCCCGGCCCCACGTCCCCTCCTCTCCTTGAGCTAATTCTGCCAGTCCCAAACCGCAGCGGCGGTGGCTGGATTGAGGTGTCACACTAAAATAAATGCACAGTTAATGAGGTTTTCGGTTACTTTATTGCTGAAGTAGAGGGTGTGAGGTTTTCTCCTGCTGAAGACGGTGGCAGTGGCCAGAGGGACCGGTCAGTTGAGGCCCCCTCGGTCCCCCCGCTGCGAGGGGCACGTTCCCCGGTGCTGCCAGCCGCCTGGGCTGGGGAAGGTGCGTGGACAGGCTGTGTTCCCGGCACAGCCCGGCTGTCGGGGTGCCCCGTGCCTGGGGGGGTTGGAGGCCGAGGGGGTGTGTGGGGCGCAGGGTGGGTGCCTGCGGCGGCGAGCCCTGGGGGGGGGCCGTTGGGGGGGACGGCTGCTGTCGTCAGGCTGGGGGCTTATCCGACCTGCGGCTGCGCTCCCGGCGGTGGGGACTGCAGCGGGGACACCGGCGCGTGTCTGGGAGCGGGTCGGCGGTCCCCAGAGCACCGCCGGCAGCCCGGGACGCCCCCCGGCCACCCCCCGGCCGGGTCGGCACTCTGCCCGGCGCCGGGCCCTCGGGGAGCCGCTGCGGGCAGAACGGCAGAGCGCGGCGGGGAGGGAGCCCGCGCCCGGAGGTGCCGTGGCAGCGCTGGCCGGCACCCGCGCGTCCCGCAGCGCCGTGTCCGAGGGTGAGTCAGCCCGGCGCTGCGCTGGGTGACTCAGCCGGCGGACACCCACGTGCCGCGCTGCCTGCGCCTGACTCACCGCTGCTGCCAGGCACAGGCACCCGCCGCCCGCTCCCCCCGCCAGCCGAGGGGGTGTCAGCCCCGGCCGGCCAGCCGAGGCGGGGAGAGGAGGAGGAGGGTGGCGGGAGAGGGGAGGATGAAGCAAGGAGCCGTACGTGAGGCAGCCCCACGGCTTGGCTGCTGAACCCCTGGGGTGGAGAGGAAGGAGGCCGCGTGTGCGCGGGGGGAACCCCAGGAGTAGGTAGGATCTTGGCGAGCGGCCTGACAGCGCGTCTGCTCCCCGTCAGCGCTCCGGCCCCACGCGCGGTGGCTTTGCGGAGAAGCGGGCCGGGCCCCCAGCGCCCCACGCGGGGCTCGGGTGACTGCAGGGTTCCGGACGCTCGGGGGAGCAGCAGGCGGGGACCAGAGGTCAGAGGGGCTCTCCCCTGCCTGGACGTGTCCTTACCGGTAGCCTCGGGCTGGCAGGCGTGTGTGACTGTACCGCAGGGAGTTCTCTCCAGAGGCTGAAGGAGAACCTGGCCTAAAGCACAGCTGGCTTTCATGGTATATCAGCTGTAGACGCCGTTTCCAGCCACGCTTGCCTGTCTTGACACGGAGCTTTGCCAGCACAAGGGCGGAGAGGGCTCCACGCGAGCTCCCACTGGAGCAGGGCAGGCTTGCCGTGTCCCGCAGACTCTGCACAGAAGTTGACTTCCCTCCATCTTCTCCAGTTCTGAGCTCTCTGTCTCAGAGCAGGGTTAGTGTTTCTGTGGGTGAGAAGTTGCTCTCTTAGAGATTGGGGCACTGGTGTCCTGACCCAGCAGGAAGGGCTTAAGGAGTGTGGTTATAGTCGTGGCAGGAATTTGACTCATGGCCAGGTTTCCAGTGCCTTCCAGGCATTGGCAAGGCAGCAGATAGCATGTGTTATGGAAAATTACTCTCTGTTAGCATCTGTTACCCACTGTCTGCCTGTTTGTCTGTGTGGCAACACGTGATCAGAGCTGGACTCAGCAATTTTGGTCCCTGGACTTGCACACAATGGCCAAGAGGAAAGAGGCTCATTGTGCAAGACTCCCTGAATCTGTTAGCTAATGGTCATGTTGACCACAGTGATGCCAAGACATCAGAGCACCAAGAGGGGATTTTGGGGCAGTGACCCCTTGATGTGGACCCCCGGCTGGGCAGAGGAATAGCTCTTCTCCTCTGTTGTGGGAGATGCCTCCGTGTTACCTGAGTGTTTCCTGGGTGCAGGTCACTCCCCTGATCCAGCTCAACAGCCTTGACGATGCTACCGGCGTCACAATGTACGTTGCTGTGTTTTGCAGACCCCTGTTGCAGAAGGCTTGTGATGCTGCCTGGGTTCTTCTCAACTTTGTTTTCCAGAAAGGCTTGTGGCTGCAAGGTGGAGTGACAACAGTAGGGTTGGAGAGGGTAGTGCTCTGCTAGCGATAGTAATTAGCACCTTGGCTTCTTGCCGCTCTGGCTCTTTGGGTTGACCATAGCAATTGCTGTGCTTTGCTGTGTCAGGAGAAAGAGGAGGCATCAGCCTTAGGGCTCTTCTCGTGCCGGCTGATACTCATGTTAGTGCCTGAAGCTGTCCAGTAACTTGCTGAGTGACTCATAAGCACAGAAAGCCTTTTCCTGCTGCTGAAGCGTGAGGGAAGCCTTGGTCAGCAGGACGGCTGTGCGTCGTCCAAGATCAGTTGCCGATGTACAGGCAAGCACTGGATTCAACCACCATCAGTCAGGAGCTTCCATCTCCTGATGTGCTGATGCAGGGTAAACTCTCTGGAAGCCTAATTGACTGGTAAGTGAAGCAAGAGTAAATACCGGTGGGATGGTCCTGCCTTTGGTGGAGCTGCCTGAGCGTGGCTGGACGTGGTGGTGGGGCTGGAGAACGGCGCGGGGCTGCAGTGGGGCGGTGGTGTGGGGAAGCACTGTCTCTCCCGGCACTGAAGATGGGAGTGCTGACGGGCTTAACAGTTGAATACCCGATGTTGATAATTGTCTTTAAACTGAAGTCTCTAATTCTGCTGTTTCCATGGAAATAGAACGATCTTGTGATTAAGACGTAAGGCTGGGGTGGTGAGCGCTACAGTCCCTTGGAGCCGCAGGCTCTTGCTTCGTTCCCATAATTGCTGCTCCAAGGCACGGTGTGTCTGTCTGCCTGGACTGCGAGGGGAGATGCAAACCTGCCCTTACACAGAAATACAGATACCTGCTTTGAGAAAGGTGGTCTGGAAAACTCTGCCTAGTCCCCGAGGATCCTGATGGAAACCTTTTCAAGTGCCTCAGGGGATGGCATTGCTCATGCCGTGTCGGCTGAGCAGGCTGTCATCGAAGGGACATGTGGGTTCCAGAAGTTGGGGGAGTTGTCTAACTCAGTGTTAGGTGGCTGTGATGGAGGTGACACCACCTGAGTCAGTTCCCCCGGGCTCCCCTGTAGCCAATCTCGGGCTGAAGTAGGAGTGTGAAGTAGGTTGGATGACTTGTGCACTGAAAGTGCTTATTTTTCTCCACTGACTGTAGGAGAGCCGAGGGTGACTGGATCAGATGTAGTTACCCAAAACGCAGATGGCTTTGAGTTCAGCTTGAAAAGCAGAGGAGGAAAAGATGTGATGGGACCCACTTTTTTTATGATAGCCTCCTGAGCAGGGTGTTAGTGCAGAAGGGGGCACTGGGGCTGGTGGGGTTCAGCGGTGCATCTCCCTGCAGAGCTGCCCCATGAAACCAGCGTCTCCAGAGCAGATCCATTCTCAGGTGGCTTGGAGAGCTGGTACCTGCAGCCCACCTCCCCCTGGTCCTCCAGCAGCCTTGCCTTGCCCAGTGCCCTGGCCTTGGCGTTTCTCTCCTGTTTCTGTGTCTCAGGTAACGCTTTGGGCTGACGTGACGTCTCGCGGCCACCATGGTCTCCTGTGGGTGGAGGTGGATTCAGTCCCGTGACACACAAACCACAGAGTCTACTGGTCTGTCTGCTTTCTTGAGAGAGCTTTACTGCTGGGCTTGCAGATTAAGCCATAGCATCTTACCCACTTTGGAAAAGCATGTTGTGGTAGCAGGTAGGAAGAGAAGAGGAGTCCGTTCCTTCCTGGGACTTGCTCATTTGTCTTTTGGGCGCTGAGACGTCACACAAATGTAAGAAGTGTAACTTATGCGTAAACTCTTGGTTTCTTAGTTTGTCGGTATTTCTACCTTTACTGGCTTTCCTCTAAGCCACGGCAGCTTTAAAGCTGACGCAATATTTTATACATCATACAATGTAGGGAAGTTATTAAACAGATATCTCGCTAACTTCCAACTCATCCCAGGCATTACATAAAATGATAGATCATTTACAGTCCAGCAGAAGATGCTGTTGAGCTTGGCCGTGCCTAGATTGTGCAACATCCCAGTCACTGTGTCAGTCTGGGAGAAGCCCTTTGCAGACCCCTGCTACACAGGCTTTTAATGTGAATTGGAGCTTATCCCACAGGCGTGGAAGGGAGGGCCAATGTTTTAATGGCTTTGACAAGACCATCACCAGGTACTCTATGTAATTTTGATGTCTTCCGGGCGGAGCCCAAAGCTGCACAGATTCAGCTTTGAAGTAGTTGTTTTTGTCAGAGAGCATCTAACCATTGGAATAACTTTGCCAGAGATGCAGTAAATACTTGCAAGGCCTCAAATCAGAGCCTGGTGTTTCTCTGCAGATAAAAGTCCGTGCTAGCTCAGGTATAAGAGATGATTTTGAAGCTGAATTTGAGTGGGCTTTTCTAACCTGTGCTGCGCAGCAAATGCAACTAAATGGCACAGGGGTGATCTCTGCTGTCTTTGTAATCTGTTATCAGTGACAAAATATACAGGATTCAATAGGAGGAGTCCTTGATCTCAGCTGAAAAGCCTGACTGCATATGTAATACAACTGACTGCATTCAAATAAACTTAAACAATGGTGATAAAATTATAAATCAATCACTCAAAAGTTGAGGAGTGCTAAAATCAAAAGTGCCTTTGTATTTCTTTGTGTTTTTAAATTCTTTCTTTTGGGCTGTCAGCAAGGAAGCCATCTAGTAGATCAAGATAGGAACTGTTCTGCTGCAGGCTGTATCTTGGTGTAACCCAGCCCAGAGTTTAGGCTGTTGTGGATCTTCAGCTTGAGTTGTTGACGTGTGGAAGCCAAAAGCTGAACTGCCTCCCTGGTGTGTTGGTTCCTTCTGTATTAGTTCGAATTAAGAGCAAGGGGTTTCTTTTCCATCAGCAGCATAAACTGAGAAGTGTGAACAGCAGCTCTCAAAGGGGTTGTTTTCCCTCCCCCCCAGGTTTGGATGCACGTTTGCAGACAGCAAAAGTCATCTCCTTGAGCGAAGGATGACCCTGAGCCAGCCACTCGGTTCTAGCTTTGAACTATGGAGGTCGATTAGCTTTTCAAATAACGCAGTCAAAGCTGGAAAAATGCACAACTTTGGCAAAGCTACCTTATTTTTCCCTAACCTCATTTTTGGAAATGTCTGAATTGCTTTTGCTGAAACTTCTAAAAATACCAGCCTAATGCAGAGAGCAAGCATGGAAAATTTCAGCTCGAATAGTTAGTTTGGCAAAGTTTGAAGGCCCTGACTCCCGGCTGCTGCAGTGACTATTTGACAGCCTGAACCAGCGATACTGCCAGCAGCTCTGCGTGCACACGCAGAGGCCCGTGGGGGAGAGCAGCGGCGAGTCTGCTCATCGTGCCGTGGCGAAAGGGGCTCCGTGGGCTCTTCGCCCATCACCCTGGCCTCAGCCGCCGCCGGGCTGCCGTTGGTCCTGCCAGCGTGGAGCCATTTCTCGGTCACGGGTTTCCCGAGCCCAGAGCAGCGACCCAGTGTTCCCGTAGCCCTGCATGGGGCGCTCGTCCTTGAATTTGCCTGCCGGAGCACTTTCTGGGTGCGTGTTTGCTTGGTATCCACCACATCCCTTGACAAGACATTGTGCAGCTTAGCCATGTTTTATATGAAAAAATCTCTTTCTCTTTTGAACCTGCCTCCTGATTAATTGGATTTGATGTCCTCTAGTTTGTGTTTTGGAAGAAACAGTGAACAAATTGTTCCCTGGTGGCCTTCTCCTTTATTCTCCCAACATGGAAGACTTCATTCCCCCTCTGCCATCTTCCTTTTCAGGCTCCTTGTACAGAAGCTGTTCCGTCCTTTTGATCATCTCCTGCCCTTCTCGGTACCTTTTCTAGCTCCTTTCTATCTGTTTTTGAGATCTGGGTCAGAAGCACCAGGGAGGGTGAGGAGCGGCACATGGGTGGTGCACAGCCTTCAAACCGCGGATCGGTGTGAGAGTGTCATGATGTTCCCTGTTTTGTGCTTCATCCTTTTCCTAATAATTGCTGGTACTCTGTTTGCTCTTTGATTGCTGCTGAGCAGCGGACTGATGTTTTCATAGAGTTGTTCAGAATAACCTCAAGATTTCATTTGAGTGGTAAGAAGAACTTGGAGCTCATTATTGTACATGTAAAATAAGATTTTTTTTTTTTTTTTCTGAGCATGCCACTTTACATTTATCATCTACTATTCTGTCACCCAATTACTCAGGATATTAAGGTCCCTTCACAACGCTTTGTCTTTGTTTCTGCTATCCTGACTAACGCTTTAGAGCTGATCTGATTTTTTTTGTTGTTGTTTTATTGTTCTTTTTGTGCTTGCCTGCAAACACTGCACTTGTTCTAGCACCTTCCTCCTCCTGACGCTCTGGGGCTGCTCAGCCTGAGCTGCTGCAGAATGAGGATGTGCTGCCTGCCGAGAGACTCGCTCTGTCCATCCGGCTGAGCAAAGGTTTCTCTGTGAACCCTGGTCTTTTGTCTGAGCCTGATTGAATTGATATTTTCTTTGAGGTTCTTTTCAACCAGGTGGCTGCCTCTCTGTGCATCCGAGGCCTGGGCGGGTTTCCTGCTCTCTGCCCTCCCAGCCGTGCCGTGCCGTGCCGTGCCGTGCCGTGCCGTGCCGTGCCGTGCCGTGCCGTGCCGTGCCACGTGCAGCCGGCTCCCGCTGCAGGCTGGACCCCAGCCCTGGGCGGTGCCGCTGCCTCCGCGGTTCCTTTCCAGTGCCTTTTGTGTTCCCTCTCCCAGTGCAGCTGCCTCCTTTCCGTGCGGATTTCTCCCCGGGCGCGTGCCGTGGTCTCCGGTGCTGCCGTTCCCCGGCACGAGTGGCACAGCGAGTTTTCGGTGACATGCACAGGGAAAGCTGAGCAGTGCTGGCACGCGGCTCCGTGCAGAAAATCTCTGCTGCTGTCAGGGCTCCCCAGCCTGCACCAGAGCCTGCAGTGCAGCTCACTGGCTCAGGAAGGATTTGTGGTTTGGCCAGGGAGACCTCGGATGTCGGAGATGTTTAAAGATGGAGTGACTGTTGTGGTTGTGTGCGTTTGCTCTGATGACTTCAATACAGGGGAAAGGGGGTTATGAGCGTAGGGATCCAGACCTGCCTTCCTAAGTCCTTCAGTACCTGGAGCTCCCGAATTTTGCCCTAAGCTCTCCAGGCAGCAGGGAGCTGGTGTGCTCGCGCGGTCGCTGCCCGTAGCGCTGGAAAGCTGGAAGGTCGCTGTGGTAGCTGTGGGCAGATGCAGATGGTGGAGGGGACTCAGCTCTTGAAGCACAGCTCACTGCGGCCCCTGATCAGCCCAGCGATATTTAGTGTGATGCCAGCTCTTTTTAGATGCCTACATCAGTCTGACCGCCTGCTCAAAGAAGGGTCAGGGCTCAGTCCACCTCGAGGACCACAGGAGGTGATGGGGAGCTGAAAGCAGCTCTTCTCCAGGCTGAGCAAGCCCCATTCCCTCAGCCCTGACTCCAGGGTGAGCGCCCCAGCCCTGGGCATCCTCATTCCCTCCACGAAACCTCCCCACACGCTGCCCAGAAGCATCTTGTTCGTGGGGCAGTGGTTCCACTCGCTCCCTGGTAGCGCTCTCCCTCCAGCCTCAGTGGCTCTGTGCTGTTCATTCCCACCTTGTCGCCAGCACAGCACAGAAACAGCCACGTCAAAAGAGATAGAAAGAGGTCGGGTGGAGGTGTGAACCACCATTCCATCTGCTTGGTGCAGACAGTATTCTGGCGCTCCAGTCATACTGCAGTTTTAGACACGAGTGGCACTGCTCAGGGAATGCCAAAGTTATCAGGTCTGGTGTCGTGGCGTTACCAGGGACACCAGTCTGGTGCCAGCCTTGAGCATCCCTGGAGGAGGATCCCAGCAGTGTTATCTGCTACACCTCCACCAAAGTGATCTCCTGGGAGCCATCCCGGCCCCTTCCTTGGTACCAGATTGCCTGCGGGTGGGGAAAGGAGAGCAGGACGTTCCCATTCCCCTTACAGCCCTCCCTAACTCCCCAACTCTTTCTCCCAAAAAGGTTGGATAGTGATGTGATGCTCTTTCTGGTGATGATGTTTGTGTGTGTGACACTCACTCATTACTATTTGTTTTAGAAGGGTTGATGTCACAAAGCCAAAAAAAAAAAAAAAAATTCATGAGCCAAAGTACTTAGAAGAAAGAACATAAATAGAAAATGCAAGCAATAATTACGCATTTCTAAAGAATGTCTTGTTTGTGCCCAAAACACCCAAACCCCACAATTAATAAAGAAGGCTGCGGTATTTCAAACTTCAGCCTGGCATACAAAAGAGGTGGCACATCTGAACAATAAGACTGTCATATAATTGTTAACAGAGGAAAAAAGTTGATTTTGTAGAAGACAAACCAGGACTGAAAGTGAGCAAACTGACAGACTAAGACAGAAGTAGCAGTCTGCGTCCAGCTTCGTTAGCGGCAATCAGGACTTACGAGGTTTATTAGGAACAGGGACATTTTTAACTACGGTGTTGGTCCACGGCTGGCTAAAATTCATGGGTTGTCAGTAGCCGTGCAGTATAAGCATTTCCGTCCTGTGCTTGGGGAGAAGAAATACTTGCCCTCAACTGGTTGTTCGGTGTTGACCGGCAGCTGCCCAACCCGGGGGTTTCAGGATTCCCAGGCTGGGGTGGCTGGTGCCCGGGAGCCCGGGGGGGCTGGCTGCCCAGCGCTCTCATCCCGGGCCTCTTGGAGGCTCCCGGGTGAGAGGATGGCTGGGACTGGAGCAGGCTAACGCTGTGCCAGCCTTTAACGGGAGGAGCGGGATGACTCGGGTAGTTATGATACAGTTAGCCTGCTATCGATCCCTGGGAAAGCAGCGGAGTGGCTGACATAATCTGAATTAATGAAGAATTAAAGGAGGGAAAATGGGTGCCAAGTAACATGGCTTGATGGGATCTGTTTTCCATAACGCTGATAACTCCTGAGCAGAGTGATTAGGTGCAGGTGTTAATGATTGAATAATATGTTTAGACTTCTTTATGATATTTGGTTTAGGCCAGAGTGGCCTTCTGATGAAGGAACTAGAAGAGCCTATGGTCAACATGAAACGTGTAAAGTTGAGTAAGAATTAGGACCTCAACAAGTTATTGTGAATAAAACTTGTATTTGGGCAGCTAGGTTTGCGGTGGGGTTTGTGTGATCTGCTCTTCACCTGGTAGCATTTAGCATTGATATTGATTGAAGGGGAAAAAAAAAAATCCAGAATGCTGATTGAATTAATAAAGATTATGTAAAGCAACAAAAATGGGACAAATCCCAGCAGTGAGGTGGGTGAGTCTGTGATGGAGGAGAGTGAGGGACTGTGTGTGGGGAGCTAGTGACTGGGAAGATTTGAGGAACTATGCTCTTTTATCCGTGGAAAATGAGTTTCCAGTGCAGTGCTGAGGACAGAAAGGGTCGTGTGGGATTGCTGTGTGTGTGTGGTTATCTATAGGGAACACGGTGGGAGGGAAGGAGGTTTGGCACTGGGGTGATCCCTGGTCCTGCCGTGTCTGTACCAGAAGAAGAGCACTGGGAAATTAGGAAGGATTCAGAAAGGCTCGTGGATTAATGGGCGGTGTGCGGGATGTACCCACAGAAGGGGCCGTGAGTAGCCCTACGGTATCACAGAAACTGTTGAAAAGTTGTTTGGTCAGACTTACAGATATCTTTAAGGGAGCAGGATTTTGATAGTGGTCCCTTCATTTTGCAGGCGAAAGGGTGGTTAGAGGCTGAAACTGAAAGATGCCGTCTGTAAACAAGGCAGGTGTTTTGAAGAAGGGAGGGCAGTAATTCGGGGCCGAGGGGTGCATACAGAGGTCAGCTCTGCAGTGCCTGGAGCGGGCTGGTGGGAGGTGAGTGGGCAGAGGATGCGGCTCGGGTGCTGTGGTGGTTTGGGTGGCCAGTGGGGGACCAACCGGGGTCACTGCGTGGGGCGCATGGGCAAAGAGGAATCTCAGTGAGGTTTTTGTAAAGAAGTCAGCAGAGTTGGCTGGGAGGCCCTGTGGTCTTGGGGCAGGTGCCGGGCTGGAGGAGGGAATTTGGGCACGGGGGTCTCAGAAGACGTGTGTATTAGTGGGAGCCTGAGAGTCTGGCTCTGAGGAGAGCGTAAGTGAATGCTCCTTTCAGTGTGGTTCCCAGGATGGTGGTCCGCGACGGAGCCGCCGCTCCTGCTCCTTTGCCGAGCCGTGGGGCGGCACGGGCCCGTGCTCGGCCCGGCTGAGGCCGAGGGGGCTGTTTGCAGCTGGAGCTGCTCGCGGGGCACGGGTGGAAGGAGATGCCAGGGAGCATCCGACACCGCTGGGCTGCACGGGGCAGCAGAGCTGGCCAGAGCAGGTGCTCCCAGGGGTTCAATCCGTCCCGAGCAGCCTTGTGCTGCTTGTCTGCTTCCTGCTCCAGGTCGCCAGGACTCTCGGAAGGAGGTAACGTGGACCATGCCCTGCACTGAGCCTCGGCTGGGCTGCAGGCAGGATCTTCACTGGGCCCCGGCAGCAATTACACTGCAATTACAGCAGCAGCTTTGCACAGCCTGGTGCTGCTGGGAAGGGGCGATGTCCTCCTCCCTTGCAGGTGGGTGCCCTCTCTGCCTGCCCTTGCTGGTGGAGCACCATGGTTCTGGGCTGAGGAGAAGCAACCCTTGAACTCTAGTGTGAAGGAGGGACGGACAGACGGACGGACGCCCTTCTGTCCTGCGCCAGCACACAGCCTGTCAGGCACCAGCCGCTCTGCAGCAAATGGGGAAACTTCCTCACGCGTGTCTGTGTGCTGGGGGACAGGCTGGTGGTGGCTCTTCTTACAGAGCTCTTCTTGCTGGCCCAAAGGCTGGTTCAGCACAGCTGGTCATTCCGGCTCCCCCCAGCAGCTCAGCTCTGGAGACGTCTGCCTTGTCCTTCTGGCTAAAGAGCGGCCGGTTCTGGGGCGGTGAGAGGTGCCTGAGGTTGTCACCTCCTGCCCCGACCGCATGGGAAGTTCATATCGGTGCCGGTGTGGTTGAAGCCTTCCTCTGCACGTCTCTGCGGTCAGGCAGCGGGGACTCGTCAGGCTCTGCTGGGACTTGGCGCCGGTGGGGAGACGCTGAGAGCAGCGAGGGCCAGCGTGGCAGAGGGCCGTGGGGCAGGGCAGCGCGACGGGGGCTGCTCCCTCCCTGGGGACCCTGGGTGGGATGCAGCACGTGCTGCCTTTTGGGAGGATGAGCCGTCCGCAGGCTGAGGCGTCTGTGGTTGCTGCAGGAGCCTCTGGGGACTGTGAGAACACAGGTGGGAGGCCAGCACCTTCTGCTGTCTGTGGCTTGGGGTTTTTTCGTCTTCTTTTTTTTCCCCCTTGTCTGCGGTTGATGATTGGCTCTTCGTGCAAAGGCCTTGGGGAGAAACCCGAAATGCCCGTGTTTGACAGAGCTCTTCTCGCATGGGTGCGGTGTAACGGCGTGCCCTGACGGAGACAGACCGTGTGGTGAGGCTGCTCGGGGGCTCTGCCGTCCCGCAGCATCCTGCCCGGCCCCCCGTGCTGCAGAGCCCCGGGAGCACAGGCTGGACACCCCAGGTCGGGCAGGAGCCGTGCCGCTGCAGAGTGGGGGTGTGGGTGGCGGGGTAAAGGCACTGGGGTGGAATTCGCCCAGGACAGCCTCGCACGCTGGGGCTGCTGGGGCTCTGTACAGGGGAATAAAGCGAGAGCACGCCAGCCTGGGGGCTCTGGCCGTGCGGCCGTTTTGCCCGGGTCACTGTCCCCAGCATCCAAATCCGCAGCTCAGCTGGCAGCGGCGGTACCACGGTACCACAGTTCTGCAGTTCAAGCTCTCTGGGTTATGTGAAGCGGGCTGGTATGTTTAGATAAAACTTTATTCTTTTTTACATAAAGCGACATATGAAATGGCTCACAAGAAAACTGCACTAAAACCAAACAAATATTATTTTGGTTCTGAAAGCCAAGCTTGTGAAAATTTACATTTGCCTTTACATCCTAATTTGGGCTCTTTTGCATATGAGTTTTGACGCAGCCTCTAATTATGTGCTTGTATATTTTCCACAAAGCATTGCCTTACTCAGGATGAAAACGTGTGCATGGCAGGCCTGAGGTAACATTGTGTGGGCAATGGCAGGGCTGGTACTGCTGGCTCTCAAGTGCTTCCCTTGGAATCTAAATTATCTTCCAATGTACTTGCCTAAGGTGTACCAGAAAGGAGCTGGTGTGAAGGGAGCTCACCTCAGAGAACTGGAGGGCCCTTGGTACCCCTTTTTGGTCTTTGAGGAAGGAGTTTCTTCCTCTTCACTGCTTTTTTCTCCTGAGATCTGGGTCTCGACCACCCGAATAAACCCCTTCGCCGCTCTCCGGAGGGCTGCCTGCAGCAGCCCCTCGTTCCTCAGCTGGTGATGGCATCTGGCTCCCTAGTGCTCCGTCAGCCCAGGGATGCACAGCTCCTCTCTTGCTGCTGCATTACAGCCTGCAGGTGATCAAGGATTATCATGAGCTCAGAATAAAAATGTGGGTGGCCCCCTTGGCCCACGTGGGACAGTGTCTGCAGGGTCCCCTCCTGCCAGCCCCGCGGCCCTGGCGAGCCCTGTGACGGTTATTGCGGCTCGGTGCCGTGTCATGGTGGGAAGGGGCTCTGGGGCTGGCAGGGGGGGCTGCACCCCATTCCCTGCCTCCCTGCTGCCTGCTTTCGGGTGGTTAGACCATCCCCTGTAGTGCTGGATGAGTTCCATTTGGGTGACACAGCAGCCCCTCAGGACAGGAGTGGCTTTGCGGATCTGCTGGTGAGCAGACAGGGGAGGGCTGAATAATATTCCATGTGTCCCAGCTCTCTTCTCAGCCTCTGGTGATTTCCACCCTCGCCGGCCCCGGCGGCGGTGGGGTCCCAGCAGCTGGTGGCACCGCTCTGTGTGGGTAAGTGGGGTTCCTCGTGGGGCTGCTGGCCCTGCTGAGCCCACCCCTGCCCCGCATGTGGGCACTGCCAGGGTCCCCATGGGAGATCCCTCCTGCTGAGACAGGGCAGCTTCTCTTCTGGGCAGCAGGGCTGGTGCTCAGGACCCCGCAGGAGGTCGGCAGCCGGGACAGGGTCGAGGGAAAGCTGTCCGTGATGGGAGGCTCGCCCCGATACCCGACGGTTGCTGACGGCGGGCCGGGTCTCGCGCCCCTTGGTCGCAGTGCTGCGGGGTGTCACGAGGTGAGCGCGTCTGCTCCAAGCTGCTCCCCGAGGTGCTCGTGTCCGCAGCTCTCCCAGCTGTTGCAGGAGCCTCTTGGCTGCTGGTTTGGGGCAGAGAAGAGAGCGAAGCGCCGGGCTGGGAGGCTGCTCGTCCTCGTGAGCAGCTGGCTGGCCGTTACCGAGCTGTGCCGTGCCGCTGCTCAGCACCCTCTGTCCCACCTGCACGTCCCCTCCGACCCGCCGATGTCCCAGGGAAAGGAGGAAGGGCCCCAGCAGGGTCCTGGCACTCGGCGAGTCCCTGAAGCACGGCTTGTAGCTTTGGGCTGAGACGTGCTGGGTGCTTTCTTGCTTTGGGCTCACCGGTGGTCTTTTTGCTGTATTTGTTTAGTTGGCTGGGAAGAGACCTGCTTTATGTCTGGAAACGGCTGAGCAGTGAGGGAAGTGCGTGAAAGGCTGGGCTAGTTGCCCCTGCAGAAGGCAGCTTAAGTAACAAGCTGGAATTTGCCCAGAAAGCAGGGTTATTCTTCCCGTTCTTGGAGCAACAGCACAGGGTCTGGAGCAGTTTGCCATTACTGGTCATTCCTGAGACCCTGGGAGTTGATCTGCAAAATATTGTTAGCTCCTGAGTGCTGTCAGTGTCTGCTCAGAAGCTGACATTATAACCACTGTAATTAAAACCACTGATCACCATGGCCTGTGGGAGAGCCCTGCTGCTGCCGCGGAGCCGGGGCTTCCCCAGCCCTTCCCCGGGGGGTCGCAGGATTTTGGCAGCCCGGCCTCACTCAGGTGCAGGGGAGGGCCCTGCCCAGAAACCGCCGCTCGGCTTCGGCATTTCGGGTCCCCCCGACTTCTCCATCCTCGGTGACAGACGCGTGTGACGCTGGGAGGTGCTTGTGGGTGGAGCGGTCTCGGGGTGACTGGGGACCCCGTTACTGGAGGGGGCGCTGGCCGAGCGGCAGTGGGGCAGCAGTGGGGGAGCTCCTCGGCCGGCCAGGCCGTGGGGCAGGTCTGTGCTGGTGTGGTGCTGGCGCTTCCCTGTCTGACGGGCACCATTCTGCTGCAGGGCGGGGATCCATGGGCTTCCCGGCCTCCTCCTGCCCTCTGCTCCAGGCAGTCCTTGGCCCTGGCCACCCGGCGGTCTCCGTCTTCCTGGGCACGGCCCTGCTGTGTCCCTTTCTGGGCTGTCTCTCCTAGAAAGCCCAGATGCGACTTCTGCTGCCGTGAGGGCAGGATGATCCCCAGGGCCGGAGGGGTCTGAGGAACTTGTTACCTGGAAGCTGCTGGGTCTGAGGCTCCCGGCCTTATGGAGAAAGTGCGCCTAGAGCTCCAGGCTACTAAACTGCAGTGGGAATTTTGGCTTATTTGGTATTCTTTTCCCTTGAAGTTATGCTGCACTTTTCACTCTGAAGTCATAGCCTGGGTTGGTTTAGACTGTGGCGTTTCTTGGAGCAAAAGACTTACAGTCCATCTGCTACATAGGGAGAGTATGTGACATGAAAACAGCAGTGTCCTGGTGTAAGGCATGGCTGAGATTTCCTCCAGGAGGCTTTGTACGATACACGCTGTGGGGAAGAGGATTTTGGTGGAAACAGAAGCAGAAGTAGCTTATGAGGGTGGTCAGAGGAACCAGCGGCCTGCTTTGAGGAAGGCTGTGCTGATTCAGACCAAAGTTTGGTTTAGCCCAGTAACCTTTAGAAGATGGCAGAAAGCAAATGCCTCAGGAATCAGATGCAACCAAGAGGAGCATACAGTAATATTTCCCTGGTTGACCCAGCATCCAGTGGTGCATGGCTGCGAGATTCCTGTGCCAGTGGTGGTGTTTGCACATTTAATAGTACGGGTTAGATTTTCTTCTGTGATTTCATGTAATTGCTTTTGAAATGGGTGAGTTTTGAGTATCCACGTCCTCCTGTGGCAAGGAGTCTGCAGCCTGACAGCACAGCATGTCAACAAGTGCTTCCTTTCGTTTTGAAACTCGCCACTTTGATCCGACTTTCCCCGGCTCTTCTGTTGGGAGGTGCTGTTTCTTACTTACCTGTGCAGTGCTCCGGAGATCACATCATAGACTGGGAGTCTCACCCCCCTTGGCTGCCTCCTCCTTAGGCTGGCAGATCCCTCTTTATTTGTTTCATGGAGCCTCTTTGTGTCCTTACTGAGTTGGGGACCAGAACACGGCATTCAGGGTGGGAGTGAAGCATGGATTTTATACGGTGCCATAAAGCTGCCCTCTGTCTCATTCCCTGTGCTTCCTCCTCTATGCCATTACACGTGTCGGACCGTGGCTGAGCTGCCCGTCGCAGCTGGGGGCACCATGCCTGGGCAGGAATAGCCGGCTCAGCGCCCGCGTTTTGCTTGTGAAGCGACCTCCTTCACCAGGACAGTGGCCTTCCAGCAGTCCTCTTCCCCTTTTAACCAGCTGTTTATCCATCCTGGGGCTCCCCTTCTCCTTCTAGAGAAATCTGAGAGCATTCAGTAGAAGGATGTGGTCAGGCTGTTGCTGGATGTCCACAGTGCAGCTGGACCAGCTGCATCTCCTGAGTTCAGATGGTTTTGTTCATCTGTCAAAAGGAGGTGACGTCTTTCTGTGTGCTGCGACTGCCGCTGGCAAAATCCATGCTGATTCTTTTCCAGGATGTTGCATCTTATTTACGCTTCTGCTCGCTCTGTTCTTCATCATTGTTTTCACCAGTTTTCCCATTACAAATGTTAGCTGGCTGGTCCGGGGTTCACGGGATTCCCCCTGTCCTGCTGTGCAACACCAGTGTTCCTTTTGCCACCTCCTTTGTCCGGGACATGGAGGCAGTTTTGGGTCACTGCCTGCACACTGCCGTGGAGAGTTCAGCTGTTCTCTTGCGTTTAAGCAACCAGAGGTACTGGAAGTTCAGTGTTGGCAGACCCACACCGTGAAGGCACTTGGTCTGTAGGTGAAAACTTCCCAGTTGTTGCACCAATATCCACCTTTCTCACGTTAGCTATTTTTTTCACTGTCCACTGTATGAAGTGTTTTGTTGAAGTTCACGTTCTGCAGATGCCTTACAGTTTTCTGTCAGCTGAGCCTGATGACCGCGTAGCTTGGTGGGTGTTTGGGTGGTCACCTAAAGTTAAGGTGGGCAATCAGGCAATGAAAATAAACCAGAACTCAGTTGTTAGTGTGGATGGATCATCAAAGGGAGCAGCCCCGTGCCCCCGCGAGTGAGCTGCGTGTCTGTGAGGAGAGCGGTGGGAGGTGATGCCGTCCCGGCTGCGGAGACCTGTGCAGGAATTCCCTCCCCCGGCTCCCGAAGTCAGAGCCTGGGAGCCTTGTACCCAGGCCGGAGCCGGAGCCAAAGGAGACATCTAACCCTCATCCAGCCTGGAGCAGGGGCTCTGGCTCGGCACCGGCGGCGGCGTGCACGGCTCTGGGTTGCTCCGAGATCTTTGTTGCGCCACCTGAAGATGCGAGTGGGTTTAATGAAATGCATGTTCTCACCAGTACCGTTTAGTTGTAAACGTTAGTTCCCTATGCTAGATAAACATCTATGTTGTTTAACATCCTAAGAGTTACATTTCATTTTCTAAAACAATTACTAGTGAAAGTTTGGGCTAAAACATGGGGGCTGTGGCCTGTTTCGCATGGAAAGGAAGCTGGTTTGGCTTTTCTGGAGGACTGGCTAGAGTGCTGTAGTCACACTGCACCAGGTGTGATACAGAGGAGTTTACTAATGCAGCTCTCACCGCTGACTCTCTTGTTGTTTGTGGGAAAACAATCTGTGCCTTTGTGCGCTTATGTTGTTAGTCACTGAGCTGTTCCTCGGGAGGATGACGAGGTAGAAGCACTAGGTGAAGTGCTGTTTGACGGCAGTTGTTGGGGTGCTTAGTTCCATGTGAGCATCTCGTGGTGGTGTCAGTCTCTGTGGCTTTTTAGCTTGTTTTTTGAAAATACTTCCTTTACCTCATCTCTTACTCTTGAGCAGGTGCCTGGGTAGAACAGGGAAGGATGGAACCTTTTCGTGGCTTCTTACAGTGTAATTGTTTTGCATGTTTTCCGGGGAGGACCAGTCTCAGGTAGCTTTGGGAAGCTCAGCTGGGAACATCCCATTGGAGGTTCTGGGCTTCTCTCCTTTTTGTAGAGTTGAATGCCTTTCCAGGACCGGGGGACGGGTCAGTGTCTGGTCAGTGCAGGTCTGGCTCGGGGGATCCAGGCTCCATCCTCTGCCGGGGTGGGGGCTTTTCATACGGGTGCAGGAATGTCCCTTATCCGCTGAGCGTGCGAACGTGACAGCGGCACCGTCACATGTCAAAGACAGCTCAGCTGGAACGAGCAGTGGGGCAGAGAGGCTGTACTTGTGCATTGCTGCATCGTGGCCGTGTGGCCTTCGAGCCTCAGCCCGTGTCTGTCCCGGGTGGGACGAGGGGTGCCCGGCCTCGGGGGCGCAGGAGAGGGGTGGGCAGGGCCTCTGCGGGCAGCGACAGGGTCTGCACAGGCATTGCACAGACTTCTTCAGCGACAGCGTTCAGCTCAGCTGGTTTCCCGCAGCTGTGGGCCAGGACCGTTTCACTTTCGAGGTTCTCTGTCCCCGAGAAGGGCTGTTTCCTCCCCCCTGCCCGCCGTGCTCTGCGTGGGTGTCCTGATGCCGCAGCGCGGCTGGGGAGCGCTGCCCCGAGCCGGCCGCTCGATGGGGAAGCGGCAAGAGGGGCTGCTCCCCCGTGCAGCTCCCTCCTTGGGAGACTTCTTGGCTTCGGTCCTCTGAGCAAGCTCCCCAGCCTTTCTGTGAGGGCTGGCCTTGAGCTGGGAAGGTCTGGAGGTCTGCTCTGCCCTCCTGATCTGCCGAGCAGCTGGCTCGGTAGCCGTCCTTCGTGTGCTGCTGCAGGATCTCTGCCTTTCTGTCGAGGCAGGGAGGACATATTTTAGCCTCTTCCATGTCCTGGCCATGAGGCTGTGTTCTCCTCCTGGCCTCCAGATTTATTTACCTGTGCTCTGAGTCTTATTTCTGTGCTATCCATCTCTTTTGGTTTCACCCTTTTGGTATTTTTCTTTTCATTACTCCTTTCCTCTGCTGCTTTTGGAATAAGCTAGAGGATTTTCACTGTTGTAAATGATGATGGTTATGGGAGGGATTTTAAAGCCAGGGCAAGGGCTGGGCTTGAGGACCTGAAGAGGTCTCCTTTAGTCCTCTTCTCGAATTTTCACATGGGCTTTTGTCTTTGCATTTCAAAATACTGAGGAGATTTCACAATGTCTAGCCTAATCATGTTGAGTCTGCTCATACCTGCAGCCACTGCTCGAGTGTCTCCTGCGAGGCCGGTGGGGAGCACGGAAGGACTGAGTAAATACAGCCTGGGAACAGCCTGGTGCCTGCGCTGGCATCACGGCAAGTCTGCCCCATGGCTTGGAGCGGAGGTACCAGACTAACTGCAGCTGAGCAGAGGCTGAGATTTAGTCAGGACACTGGTATTAACATCCCTGCTTGCAGAAGTGCCCGGGGGGGTGGTTTAATGAGCACAAGTGATCGCTGCCTTGATCTTCTATTACTCCCGGGAGATAACATCTCAAAGCAGTATCTTCCCGGGCTTCCCTGTGGCGTTGGGGTCTGGACTGGTTTAGGAAGTGCCATCTCCTCTGCATCTGTCTTGCAGCGTGTCTGCGCAGGGTCCGCAGCGCGGCTGCACTCACCGGGGGATTTGGTGCTCAGCTTCTCTTCTTCATGGGTGAGAGGGTGCCCGTGGTGCTTCAGGGGTGGGTGCTGTGGGGTGATTTGGGTGACATGGGCACGTAGGAAGGAGGTGGTTTGCTTCAGCGCTGTGAGTCCCAGGGGGGGGGAAGTGGTAATTTCCTCGTCAGCAGTGTCGAGGTTTGCAGGCAGGACCCGAGCTGGGGGTGTGCAGAGTGTGTGGGAGGAGGGAGAGAGCTGATGCTGAAGTCAGGCTCTTGTGTGCCTTTTCTGTGTACTTCCTGGCTTTTGTTAACTGTTTGCTGGCTGGGCCTCTGCCCCCTCTCTCCATGGAAACTGTAGGTGACTGCCTGCTCAGTGATCTCTCACCGAGAGTCAGGCCTGCAGGTGCCAAACGCAGGGTGCCGGGGCTGGGGAGGGGGCGCGGGCAGGGCAGTGAGGGGCTCTGCCGCACCTGGGACCTGGAGCAATGCCTCATTTCTCCGGTTTCCAATTTCAAATTTCTCCAGTTCTCCAATCCTGAAAACCCTGGGCATTTGCAGGGGGTCGGTGATCGTTCTGTTGGTGGAGAGGGTGAGGATAGTGTCTCTGGTGAACGGGTCCGTTGGGGTGACCAGAACGGGTTACTGTGGCGGAGCTGGTGTGACCTGGGGTCGCTGGGTGCCCGAGCCCCACGGCCGTGCCCGGAGCCCGGCTGTGGCTGAACTCAGCTGTGCGCAGCGTCCCTCCGCTCAGGGGTCTCCTCCTCCCTCCTCCTGTCGGGGCAGAGTTGGGCTCTGTCCCTGCCCCGCGGGCCCCGAGTGACGGGGGTGCTGCGCCGCGCTGCGTGCCGCTGACGCGCCGGCAGCCGGGCCGTGACGCGGGGCTGCGGGGGCTGCGGCGCTGCGCACCCCACGGCCGAGCCGCGGAGCCCGCGCCCCGACGCTCCGTGTTGGGGCAGAGCCTCATCAGTATTCTGGTGCGAGGCCGGGCTGGCGGGAGCTGGTCTGCAGAGCCCGGCGCGGCGCTCGGGGCTCTCCTGCAGCCGCAGAGGGGCTCGCCCGCCGTCCCCTGGCACTGCACGGAGCCCGCCCGCTCTCACGCTGTTCGCCTGGGCCAGGCTGCAGCGCGTGTGCTGGGGTGCTGGGCACCCCGTGGCCCGGCCGGGTCACCTCTGTCCCCTGGCAGCGCGGCTGGGCAGCGGTACTGAGCCCGGTCTCTTGCCCACGGTGCCACCGACGGGGCTGCCGGCCTCAGGCGCTCTGCAGCCCCGCTAGCGTGCATGTCCCCGGGCTGGCTGACGTCTGTCCTGTCCTCCTGGTCTGCCGCCGGCATCTGCCTGCTGCCAGGGTGCTGAAAACGGCTCTGTCTGTGCTGGGAATCTCATCCCTCCATCCCCAACTGCCGAGGCGTTCGTAGACACCTCAGTGCCGGTCCCTCGTCCACGCTGGACGTGTGTCTTGCTGCAGCGAGTCTCCCAGACTCGGGCCCCTCTGCAGAGCAGCAGCACCTTTGAAGCCAGGCGGGGTGGCGGATGCAGCCATCCCATCCTGAATGTCCCCTGGCAGCAAAGCCTTCGCATCTGAAAACAGCTGGAGCAGAAGTACCGAGGCCGGTTAGGTCTGGAGGAGCACAGTGGAGCGTTTGACCAGGCACGGTTCAGACTTCTTTTCCATTCTGGGGCTCCACCCTGAACCTCACACTGGGGACCAGCCAGCAGTGGAAAGTTCCCTGACTCTCGGACTGTCTTCCAGTGCAGCTGTTGTTTAGCCTCTCATGGCTTTTTGTTAATTTAAGCCAGATGTTCATTGCCATAATATTTGTAACATGAGTGTGACTCATAAAAGTACTGGTAGGAGGCTAACTTGCTTCTGTCCCCAGGCACCTGCCCCAGGTCAGGATTGCAAAAGCACAATGTCCCTGTTACGTCCCAGCTCTCAGAGCTCGTCTGCTTCCGCAGACCCGCACAGCACAGGGGACTCCAGCAGCTGCCTCCTTCCCACCAGGCAGGTGAACTGGAATCTTTGATTTGCACTAGATATGCGCACAGCACCGGCCAAACCCAGTGTAATCACGGACTGAACTGCCTAAAAAGAGACGCTTACAGGTGTGTGGGGCACATTTCATCAGTGGCTGTCTCTAAACACCAGTGGCTTCTGGTTTCCTGGTCTCATTTTCAGGAAAATTCTTCCATCAGTCGCCGTTTCAGCCGTGGTGGCTGAGGAGGCAGCCAGAGCCCCTGTGCTGTCCAGATCTGGTGGGGTTTGAGCCCTTCCTTGGCCTGCAGCCCTCTGCCGCCAGAAGTTGTATCTGAGGCTGTTTTAATCTATTTTTATTTTAGATGTCTTCTGTTCTTTCTGCAGGAATAATGCCAGGGGGATCATATCAATGTATGTAGTATATGGAAACCTTTGCCTCTTGACAGGCTCATTAGGTAAAAATATCGTTGTTACTGTAGTGAAGACCAATGTCTTCTTGGAGTATAGCAATAGAGGTGGTGTACATATATTTCTTCTCAGTGCTGCTGGAGGCCCCGGCTGAATTTTGTGCCTAGGTTCTGGCACTGCATTTAAAAAAAGGTTGTAGACAAACTGTAGAGAATTGAAGGGGATGCATTAAAAACACTAATAGCTTTAAAAATGCGGACCTCAGTGGGACAGTGCAGGAGATGTTTAGTTGAGGTGCACACTCTGTGTTTCTCGGTACGTTTGAGGTTGCAGGGAGGAATGCAGTCTTTTATTCTTCATGGCTGATGTGGGTATGGCAGAAGTAATCGGCTTTATATGCAGGCAAGGGGATTTGGAGAAGATGGTGGGAGGAGGAAGAATGGGAGCAGCGCGGATGGTGCAGTACTGCAGTGGGCTTAGGGAGGTCGTTAAGGATGGGTCAGACTCCCCTCGGGGTGATCCACACACGTCTGGTCCCGCCTCGGCAGAGGAGTGTGTGGTACATCATCTCTTCCAGCAGATAGTTCTGTGATTCAGTGATACCTTAAAGCCCAGAACTTGCCAGAATATTTTAAAAAGATGAGATTCATGTAGAAGGTGAACCATCTGGCATTGTTACAGTAAAAGTTAAACCCGGGATTTTGGGAAGGCATGAATATAGATGGTCCCACTTCATTACAGGAACAAGTTCCGATCCCTGGGAGCGAGGAGAGGTGCAGAGCGTGGCTGGGGAGGGGCTTGCGAGGTTACTGGTCTGGTTCCCTGCCCAAAGGCTGGTTACCTGTGTCTGAATTACTCCTGACAGACGTCTGTGTGATCGTTCTGACAGCTCCGGTGATGGAGACGCCACGGTCTCGGCAGCCGGCCTCGGCTGGTGTTTAGCTCTCTTTGGAAGACGTTCCCTCGTCATTGCTTTCTGCAGCGTTCCTCGCTCCTCGCTGCAGTGCGGCTGCTCCTGGGGACAGGACACCAGATGATGTGGATGAGGGTCGGATCCAGTCTGGCAGCTCGCGTGCTCCCGTGACCTTGGCACAGACGGCAGAGCTGTAGCTCTGGCGGGTTGTCAGCCGCCTTCTGCTCAGTTTCAGACACCGGTGGCCGTTGGCTTGGAGGGAGGGGAGCTGGGTGCGTCCTGGCTTCTGCCCAAGAGGCGCTGGCGTGGTGTGGGGAGAGGCATCTCTGAGATGGCCCTCGGTCTGGGTAGCGGCTCCCTGTGTTCAGCACCGTGTAGCAGGGAGGGTGTACTTCTGAATTAGAGATTTTACTGTCTGAAAGCTGCAAGGGAGGAGAAGGACCTCCAGCTGAGGGAGGAGGCTGCTGGGCGATAGTTGTGCTTCTGCAGCGTGGTGATGGTGGTCCGTGTTATTAACAGGGGTGGCGGTGGGAGGTGGATGGTGGAAGAGGGAGGACGGAGAAGGGAGAGGAAGGGGCTTGCTTTGCTGAGGTGTTGGCTGTGCCGTGGGGAGGGGAAAAGCTGAAGCCAGTGGTGCCTCATGGCCAGGTGGGATTTAGCTGCGTCCTACAGCTGCGGGCAGTGACCAGGGCTGGGTGCATCCACAGACAACTGCAGGGGACGTGGGGTGTTGCTCAAGAAAACTGTGAAGGCACACTATGAGGAATTGAGGAGAGGGCACTAAGTCCAAAAAGGTGGTGGGATTTCAGAAGAGTCGAGGCAATAGAGTCAAAGACTCCTGGATAAGGAGGAGGAAAAGGAGGTGCTGACGTTAAGATGTTCCCTGGAGAGGCCTTGAGAGGTAGGAGAAAACCTGGGCAGGTTTGGCAGACAGAGCTTTCAGAAAAGAAGAAATAATTTAAGGGGGAGTCAAGCATCCTTTTTTTTTTTTTCTTTCCCCCTCCTCAGAGGGAGCACAGATCATGCTTGCACTGAGGAGGAGGAAAGTCAGGAAGAGGGAAAAGGCATTAAGAGTGGAGGAGGAGGAGGGTCGAGGGGCAGTGCTGGAGGCAGGGACTGCAGTGCCAGAGGAGGGGGGGGCTCTGCAATGGGGGGGCTCTGGCAGGAACGGCCCGGCGGGAGGGAGGGCCGGAGGTTAAGTGCGGTGTGTTCGGCCAAGCCGGGGGGCTGGGGGGCTGGGGGCTGGGGGGCTGGGAGGGACCCCCGGGGCAGCTGCTGGTGGCGTTCACTGGGGAGACGCAGCTTTAGGAAGGGGGAGCAGGCGGCGAGAGGGGGGTGAGGCAGCGGCCGGGGGGGGGGGTGTGTGTGTTTGGGGGGGTATCGCTCGGTACGGGCCCCCCCCCCCCCCCGTGTGTGTGTGTGTTTGGGGGGTGTCTCTCGGTACGCCCCCCCTGGGTGCGTGTGTGTGTGTGTGTGTGTGTGTGTGTGTGTTTGGGGGGTGTCTCTCGTTACGCCCCCCCCCCCCCGTGTGTGTGTGTGTGTGTGTGTGTGTGTTTGGGGGGTGTCTCTCGGTACGCCCCCCCCCCGTGTGTGTGTGTGTGTGTGTGTGTGTGTTTGGGGGGTGTCTCTCTGTACGGCCCCCCCCCGGGTGTGTGTGTGTGTGTTTGGGGGGTATCACTCGGTACGGCCCCCCCCGGGTGTGTGTGTGTGTTTGGGGGGTGTCTCTCAGTACAGCCCCCCCCCGTGTGTGTGTGTGTTTGGGGGGTATCGCTCGGTACGGCCCCCCCGGGGGGGGTGGGGGGGGTTCTCCCGCACGCGGGAGCAGCGCGCCCCCTGGCGGGCGCTGCCGGCCCCGCGCCGCGACGGGGGCACCCGACACCGACACCGGCCCCGACACCGACACCGGCACCGGCCCCGACACAGACACCGGCCCCGGCCCCGGCCCCGGCCCCGGCCCCGGCCCCGGCCCCGGCCCCGGCCCCGGCCCCGGCCCCGGCGGGCAGCCGCAGCGCCCGGGCCGGCCTCTGGCCGCTGCCGAGCGCCGCGGGGGCGGGCTCGGGGCCGGGTGCGGGGCAGCGCCCGCCCGCCCGGGGCTCGGGGGCGGGCGGCGGCCCAGGGAGGGCGCGGCCCCAACCCCGGCCCCGCTCCCGGCCCCGTTCCGGGGCGGGCCCGGCCCCGCGCTGGCGGCGCGCCGGAGCGCGGCCCGGGCGTGCCGGCGCGGCGTGGGAGCCGGGCGGCGGGCGGCGAGCGGGGTCCCGCCGCGCCGCCTCGCCGGGGCCGGCGGCCCGGGGCCATGGGGCAGCCCCGGCGCTGACGATGGCGGAGGGCTGGCGATGGAGCGAGGCGGGCCGGGGCCCCCCGCGGCCCGGCCCCCGCCGCGCCGTCAGCGTCTGCGAGTCCCTGGACCTGCAGGGCGTCCCCGCCGTCCAGGCCGCCCTGCGGGCCGCCCAGCAGCAGCGGCGGCGGCCCAAGAGCTTCTGCGCGGCGGGGAACGGGCTGGCGGCCGCGGGCCTGCTGCCCCCGCCGCCCCCCGCCCGCGCCCGCGGCAGCTTGCTGGACTTCTTCAGGCTGCGCTCGCCCCGCCAGCCGGGCCCGGGGGCCGAGGCCGGGGGCGCGGCGGCCCTGCTCGACGGGGCCGACGGGGCGCGGCGCCCGCGCCCCAGCAGCGTGACTTTCCTGCCCTCGGCCCGGCAGCCGCGCCCCGCCGAGAGCCCCGGCTTCCTCCGGGGGGGCTCCCTGTGGGGCAGCCGCCGCTGGAACCTCTTCGGGGGCAGCGGCCGGAGCAGCCCCGGCCCCAGGAAGAACTTCAGCTCCCTGCGCAAAAGCTTCAGCTTCCGCCTGCGCCGAGGCCACGAGCTGCGGCGCTCAGAGTCGGGGGGGCTCCTGCGCCCCGCGCGTCTCCGCACCAAGAGCGAGGGGGACGCCAGCTCCCTGCACACCTGCCCCAGCAAGCGGGACCTGCTCTACCCGGAGCTGGCCAGGGTCGGGGGCAGGCTGCACGCCGACCCCGGGCAGGCGGGGGGCCTCTGGAAACTCCTCACGAGCCGCTTCCGAAGGCGAGAGCGTGGCAGCACCGGCAGCGCGTGCCCCAAGGACACCCACGGCAGGGCCGAGCCCGTCCTGCTGGGCAGCGGCCCACTGCGAGCGCTGGGTAAGTGAGCGCGGGAGCGATGCTGCTCTGGCGAGAGCAGCCCCCCTGCACCCGCGGGGGCTGGGGGGACAGGCGACCGTGGCCCGTGCCAGCCGCGGTCCTGGGCTGGGCACGGGCACCCACTTGCATCCCCATGCTCTGCGGGGTTTGCGCTCAGGAAAGCTCGGCTGCAGGGAGGAAGCATGAGGGTTGGGGGGGCCGTCTCACCCTCCAGCACCCGGTGGCCCGTCGTCGTCGTCGGTGCTGAAGGAGCGGCAGCGTGGCTAGCCGAGAGGAGATGCTGTGGGGGTCTGGGTTCCCTTGCTGGCCAGACACCTGGGAGCCAAGTGCGGGTCCCCCACGTCCTTGCCCCAGTGGCGTGCCACGAAGGGCAGGGAGAGCTGAGCCTCGCGCAGCAGCATCGGAGGAAGCAGAGGGAACTGAAACTCTGTGGAAGAGGGAGAGGGGTCCTGTTAGTGAGCTCCTGAGTGGGTGCTGAACTGTCTGGGAGGTGGCCGGGGTAGAGGTGCAGAGCGGCACACAGGGCTTGGGGGGCACAGAAACGTCCTTGTGCCTCCCTCCTGTAAGCAGCTCCCCGGTGCCAGGCTCTGGGCAACGCTCTGCCAGGGTCTCCCCTGGGGCTGGATGGAGGCCGTGCGTTCGGGAGCACGGCGGTGCTCGCCAGGCGTGGGGCAGGCCGTGGTGGGGGCATCCCAAGTGATGTGGCAGAGGTTCAGAGGGCAGGACTGGCTGCGGAGGGGTGACGGGACCCCCGTGGGGATTGAGCACACGATGGGGGCTGTCACCTGAAGCAGGCGTCGGGTGCTCGACTGTCTGATGTTTGGCCTCGCTGCTGTGGGCTGTTCCCCTGTGCCGGGGCTGCCCGGGTGTGCGGGGGCCAGGCAGCCTGTGCCTCTGTGCCCCATCCTGCTCCCCGGCTGCACAGCCTGCCCAGCCCTGCCGAAGGGAACGTGCGGGTGAGCCCTGCCGCCTGGCAGGGGCTGGGAGCTGGGATCAGCATCCACAGGCTTTTTAAGGCATTGAACGCTGGCCTGCACGCACGGAGCTGGGGGCTGGGCTGGGCCGGGACCTGCCGCTCGCTCTCGAGGAGGCCGGGCAGCCACTTTCTGGCACATGTGAGCCTCCTCGGGTTTCCATGGCTTTGCTCTGGAGCCTGGGCATTGTGGAAGCAGTTCCCCATCTTGGCTCGTGTGCCAGAGGGACGGATTGGGGCTGGTGGGCTCCCCGAGCAGTCCGCGTGCTCCCAAGGCAGTGGCTGCCCGGAGGAGCTGCGTGCCCGGGACGCTTTCCAGGAGGGCTGGGCTCCAGGCACCGGCGCAGGAGCGGCATCGCTGGCAGCCTGGGCTCCGCCGCTGCGCAGAGAGTTCAAGGGACTCGTCCCCGCTGGTCCCCCTGGTCCGCGAGGCTCGCTGTGCCTCCCCGGGAGTGGTCCTGGAGGCTCCGTGGGCTCCGGGTGGGCAGCCAAGGCTGCCTCTGCGCGCCCCAGGGTGAAGGGACGGGGTACGGCTGCTGCGCTCCCCTGCAGTGCGCTCCTCCCGGGGGTGCCCAGGGCTGGGTGCTGGGTGGCGGGAGGTTCCCAGGCGAGGGGAGGCTGCGCTCACGGCTGGGGAATGTGGGTGTATCCAGGCAGGGAGGGCTGGGCCCTGCCCGTGCAGTGGGGGGCCTGTTCCTGCTTGCCGGCGGCTTCCAGCGGGAGCTGCGCCAGCAGCAGCCGGCCCGGCGGCCGCATTCCCAGGGGAGCAGCTGAGGTTGAGCGCCTGTGTTGGTGTCCTCGCCCCTCACCTGGGTGCTCCGCTGGGACAGGCAGGGCCTCCCTGTGGGCCCATCTGGAGAGCCCTCCGAGGCTTCTCTGGGGAGCACCGCGCAGGGCTCGGAGCCCTCCCTGGCAGCCACCAGCCAGCCAAAGCAAGACCACTGCTTGTCGGGTTGGCTCGCATTTGCTACCGTGGCTCGTCCTGGAGGCACAGGCTCAGAGATGACCTTTCCAGACTGCCTCTGAGACTGCGGCTCGTGCAGCAGAGCGAGCCCTGCTTGCTGGAGCTGCAAGGTTCACACTTTGGTTTGGTGTTCGCTTAGAACACCATTTTTGCCATTATCTATCTGCCTGGTATGCAGTTCAGGCCTCTGTCCAGTTACAGTATGTCCTCCTGGGGTCAACGAGATGTGAAGTCGCTGTTGCTTGTCCTGCCTTACATCCTGGCTCCCCATCGTCTCCCAGCGTGTTGGTCTGTGGGCTCTGGCTCGCTCCGGGCGGGAGCCGTGAGCCTCCGTACGACACTGTAGACTGGGGGTGCACAACCTTTGTGCTGCCCCAACATGGACTTTCTGAATGCGGCAGCTCAGATCTCTGCCCCGTTCCTGTTTCAGACTTGTAGGCCAATAGTGTTTCTAACACCCTCTCGACGTGGCAAAAGCTTTGATGCTGTATGCTAGTGCTGCCCACCTTAGCCCTAGGAAAGCTGCTGAGCAGTCCCAACACGCCCTCCCAAGGGGGTGCAGCTGCAGTTGCGGTTATCAGCTCTTTGGAAAAGCTGGATATGTGAGTCGAGGCAGAGATCCAAGCCAACACTGCTACCCTGTTTCCAGTACCTGGAATATTTTGTTTATAGCAAGCTGAGATACCCATTCAGCGCTGCGCTCTGCTGTGTAGACATACCCAAGGGCCAAAAAGCTCGACCCACCAGAGAGTCAGGAGGATGGTCTCGGTGCTGCTCCCCCAGCCCTGCTGAGACCTCCTTTGGTCTGCATGGGTAACGTTCGCTCCCTGCTGAGGGGGGGTTCAGCCGGGACCAAGCACAGGGAGTGAGGGTCAGGGGAATGCAGAGTTTGTTAGGTGGAAAACACTTAAAGATCTGGTCTGTGTAGCAGGGTGAAGGCAGACGGGGGGGTGATCTTCTGTTAATGCACCAAGGGAGGGCAGGAACCCTTGGAGCTGGAGGACAAAGTCAACACAGAGTCCGGCCAGCTTGGAACTGATCACAAATAATCATGGTCAGCGGTTCAGAGGAACGTTTCTAGGTATTAAGGTATCGGCTGGTAGTTCTGAAGAAGATCTGTGATAGGCACAGGCTTGGAAAAACTGGACTGGGTTGGGATTGGAGTTTTCCCTGCGTATGGAGAGAGCAAGTGATAGGTACAGCATCTCCGACAGTGCAGGAAGTGTTTCTCACAACCATATTCCCCTCTCCAAGAAAGACGCCCTGTTTTAAAGTGCTTTAAGGTTTAAGGTTACTCCCTTTCCTCTCGTGTTTGGCCCCACAGAGAACTAACGTATAGGGCATGGGTGAGAGAAGACTGCTGGGAGGAGGGTGTTTTTACATTAATAAGGTGAAGTTTGCATGGTGAATTGAGTAGATAATGATATCTATTATCTCTTGTTGGTACCTGCCTCGGGTTAGCTGGGAGTGTTGGTGAGAAGCACAGATGTCACAATGGGTTTAGAGACCATGCCTTAAATACTGAATCCAGTCTGGTGTTCACGCTTCAGAAAAACTGAAGAAGTCTGGAGGGTATCAAGGAAGAGTTGTTGGGACAGCGATTTGAAAGGCCTCGTTCTCAAGACGAGATTGGAGGAGATGTGTGCAGTGGGTGCAGAGCTGCTCTGATTGCAGTCTACAGGCATCCACAGAAGAGGGAACTTCAAAAAATAGTGCCTTTCACATCTTAACCTGCCTTTGCTTGTGGGGCTAAACAGCTAGAGCCGAGGTCAGACAGAGCTGGAACATGTTTTTACCATTGAGGTAGGTCCCCACAGAGCACTTGTGTTGAGGAAGTGGTGGGTTATCTGTCTCTCCACGTCACTGGCTCTGCTGGGTTGTCCCTTCCAGCAGACCCTGTTCAGCTGTCAGAGCATAGAGAATTTGGTACGGTTCTTTGGTCTGCATGTATTTGGACGTGGACTGGGAAGTGGTAGGTGCTGAGAGCCTGAAAACGCGTGGCTCTTCTGAGGTCTGTGCTCCGCACAGCATACATAGCGTGATGGCCCCAGCTGCTGCTGCGTGGGGTATAGCTGAGGAGCAAGGGTGGCAGTGCGTAATCACGCCCTTTTTTCCCAGAGCTATGCAAGATCCTCTCCTTTCACTGCTGAAAGCACTTAAAGATCTGGGGAGATAATCCTTTCTAAGATGACGTCCTACGCAGCGCATCCGCGTAGGCTAAGCTCTCTGACGAGAACGCTAGCCTTGCCCGTGTTGGTCCTTGACCTGGAGAAATCCCTTCCTACCAGCATTGCCACGGTTGAGCCTTTATCAAGCCTGGCTTGGAAAAGGTGGCTCTGCCCGGGCACGTCGCACTCTGCTGCCCTTTTATCTGCGTGTGCGGGCAGATGGGTGCTTTGGAACATGGTTTGTGTGGGCACTGCTGTGTTTGCTCAGCCTCTGACCTGGTTTCAAGGCTGAGTTTAGTGTCCGGGGTTTCAGTGTCCAAGTTAGTTCCACAGTGGCTTGGATAATGAGTTGGTTAATTATTAGTTGCTGTGCGAGGAGACCCGATGTGTCTGGCACTAGTGGTTCTGCAGCACAAGGTAGATGAACCTGCTACGCTTCATCCTATGAAGGGAGCAGCTTGGGTGAGGAGTCAGTTTTGGCCGGCCAGCCCCCTCCTGCTCCCAGCTTTGCCGCAGCAAGAGGATGCAAGCAGAGCCGTGGCTCACTTCCCGCTGAGCTGTCTGTAAAGGCAGAGGGGGCTGCTGTGTCCGGCCTCTGAGATGGAGGGTTCTGGTCTCGCCTCCTCAGTGTGCGATGCTGCCCGTCCCGCAGCTGTGGTCTGGTCTCTAGGTCACTGAAGGTGTCCAGGGTGACTGGCCAGGGGACATCACCTACCTAGGGTGCCTGCTTTATGGCCATATCTGCGTTTCTCCATGGTAGGGACTCTGTCCACCATAACTTCCAAACGGGTTTCCACCTTCTGCAGTAGAGCTGCCTATGCCTGGAAATCTCCATGAGCAGAAGCTTCCAAGCAGCAACAAAATTGGCCTGAATCTCCCTCTTCCAGAACAGGCCAGACTGATTGCCTCTCTTGTGTGGTTGTGTCTCGGAGCCAAGGCCACTGTTTGGCTGTGCTGAGGCTCTTGGGGTGCGAGTGGTGCTGTGAGTCCACTGCTTCTGCTTTTGAGGTCAGATGCGCCTAGGGAAGGTATTCAGTCACAGCACTGGTAGTCTGGGCTCTTCTGTGTTATTAAATAGCAAAGAGAAGAGGGAGCACGACTGACTGGGTGTGTTTTAATGTGAAATACCAAATGATACAGCTAGTCCAACAGTGAAGCTGATCACACAGATCACTACTCCCCACTGCCTACGTGAACCCTAGTGAGAGGGAGACAACAGTTCATTCAGGTGTTACCCCAGCTGGAGACAATCTCTGCTAAATAAGCTCACGCCAGGGCTCTGGCACTGCGTGGAAGGCGCTAATGCTGCCCTGCCTGCCTGGATTTCGGTTATTGCGTTCGATCAGGTCAGGTCGCCGGTGGTTGCCTCGCGCTGCCACGTGGTCGCTGTTTCTCCCTGGGAGGAGACGGGGCTCTCCGGCCTCTTCCAGCGGGGACCAGCGCCCGAGCGGCTGGCGTCACCCCCCGCCTCCCGCTGCCGCAGCACTGCGGCTGGGGAACGGTGTCGCTGGAGGGGACACCCCCACCCCCAAACCAACCTCCTGCAGCCAGGGGCTTGGGCCTTCCTTACGCTGCTTTGGGTGTGTAACAGCTGCGCAGATACACAGAGTGTATAATATTATACTCACAGAACTTACACCGATGAAGCGCAGGAGGTTGCCGTATGCTGCGTTTCAGTAGCAGTGATCGACACCTGGGACTGGGCAAAGCTGACATCAGCAGGTCGTGTCAGCGTTTTTCGGCAGTCAGGTACTTGGCCTATGGCTCTTTTGGGTGGTTGAGAAACTGCTCTTGAGGTGTCTTTCTGACAGCTCCGTGGGTGTCACCGGCGCCCGCCCGCACACGGCGGGTGCGCTCGCGGCTGCGGGAAGCTGCTGGTAGAGGAGGAGGAGAGCAAGTGCAAGGAAACAGCGGGGGTGGAGGGGGGATTATCTGGAGGCCAAGCGTTGGAGTCGTTTCTGTGAGTGTGGGTGCAGACGGGTGCAGGGGCTTTGGGTGACGTGGGAGCTGACCAGCGAGGCATCTGTGGGCACACTGGGAGTAGGCGTGGGTCACCGGGAGGCCAGCGTGGCGTGCAGGGGTTGTACGTGTCCCCTTGTGCGGCGAGAGAAGGGTGATCGGTGTGCCCTGGGAGCAGGGCAGCGGGGGTGTGAAAAGGACCAAGGGCCAGTTACAGTGACTGATTTGGAAGACTCGGTTGTGCCGTGGACCCCAGCCTGACACGTGAAAGTGGGCTCTGCTCCAGATCTTCCGGCCTTCCTGGACTCGCTGATGGTCTCGAGTACCTTGTCTAGGGGGTAGGTGGGAATGGGGTAAGTCAAGACTTTGTGTTTAGTAATGGCAATTCTTCAGGTGCTGCAGGAACTGCTGCATCTCCTGGAGCCTGCTCTTCAGGGCGCTCCAGGCAGGAGGAGATGCATGCTGCAGACTGGCGGTTGATGCCACTGAAGACATTTATTTTTATCTCCTTTTGATGAGCAGAGCCAAGCTTCTCCCCATGGTCTGCTGGGAGTGCTAGAAGCGTGTGCGTGGAAACGCTGCTTTATTAACTGAGTAACCTGGGGAAGCTGACACTAACGCATCCTGCTTTTGAGGAGTTTCAGCTTTCAGGCACTGTTAAAGAAAGCCCCAAAACTCTGCAGGAAGCTCGTCCAAAGCCAGACCTAAGCCTGGCCGGTTGGTGCCAGCAGTCAGGCGGGCAGGGGAGCTTGGTCCAAGCGCTCTTCCTCAAGGAGTCTGCACCAGATTGACTTGCTGTGGAGCAAGCTGGGTGTTTTGGGAAGCGGCGTTGGGGGACGTGCTGCAGGACACCGTGATGCTCCTTCTACGCTCCCGCAGAAGCTGGGAAGGTTCCCGGGCATGCCGCAAGCTGCAGGTGGAGGACACGTGCCTACCCCGGGGTGTGGGTGTGTGCGGCCCCCTCACCTCACGTCTCTGCCTTGCTTCGTCCCTAGGACAGAGTGGGTGGGTTGGTGCGAGGAGCGGTGCGCCCTGCGGGCAGCTTGGAGTCAGGGTGGGATGCCCAGCTGAAGGAGAGGCGAGTTCGTTAGCAGAAGGGTCTGTGTGCACGGGTACGGCCCGGGATGGCGGGTGGGCACGAGGGTCTTCTGATCCGGACACCTGGGACCCTGGCTCTGGAGGGCACCACAGAGGGAACTGGCCCCTCCAAGATCTGTGTCTCAGTAACTCTCCAGGCGATGGCGAAGGAATCCTGTGGCTGTCTTCAGTTCAGGGCCACTTCCACCTTAGTCTCTGTTCCTTTGGTCATGTAGTCTATCAGCTCTTGCTTTTACCCTCCCGGGTACTGGAAGAAGAGTGGGTTCGTCCATACCTCTGTGAGCGCTTACACTGCGGGTGTCTTGACCCCGAAACACCGCAGGTGGGGTGCCTTTCCCTTACAGCTGGCTCTCCTGCGGTGAAGCAGCTGGGCGGTCTGGCAGGGTCAGTGGCTGGAGCCACGTGGAACCCGCTGGTAGAGCCGTCTGCCTTCCGCCTGTCAGAGGTGAGATGCTTTACACAGCAACACGTGCAGCGGACACATCCTCTCCCGCTGAGCAGGGTGGAAGGTGCACAACAGCTTCTGCACCAGGCGCGATCCAGCAGCTGGGAGTCCGCTGTGTGGGCTGCAGTGGGAGATGCACTTTCACTGTGCTGGTGGTGCTGGTCAGGCTGGCTGGGGATCTGGGCTCGCTGCTGCTGGGCCAGGGGCTGTGGGCACCCAGTGAAGTCAAGCCTGAAACAGAAGAAAGTGGGTTTTCAGGGAGCGGGTATTTATACTGCTGAAACACCTTGATAAAGAACGATGTGGAAGTGAAATTTTACATGGTTTTAAAAGGAGACAGAACAATTACTCAAAGGAGAGATTTTTGAGGTTTACTATATA
This sequence comes from Tyto alba, assembly GCF_018691265.1. Taxonomy (NCBI): domain Eukaryota; kingdom Metazoa; phylum Chordata; class Aves; order Strigiformes; family Tytonidae; genus Tyto; species Tyto alba. The sequence continues at coordinate 41,690,409 of NW_024881313.1, forward strand.
GGCAAGCCCCAGGAGATCCCTGAGCTGAAGAAGTCAGCAGCTGCAAGCACACGTGGGGTCAGTGTCCTGTACTCTTACCATGTTCCTGTTCGCCCTGGGTTCCCATGTCCTAACTGGTGCTGGCAAGGGGGTGCTGGGCTGGGCAGATGCTCGATCCGAATCCAGGTGGCCGTTCCCAGGTAACGATGCTGGGCAGCCTCCTGCCCTCCACAGAAGCTGCTGGTCCTGGGGTGAAGCAGCCCCCGCCGCGCCCGGGGAGAGGAAGCAGCTTGTCCCCGTGGTGGCAGAGAGGAGGTCTGGTGCTGAGCAGCCTCTCCATCAGGCTGCAGTCTTTCCCCAGCAGCGGTGGTGTGAGCTGTGGGTGACTGCCCACCTCCTGGTGCCAGGCTGTGCCCGCCGCGAGCCCCGTCCTGCGCTCGGGCGAGCCCTGCTCCCTGGCCCCGAGGAGGGACAGCCCCGTCCCTCGCTCGGGGTCTGGGGGTGACGAGCTGGCCTGGGCAGGGACCCTCACCCCGCTTAGCCTGGCGTTGAGGCCAGACGGCGGCACGCGAGCTCCGGCTGGATGGTGGGTGCTGCGAGCTGGGGTGCGGTGCCAGCGCGGGGCTCGTCCCCCCCCGCTGCTGCGCGGGGCAGGCGCGAGCGGTGGCGGCGGGAGCGTCGCTGCCAGCGGCTCCATCCCGCTCGCCGTCGGGCACGGGGCGTTGCGGCGGCAGGAGCTCCGGCTGTGCCGCGCAGAGGGGGGCCGGCACCCCGGCCCACGCTGCCGAGCAGAGGCAGCGCGGGTGCAGCCGCTGTGCCGGGCTGCTCCGGGACCCCGGGTCGATCACCGGGGCCGGCCGGTGGCCTGGGCTCAAATTCAGAGCTGGCGCATGTTGGCAGCTGGTTGAGAAGCAGAGGGGCGCAGGTGGCACGTCGGTGTTTTGGGTTCAGCGGGCTAATGGTAGTTAATAGTTTAATGGCTGAATGTAGCTGAGTTGGCGTCGTGTCACAGTTACTTATTTGTGTTAAGATTTACTGAGAGGTCTTTGCAGCAAGTTAAAAAATCAAGCTGTTGCTAATGAACTCCTGAACATGGGTTAAAAAAGAAAAATCTGTAAGAATAATTGGCAAAGGAGGCAACCGGCAAAAATCTGGGTGGTTTCTCTATCCTGAGCATTGGAGAACAGAAAGAGAAGAGCATAGCCTGCCCTCTCCAGGCCTCTCTCTGCCTCTTTCTTTCCCAAGGCCAAGTCAGCGAGCGCATTTGGCTTGTGCTCCACTCAGAACCCCTCGAAAAACCTGCTTGTTTTTTTCGCCAGTTTTTTGTAGTTCGAGAACAACGTGTATATATAGTGAAACAGTGCAAATATGCTGCCTCATCTAATCTGGAGGGAGGGAAAGCCAGCAAAGGAGAAAGTACTGATGGCGCTTTAACCATCGCAGCTAACTGACAACGGGACTAAGCGGAGCAGAAGTTACAGGTGGAGGTGACAGCTTTTTTTAGACAAAGTAATGCAGTTAGAAATAGAGGTGTGCTGTTACCTTTTTGAGAAGACTCAAGAACGTACCATTTTTCTCCCAATTTACTCGTTGTTTTAATAAAGATTTTACCTCTGCCTGAAAAAAAGAAAGGATAGGTGAAAGATAGAGCCCATGAAGAAACGGTTCCTCTTAAGAGCCTTCACGATGATCATAAATAACCTTGTATTACTGCATCAGACTCGTGTTTTATTTGTCTGTAGCTTCTTGTCCTGGTTTCTGAAGAAGAAGTGTTGTTAAATTAGCATACGAATAGCAAACCCTAGGTGCAAGCACCGTATTCTCCCCTTTTTTTGACACGATGGAAAAACGCGCTGCGGGCGCGGGCGGCTGCCCGAGCGCTGCGGTGCAGGCTCAGTGCTGGATCACGGTTTTCCCAGCGTGCGGATGTGGGGTGTGAAGGGCAGGGCCCCTGCCAGCCCCCCGCAGCTCGGGCTGCCCAGCTCCCGCCGGCTCCCCGGGCCGGCTGGGGAGGGAGGGGACGAGGCAGCAGCCTGGAGACGGAGCGGGGATGGCAGCCGTCGCGCGTCCGACCTTCCCGTGGGAGTTAGGAGGGCAGGGGCATAAACGGGGGTGAAGATAGTCGCTGCCCGGGTCCCGGCAGGGCTGGAGAGCCTGGCGCTGCCCTCTGCTCCTGCCCGGCTCCGGCAGCACCTCCTGCGCTGCCCTGGCTTCTGCCCGCGGCGCTTGGCACAGCCCCGGAGGAGGCACCCACTCGGCAGAGGGCCGGGGCCGCCGGCTGGCCCGGCTGGTTTGGGCAGTGCCGGTGCAGACGCCCAGCGCCGGGGCGCGCACCGGGGCGCGGCGGGGGGGCCGGGGGGGCCGGGGCCGCCCTCCCCTGCGGCCGGGGGTGACGCCGGAGCAGCGCCCGGGCCCCCGGCCCTCGTGTTGGGTCGCTGCCCGCGCCTGGGTCTCGCAGAGTCGCCTCTTCCCTTCTTGAACCCGGCCGAGATTTCCATTTCTGCAGCAGTCTGGCGGCGGATTCAGCAAGTTTATTGCAGGTCCTTGAAGAAGCAGTGCTCCCACAGGTTTCCGGTCTCCAAAAATCCTTTATTATTTTTACTCTATTAACGTAGAGCAAGTGCTGCTCTTTTGTTTCGGCCCCCTACGCCGTAGCCATCTGGCTTTGGGTGGAGGGTGTACTTCCTCATCCAAGGCAAATGAAGGACTCCAGTGTTGTTGGGAGTGGCTGCTGGCTACTTCTGATATTCAAGGTGTTCTCTTGCTCTTGCTCCTCCTCCACCGAGTCTGGTTTTATTTGGCAAGTCTGTTGTTTGACCCGCTCCTGGAGATTGTTTGGATGTAAATGAAGTGTTTGTCATTTCTGTGGCAGGAGAGAGGGTGTTTCCTGCACCACTCAAAGCTGTGCCTGATTGTTACAACCTTCTTAAGCCTAGTACAATGTTCTGCAAATTACATAACGTACACATAATGAACTGTGTTCACTTTCAATCGTGAACACAGATTATAGCGTGCCTTCAGCTCTTTACCCGCACTGCGCACGACACGCTGGTGGTGTAGCCCGAGTGCAGGGCTCAGGGCGCTGCGTTCACTGTTAGTGCCCTTAGTTCTGGGGTCCTTTATGGCATGTGCCCCCCGGAAAGGCATCTGGTCTGGTGCTTCCCTCGTCCCACGTGCCTTGAGGAAGGGGATGCTGTAGGGCTGCTTGCGGTCCCGCAGGGCTGGGGGAAGGTCCCCAGCCCACGGTGCGTGGGCTCTCTGCTGCCTTTCTGCCCCTGGCTCGGCTGCTCCTTCCCCTCCGCAGCGCTGGCTGCAGAGCCTCCCGGGCACGGGCAGCAGTGGGACCTCCTGCAGCTGTGTGTCCCTCGATGAGGTGGGAGGGAGGGAAGAGCCTCCTGCCCAGAGGGAGCAGGAAGAGCATGGCAGGATCCTTGTTAGGATCTCGAGGGAGACCACGGTGACCTGATGATTTCTCCTTTCTGTTCTGCAGATTCGTTTGTGAACAGCCAGGAATGGACCCTCAGTCGCTCGGTGCCTGAGCTGAAGGTGGTGAGTACTCGTGGCTCGTGCCTCGGATACCCTGGGTTCTCTGACTCTTCTCCAAATCCCCACGAAAAACCCTTGTTTCAGTGTGGCTGACTTTAAATGCATAGAGGCTTCAGCCTCATGGAGGGGAGAGAGGACCTGGGGCTCAGTCATGCTGGGGGGAGGCAAGGGCTTCTTGTTGGCTCATGCTCGTAAGGGAGAGGGTGGTGGTCTGGGAGAGCGCGTAGATATGAAGGTCAAAAGGCGATATTTGAGTACCTCCCTCTTCCTGCTGGCCACTGCAGTCATAATTCCCAACCGGGTACTGCTGCACGGGCTAGACCTTCTGGTGTAGCAGAAGCAGGGGCAGATCCTGAGCAGTGGCACAGGCGTGCATCCACGGGCATCGCCCCCAGGGCAGCCGTCCAAGCGTGGGACTGACCTTCGTGGGAGGTGTCGCCTCTCCCTTTGAACTTCGCTGACTTCAGCTGGGCCCTGGTGCTTCCCTGGCCTCTACCGGCCACCTCCCAGACACCACTGCCCCACTGTGTCCATGCCGTGGAGGGGTGCTGGTGGGATGGGACCCTCACCTCTGGTACTCTGTTCTGCCAAGCAGAGGGGGTGAAGCTCCTCCAGCTCTCAGCCTGGGGCAGCGTTCCCAGGGCACGCGGTTACCAAGCTGCCTCACCTGGGACGGGAGGTGTTTCCCACGGCCGGCCGTCCCCAGTGGCTGCTTGCCGGGGCCATCTGTGAGCCGGCGCAGGTCAGCGGTGGGAGGATGCAGAGGGTGTTGGGCTCGAGCCGAGCTGCCTGGTGAGCAGGGGGGGCAGAAGCCGTGCCTGGGGCGTGGGATGGAGCGGGACCACCTTGCTGGTGGCGATGAGCTCGTGGGCTGGTTCGGGCGAGCACTGGGGGAGCGCTGGAAGGGACGTGGGGGCAGGCAGGATGCTGCAGAGGCTTCCGAGTGTCTGGCTGGCTGTTCTCGGGGGCCTCGGCAATCTGTTTCACTGCTCTGCTCTTCTCCTGCACCCCGTGGCAGCCCTTAACTCCCTTTGAATGCTGTTGGCATGTCTGCCTTCAGCCCTTTCAAGATTAATGTTTTCCGATCTTAATCCGAGTAACAAGAAGCCTTTTTGCAAAACATACCAGGACCATGCTGCCACATTTTTCTTACCTGCAGTTAAGTGGAAATGAAAACAAACTTTGAATATCCATTCCTTTGGCTTGCAAAATGTGCATCTGTTCAGAAATATTCTTGCAGCTATTCTGTGTATTGCCTTCTGACATTTTAACACGCTGCGGGCTGTGAAACGGTGCTGCAAGCTAAAGAAACGTAAAGCTTTTAGTTCTTCCTCAATTAACACAATCCTTTTCCCATGTTTTCCATGACCTCTGGGGATCTGTGTTGCTCCGGGGTTTCACCTGGCCAATGCAGCTTTTCCTAAAAGCCTGGAGGCCTTTCAGAGACCTGGTTCAGCCCTGACCTTGCTGGGCTGAAGCCCCTTGTGTCACATCTCTGGGGTTAGGCTGCGGCAGCCGACTGTGGCTGGGGACCCTGTGCTTGGGCAGGCAGAGCCCTGGCCGGTGGGGTGCTGGTCCAGCATTTCTTTCTGCGGCTGCGAAGGGAAGGACGTTGTGTAGCGGCAGAGCCGCTCCTGCCCGGGTGATGCTTCACCGGGTGCACCACGTGCCCCCGGGGAAAAACGTGTCTGAAACCAAAAGACATCCTAGTGCTGGGCAAACACAGGCTCGTGGTAAATGGCAGAGCGCACTGTTTACGACGGGAGAGGCTTGCGTGAAGGGCCCGCTCTGTCTCTGATCTGCCAGTCCTTGTCCCCCAGGAAGACCTACACGGAGCCTGGGGACTGGAATTCATAATTCCGTGCATATGGAAACCCACAGACTCTCTGGGGGCTTCTGTTTCATGATGCATAAAGCATTGGCTGTAGCCCATGCCCTCGTGTGGCACTGAACTATTTCCCTTACCTCTCCTGCAGGAGGTCAGGATCTTATTCCTTTCTTCCCTGCTTATGTTCCCATTTTCATTACAAGTGGTCAGCGTACTTTCTCTAAGGTTTTTTTAATAGCTTGATGTATTTAAGTTACGCTCAGCAGTTTTTCTCACCTCAATTTTATCCTGTAGCTTCCTCCATCTGTTGCAGGCTGAGAGCCTGTGTCTGAGAGAAGTCAGCGGCTCCTGCAAACCTTGCCTTCCCCGTGGGAGAGGCATGGGATGATGCCTGTGGCAGGGACTCGTCCCCCAGAACCGATACTGGGCAGTATCAGCCCTTCACCGCCCAGCACAGAGGCAGGCTGCCTTCCCTCATTCTCCCAACGTGTCAAGATAGAGTTTTCCACAGTGCCTACACACCACGTTTTACTTCAGTTTGCTGCCCATGTTTTCCTTTGGTTTGCTGCCTCTAAGGGGTTGTGTTCCTCAAGACTGTCAGTTCTGTTTGGGCATGTTTATAACACCAGATGAGGATGGGACAGAGCAGAAGTGTATTTCAGCAAGTCATAGGTCAGGATTTTCATTATAAGCAAACAAAGTGTATATGCAGCCTCCATCCAAGCTTTAGAGAGCTAAGTCGTGTTGGAGTGTTCCATGTGTGATGTTGCATGGAGTCCCAGCTGCCAGGCGGCCCCGGGGAGCCACTCTGTTTTGCCAGGGTTCCCCAGGGACTGGGGCTGTGGCCGGCCTGGGCACAGAGCTGAGCTTCCCACTCTGCACAGTGGTCTCCACAGTTTCTTCTCTGTCTCCACCTCTTTATATCCCCGACTGCTCGCGCTGCCATCGATGTGCGGCAGCAGCAGGGAGGGCTCGGCTGAGGAGAGGGGTCTTGCCCTTGTCGGTAACACGGGCCACGGTGTTCGTGTAGCCCGTACATCTCCACAGATCACTCGGCTCCAGAAGCACGTGTGCGTTACCTGTGAGGTTTGCAGACTGGTACATGTTCTCATCTGTCTAAACGCGCTGTGTATGATCTGTAATTACCGCTGCGGGTGGCAGACCGGGCAGCGGCGCGCTGGGCCCGGGCATGCCCGTGGGAGCACGTTGTCCTGGGCTCCCGGTGCCCCGGTCCCGCTGCTCGCTGGCTCCGTGCGCCGTGGGCAGAGCGGACGGATTCCTGCGCCCTGGTCCCCCGGGCTGCTGCCGGCTGAACGCCTGCGGGGCTGCTGCGTCTCACCGGGAGCCAGCGGGTAGCCCAGGGCAGGACCCCCCCCCCCCCGTGCAGCGGGAGCTTTTGAGCCCCGGCTGAAAGCTGGAGAACCTGCCTGGTGGTGACTCACTCACTAGGCTCATCCCTTTGCCTGGAAGAAGTCTGCCGTCAGCTTCTCTTTGGTGGCAGAGGCAGCTTTAATGTTCCCAGCCACTCCTCTCTCCTCATGCCCCCACTTCTGTCGGCGCTGGTGGGGCTGTGTGTGCAGCTGTACCGCAGGCCTGCAGCTTGGAAAACAGCACGGCGAATGAGCGCCGGGCTGGCCCGCCAGCTCTTGATTCCTTTTGCTCCACGGTCACGCAGGCGGTGTCGGCGGCGCAGGGTGGGCACAGGGGGTCCGGCGTGGGTGCAGCATCGGTGGCTGGCAGCGTGGTACGTCTGCCCCATGCCTCAGCCCGCTGCCCACAGGTCACCACGGGTTGTGTTTGCAAGACCTGCCTATGGTCCCTGTCCCCTGGCACGGGCAGGCTGCACCGAGGGTGCCTGGGGCCAGCCCTGGGGGCGCGGGGAGAGCAGCCCCCAGCCCCAACACGCAGGATCTGGGTCTCCTGGGGCGGCGTGTCCGCTGCCGGGCTGGGTCTGGGCTGAGCGCCCGGCAGGTTTCGGCCCTGGCGCCCGCAGGGTCCGGGCTGCGGACACGGCGAGGGCACGGAGCGCTGCACCCGCTCGGGAAGGAGCCGGCCCTCACGCAGCTGCCCCGAGTCAGCCGGCAGTGCCACGTCCACGTTTCCGGGAGCTGGGCTTGCTGGAGCCCGGGAGGAGGGTTCTCCTGTGGCCAGTGGAGAGCTCTGACAGCACCGTGCCTTGCGCCCGGTTCCAACACCCAGGCAATGCTTGGAGACGTGTGATGGGATTTGGGATTTTGATTTTGTCTCTCATATGCGTAAGGGTATGTGCTGTTTTCATGAACATTGTTACCTTCTCGGTGCTGTGTGCCTCCTGGAAATTTTCATCATAAAGGTGTACTGTACTTCTGCCTGGGACTTCCTGTGCAGCAATACACCCACTGGGTCTGTGCAGCACCTCCACAGGGACTCTGGTATTTCCAGCAAATGCGGGTAGTCCACACGTGCCCAGCGGATCTCATGGCTTGGTCCAGTGCTGGGTTTAGGAAGGGTGCAGGGTCAGCAGTGCGCTGCTAAATGCTTCAGTATCACTGCACATTTGCAGTGAAGCAGCTGTGGACATGCCGGGGATGTGACGTTGGATTTTCCAGAAACGCAGCAGCCCCTTGGAAGGTCTGCACAGGGCGATGTCTCTGGTGGCTTCTGTCTGGTAGATGAAGCAGACATCCTAAACCCCAGTGAAACAGCAAGGCCCCACAGTCCGTGCTAACTAGTCTTGGGGACAGAGAAGGGGGATGCCAACAAAAACATTTGGGTGGATGGTATGCTGGGCAGCAACAACAACAAGAAGTCTGTATTCAGTGGGGCAGAGCGAACCTCCGGTGGTGGAGGAAGGCCCGGGCTCGGCGCGCAGGCAGGATGGGCGGGTGCTCGTGTGCCGGACCCCCCCCCCCCCAGGATGTCTTCGTGGGAGCACTGGGAGCGTGGTTTAGGCCCGGGAGGAGGTGTAGGGTGCCCTGAAGCTGGAGTCGGTTACCTGCCAGAAGCTCTGTGGTCAGACTATCCAAAGCCAAAGGTAGGTTAGATGCTTTCTGGGAAGCCTTGCGGAAAAGGAGCGGGAGCTCGCTTTGCCCGGGTGCGGTGAGCTGCGGCCCCGGCTGGGCCACCACGGCTCTGGGGGCTCTGCACGGTGGCCGGCTGGTAGGAGCCAGCCGGGGTTCGGAGGCGTGCAGGCCTGTGAGCAGTGAGTTAGGAGCAGTGCTTCTGGCTCCCGGGTGAGTGCCGCTCCAGAGGCCGGGGGCACCGGGAGGAGGAGGAGGATGCCGTGGGCCAGGGGCACCGGGAGGAGGAGGAGGATGCCGTGGGCCGGGGGCACCGGGAGGAGGAGGAGGATGCCGTGGGCCGGGGGCACCGGGAGGAGGATGCCGTGGGCCAGGGGCACCTCTGCATCGCCCTGGCGTTTCTACGCCGGCTCCACCAGAGCAATGCTGCGGCTGCGGCTGGAGGAGCGCGAGGTGGGATGCTCAGTGATGCAAGAGCCTGCTTGCTGAGCTGCACTGTCCCTGTGGATGTGGGGAATAGCTGTGGGGTGTAGCCTGATAGAATTTTTTGCAAGGATTGTAGAAGATGCCCCTTTACCCCCAGACTGCTCTCAGAGGGCCGCTTGCGAGCCCCTTGGCCCTGGAGGTGTTTTAAACTCTTGGGAAAATGCCAACACTGGGAAGAACTGAGTTATCTGGCTGACTCACCCTGGGACGGTTACGTTCATTCTGTGGGAAATTTTTGGGGCGATCCAGACTGACAGACCCCTGGCCTAGTGTGTTTCAACCCAGTTAAAAATTAGTGCTAGGTATCTTTATTTTTTCAGCTCGGTTAAGAATTGGTGCTGGGTGTCTCTCCGTGTGGGCAGTGCAGCCAGCTCTGCCGGGAGACAGGCACTGCCGCAGCAGCAGACCCTCTGGGCGGCTGCGCCCCACTGCCTGCTGCTCTCTGCCCAAGGGAGACCAGTTGCTGCCTCCAGGCTTCTCCCCCCGTGCCAGCTGGGTTGTGCCATCCCCTGTGCCCTCTCATGACCACCTCTGCCCATCATCGGCATGTGCCCGGTTCCTGGTGGTCTCGCCTCGCAGGGGTGGCCTGGTGTTGAGGGAGATGTGCTGGGCACGCAGCTGATGTGTGCCTCTGTTTCAGGGCATCGTGGGGAACCTGTCCAGCGGCAAGTCAGCCCTTGTGCACCGCTACCTGACCGGCACCTACGTGCAGGAGGAGTCTCCGGAGGGTAAAGTCTGGTTCCCAGGGCGCCTGGGGGGTGGTCTGGGTCCTCGCTGCTCTCCCCGGCCCTGAAGGTGACCCCCGTCTCTGCACCCTGTCTGCCGCTGCCGCAGGGCCCTGCAGCCTCCCCTGACCTTCATTCGGGGTTCCCTCTGCTTGCTCCCCCCGCTCGCTTGACCTGCTGCTTTGCTCTCTTCCCAAGGTGGCCGATTTAAGAAGGAGATTGTAGTGGACGGTCAGAGTTACTTGCTGCTGATTCGAGATGAAGGGGGCCCCCCCGAACTCCAGGTAGGAGACCCGTACCTCCTGCGATCCCTTCCCACCCCGTCCTGCCAGAGGGGTTGGAGGGCTCCTGGGGAGGGACCCTACCCGGCCGCCCCTTGGGAGCCCAGTCGTGGGAGAACATGAGGACTGCGACGCCTGAGGAGGGGCTACCCCTGTGGTGACTGTGGACCCCAGAGCCTCCCCACGGTGCCGGGGGGCTTGTGCCGCGGGGCCGGGGGCGTGCGCTCGGCTGAGCCCTGCTGTGGGGCTGCCCTTGCTGGCAGCTCTGGGCACGGGGCTCCGGGACGCTTGTCTGGGCTGTAACGGCTGATGTGTCTCCCTCAGTTTGCTGCCTGGGTCGATGCTGTGGTGTTTGTCTTCAGCCTGGAGGATGAGATCAGCTTCCAGACGGTCTACAACTACTACCTGCGGCTCTGCAGCTACCGGAACACAGCGGAGGTGCCGATGGTGCTGGTGGGCACGCAGGGTGAGAGCGGGGTGCCCGGGCTTCCTCCCCACGTCCTCCCTGCCCCGCTTAGGAGCACTGGTGACGTGTCCACACGGGCAAGAGAGCGCGGGGTGCCAGCCCTGCGAGCGTGCTGGGGAATCCCAGTCTGTACGTGGGACTGAGTGACGCTGAGGCTCCTAGCCTGGGGCTCTGGAGCAGCTGAGTAATGCCTTCTCAGGCCATCGCAGCTTTCCTGCAGAGAGCTGCCTTACTTCACAGAGCTGCTTTCCTCTTCGAAATGCCCAAACCTGCTGGAGTTGCCTTCCTCGGTTCGGGTGCAGGCAGGAGTCAGGGCCTGGGGGTGGGAGGGTTTTCTGCTGGTCCATTGCCCTTCGTCCTCTGGGGGCGAGCTGCAGCAGGCAAGGTTTTGGGGGGATGGCAACTTGCTTTCAGCACCCCAAGAAGAGGCCTGAGCTGTCGAGCACCATCTGCCCTGAGGTGCTGCCAGCGCACATGGGGAAGAGCAGCAGCAACCCAGAACTGCCATCCCCCTCCTCTCCCCGTCCCAGTGCCCAGCCCTGCTGGGGACTGTAAGGGAACTGTCAGGAAACCACAGCTGAGGCTGCCGGTGGGTGCGGGCAGCAGAGCAGACGGGAGACGCGGTGCCCAGAGCCCTGGCTGGGCACCCCAGGTGTGCCTGGGTGAGTTGCTGCTGGTGGAGAAGGACTGCCAGGAGACGGGGCAGCCCTTGGGCAGGATTCCTGCCTGGCCCAGCATGTGCCGGAGGCAGCCTGGCCTTTGAAAGCCTTGCCGTGGGTGCCCAGGGAGGAGCAGCAAGGAGGGCAGTGTTTCAGGTGTCCAAGCTCTGCTCTTCCGAAACGAGTGTCCTTCCTGCCTGTAGATGGAAAAGCACAGGCAGGAGGGAGCCAGGGGCTGCAGAAGTTGTCTGGCTGTAAGGGTGACAGCAGAGAGCAGGAGCAGGGGATAAAGGAAGCGAGGAAAAAATGTCTTGCCAGGACCCAGTTTCTGAGCAGTAAACCCGTTCCTGGCCAAGGAAAAACTCGGAGGCTGGGAAGGCAGGCAGTGGCAGTGGGAGCGGAGTCGCAGGGGTGTCTGCTCTGGACCCCAGATTAAGAGTAGAACAAAGTTGTTAAACTTTGGATATTTAAAGATTGTGGAATTAATGTTGGGGCTGAGCGATCTTGGTTCAGGACCGGGCTGGGGTTGCAGGCATGTGCTGGGGGGGCTCAGGAGCCGGGGAGAGTGGCAGAGCAGTTGGTGGTCGTTGTTATCCCCGAGCCAGGTGAGGTCCCAGCCTTGGTGCTCTCACACAGCCCGCTGGAGAGTTGGAGGGGGACTTCTTTACAGTGTGGGTCCAGTACTGCTCTGACTCTTGAGGAGGTTCATTTACAGCCCCTGCTTGTCTCTGGCATGTTTTCGAGGAATCTGATTCCTTGTGGGAAGGCAGCCATCTGGGATGCAAATTAAGCCTCTTTTTTAGTGTTGTCCACCAAGGCCTCAACGGTGAGTACACTGTAGCAGAGCTGCCTCTCCCAATTAACTGAGGATGATTTCTTCCTTTTGATTCTTTAATATGTAGGGTATGGCTGTGAGACCTAAACCAACTGAGACTGGCAAATCCATTTTACTTTGCAACTGAGGCTGCCTTGCCCTGCCAGCCACACCTCCCACTGGTTTCTGCCCTCTGTCTTCAGAAACATCTGTGGCTGTATGGTTAGGAGAGTTGAATAAGGTTCAATTAACAAATCCATTTTTCTACAAATGTGGGGCTGGGTTATCTAAGGCGTTTATAGGATAGGGGGTGTACTATGAAGGCGGGTATCTCGGTACACGAAGGGAAGGAGGGAGGGAGGGAGGCCGGGAGTGTGCTCTGGGACCTGTGGCTACGTGGGACACGGGTGCTTGTGTTCTAACCGTCTCTCCTTTTGGTTTCCAGATGCCATCAGCGCCACAAACCCCCGGGTCATTGACGATTCTCGGGCACGGAAGCTTTCCAATGATTTGAAGCGCTGCACGTACTACGAGACCTGTGCCACCTACGGACTGAACGTGGAGAGAGTCTTCCAGGATGGTAACTGCAGCTGGTGGGGGGCGTGCGGGCAAGCCAGGGCCCCAGCCCCGTGCCGCAGAGGGGGCTCACACTGCCTGGGCTGCTGGCTCTCAGTTAGAACGGCGTGATGCCGTGAGGCCACGGGAGTTGGGCGCTCGTTTGTGTGCCGTGGCTTCACACACGCAGAGCTGGTCTGGCGTGGAAGGATTCCTGCGGGTGACGCGTAGGTGGACTGCAGGTGGATGTGTGAGGGGGACTGTGGAGCAGGGCTGGGCAGCACCTTCCTCCTGCCTTCCTTGCGGGGGCTGCCTGCTGGGTAGCCGCGTGTTCCTGAGCACAGAGAGGCTGCAGGGGACGGCTGCATCCCTGTGGGGGGCCTGTACAGCACAGCAGCTGCATGAGCCTACAGAGGACTTGTGGTGCTGCAGAGAGCGTTTTGCTTACCTGTCGTGGAGGAGAGGGAGAAGTACGGCAGAACCTTTGGGTGATAGAGGTAGGGGAGCAGCAGCTGAACAGCCAGATGGGGCAGCTGTTCCTCGTGGGAGCAGCGTGTGGGAGAGCATTTCTGCTTAGACTTGGAGAGGGGTCTGCGTGGCAGGGAGAGGGAACCTACACCACGTCCTAGGAGTTTGCAGTTTGCTTAAATAAACTGGGACCCTCTCCTGTAAAGGGACTGCATATTCCCCTGTCCCCTTTCTGTCGTCTTCTGGAGTGCAGCAGGGGATCTGTGTTCAGTGCGTGGGAAAGGGTCTGTGCGGCGGCGAGCGGCCGGGCAGGCAGGACACTTTCTTTTGGAGAGAAGGATAGCTGTGCTGTTGGTGTTTGCAGGTGGAACAGGTGCACGGGAGAAAATTTGGAAATCATAGTGCAGCAGGACTGCCTGAAGGTAAAAATCGAGCTTGGTTCATTGCAGCACAGCAAGATAGGCTGAGGGCAAGACACAGGACTGAGCTTGTCATTGGCTTCAGGCGCCTCCTTCATCCTCTGAGCTGGAGCTGATGATCCTCCTTCCTCTGCAAAAGTCTGTGACCTTCCAGTCATCTCCTGTTGCAGGTCTGAGGATCATAGTCACAGTGCTGCTTTTCTGATGCAGCAGCATGTAGGATGTTCCCCTCCCCTGCTGCCGCTCCGCCTCTGAGATGGTCTGAGAAGCCATCCTGGAGAGCGACCTTTCAGAGTGTCCCACCTGGGCCCTGGCAGGGAATCCCTCAGCATCCAGCAGCCTCTGTACTGGTTTGATACTCCCAGGGAAGCTGGAGCAACTCTGCTGGGCAGGCTGCTTGTAAGTCTCCCCTTCTGCCTCCTCCTCATGAGTGACGGTGGGAAGGAACAGCTGGGAATAGTTGAGGATAGTGAATACTGCAGCAGACCTGGAAGGGGAGGATCAGCTGAACCAGCTCAGTGGTTTGCAGAGCAAGTCTGGGGAGAGCAACAGCTGGTGGGCTGTGTGCACAGCTGATCCTGGCTCCTGGAAAGCATTTGGCACTGGGTGTTCAGCTTATTCCTTCAAATGGATTCTGTTGTGTCCCTTCTCGGAAGGGCAGTACAGTGAGGAATAGCAGCCGATGGGTTTGGGAAGGGGCTGGGGAAGGCACTGCAGGATTAGGTGCTGCTGTTTGTTAGGCTGCTTCTTGTGCTTTTTTATCTCAAGGTAGAATGAACTGTGCGCTGGGGTTATTTTTATTCTGTGTTGACCCTGGGAGCGTAGAGAACACAACTTTAAGCAGTGCGATGTGGGAGATCTTGAGCTGCGGCTTGAAGGCTCAGGAGTGAGCGGCTGCAAAGTGCTGTGCTTCATCTTTTGTCAGGACTTGCTCACGGTACTGGTGGCTGGGAAGGAGGCAAGGGAGCAGGTTTGTCCACATGAGGAGCAGAGAGGCTGAGGAAATCCTGAAGACCCCAAGGAGTGTGGTAGTCGGAGGCTATTCAAACAAACCCGATGTCAGTCTGGGCAGATGCTGATGCTGTATGGAGCGAGGGCTGAGTAGGCAGGGGAGCACTGAGTGGAAGTCTGGACAGATTCTTGCCTCCGCAGAGGGCAGCAGGAGGACCGTTGCTGGAGTGTTGTCGAACGTGAGTGTCAGCACTTCTAAAGGAGACAGAGAAGCTGAGAAAATTTGAAAAAAAAAAAACCCAAAACTACAAAACTCGATCAAAAGCTGGAAAAAATACCTGATAGTGAGACACTGAAAGAGATTATCCATTCAATAAGTCAAAAAGATGATTGAGAGGTCACCTGACTACAGTATAAGAGTATCTACGTACCTGCCTACATGGGGAGAAAATCACAGATACTGAGACTTTGCAGGCTAGCAGAGAGTTAATGCTAGAAGCCAAAGTCAGTCTGATTAAAATTTTAAAGAATCGTTACTTCTTGTTATTAATAGCCCCTCTTTCCATTAGCTGTTGGAAAAAATGCAGCGGGAAGTGCTGTATTCTGCATCTCTTGTACTTTCTCTGAATCCATACGACATCCCTCTGTGGGAGAGGCTCGCTGTGTGCGCGGGTGGCTGGTGCCGCGTGGGCTACGTGAAGTTTAATGGCCGGCAGGATACAAAGGTCAGCCCGGAGAAGGGAGAGATCCCCCGGGCCTCTGAGGCTGGGCAGGCGGGAGCTGCCTGTGCTGCTGCGGTTCCTGCAGCGGGCTGCCTGCGGGCCGTGCCGCCTGCCTGCCAGCGCGGTTTCGCCGGTGTCTGTGCCCTTGCCGAGTGGGCTGCTCGGGGCTCTGGGGAAAGCGGTGTGATAATCGGGGGTTGCAAATGGAGCAGAGGGACGCACCATCTCATAGGGGATCTGGAGTAAATCCCCGGTGGGCAGCGCTCTCCCCTGCCCAGACGCTCCTGAGCGCAGCCGTAGGAGGGAGGGAGCCGGGCAGGAGGTGCTGGTGTGGAGCTGAGCCCAGCGCAGCCAGCACCTCGGCCCCAGATGTCACTGGCACCTCAGAACAGGGACTGCCAGGGCCCAGTTTCTGGTGATGCTCACCTGGCAAGGTGAGGTGTTTTCAGAGTGGGTAAGCGGCTTTGCCCAGGGAGCACCGGTGGGTCCTTGTGCATCTGTTTTGGGACCAGGTGGAGTGCTGGCAGTCGTGGACTGTGTGAGGCGCTTGTCCCGCGTGGAGATTCGGTTGCCAGCCAGCCAGACCTGATCTTTGCGTGGTTTCTGCGAGACGAGTTGCTCGACCCGGACCAGGCAGGGGAAGATGTCAGTTTTCCATAGCAGCAACAAGAAGACTTTGCTAAGCTGTGGTCCTTGCTCTTATTGCAAAGGTTTGCTTGCTTGTCCGTGCTGTGCAGAGCATATGCTGCACCTCTGTTCCCACAGAGCCCTTCTGTGCCGCTGTCTTGTCTAACAACAAGCAATCACTGACCTTTTTGGACAGCAGGTTAATGTCGTGCTGGTCTAGCGTGACAGCTTGAGGGAGTGACCATCCCACCTCTTGGTATTCAGTTGAAGGCTGAGGCTAGTACTCTTCCTAACCAAGCTGCTGTCTCTGCAAATGCCCCACGGTCTGCACGTGGTGCTGTTGTGCGTGGGGGAAGCTGCGAGAAGGAGAACCTCAGATCTTCATGTCCACCAACTGTTCAGAGGTTCTCCAAGAACTGGGTGGCTCCAGCTGTAGAGGTGCCCTCCTTCCTGCTGAGGCAGGTGCAGCAGAGCCCCTTCCTCCCATGCCTAGAGCAGTTCCTGGGTATTTGTTCTGAAGTTAAGTTTGTGGTTGTGTTCTGCAGGGGTCCAGACCACATGCATTACAGGGTCTAACCGTAATTGTGTTGAATCTTTTGGAGTGGTGAAGGCTTTTTCCGGGCTGCCAGGCTTCTGAAGGTCACTGCGAAGGGGATGCATGGCATGCCAAAAAGGAGTGACTTCCTCTTTGCTGGTTCCTCATGTGGGGCTTGGCAAAAGTCCCCCTGGAAACACTGTTTGCTGTGTGGGAGCAGTGCTCCTCTCATCCTTTCCAAGTTGCTTCCAGCACCAGATGCTGTCACAGCAACTGCTTCCGTGAAAAGATGGGACAGTCTGTCTGTGGTTTCACACAGTGTGAGGAGATGACTCTGGCACAAGCAGGAAGAGTGACACAGGCTGGGCTGTGTGCTGCAGTGTCCAGTGCCCGGCAGACACCAGCTGCAGATTCAGAACCTCTCCAAGGGTGGAGCCCACCCTGAGCGGGGGGTTTGTGTGCTCCCCCCACTCCCGGCAGAGCTCCCGGCGAGGTGGGAGGCTAGTACTGACCTTGCTTTCTGACTTCTTGGCTTTGGAGAGGTACAGTTAAAGGGCTTTCTTCTCAAAATTTCCCTCACAGGGCTCCTGTATGCAGAAATCTAGAGTTTAGAGGATGGCAGGACAATTACAAGGAGCCATCAGTGTGGGGATGCCTTTTCCAGAATATTTCTATACCAGGCAGAGGTTAGAGAGCAAATTGTCGAGAGCCCCTTGGCAGTGATTATCGTGGCGTTTGTTCCTGAAAAGGAAAAGTGACCCAGGCCCGATCCTGGAAGGGGACAGGAGGGACAGCAGCCGTGCTGCCTGTGCTGGGGGTGGCTTCAGCTCTGCAGCAAGACCCGGGCGAGGGCTCCTCTCTCCTCTCCTCTCCTCCCCCTGGCCCGCGCTGTCGCAGGGGCCAGCCAGTGGTGCGAGGCAGCCTTCTCCCGTGGCCCACCAGAACCTGCTGCAGGCATGCTGGAGGCATTGCTGCTCTCCATCATGCCCCCTCAGCCGCAGGGCTGCGAACTTGGACTTCAACTTGACAGCCCGAGGCTGGTTCTGGCTCTGCTGCCTGGGGGGTGGCTTGGGTTTCTGCATCCTGAGTGCAACAGCTGAGCAGCGGGTGTCCCTCCTCCTGCTCAGGAGGAGTGAGTTTGTTTGTTCCTGGCTGTCGGGGTGATCAACAGCATTGCCATGTCTTCCAGGACAGTGAGTGATACTTCTGAGGAAGGGTTTGGCAGGAGCATTTCAGCGGAGAGGCCAAGAGTTTAGGCACGGGGCGGTGTGCAAGGTGTGCCACTCCATAGGGTGCCACCCCACGTGGCATTTGGCAAACAGATGCCAAGCAATGTATCTGGACAGAGGTTCTGTGGGCAGGGCAGGGCTCCTTGGTTGTGTATCATAGAGCCGCATGTAGCAACCAAAGAACTCGTGATAGCCCCCTCCCCTGCTACCAGAAAACCCCACCACTCACTCAAACCCAGGACAGCAAGTGATCCCAGAGACTGGCTTTAAGGGATGACAGAAATTATCCTTGAAAAAGCCTGGCTGATGTTCAAGAAGTGGAAGAACCTCTGCCTGGCAAGCAGAAATGTGAAGGCCACCTCAAGATGCCTCAGTTAAGGGTTGGTGCGATTTTATCACCACCACTGTGGTCTTGCTGGTCTCATGATTAATCCAGTTCTTGCCCATAATGGTACAGGGTGAGTGACGAGGCAGAGCCTCTGCCAGGCTCTTTTGCCCAGGACAGCAATTGCTGAGGAGATTTTCTGAACCCTTTCTGGCCCCTGGGGTGCCTGAGCTCTCAATGTGCCTGGCCAGTGTTTGAAGGAGAGGTGGTTCACACGACGAGCAGTGGATGAAGCTGGCCGGCGGGGAGGGTGGAGGGGAGGAGAGCAGGAAGAAACAGCAGGTTAGTGTGGTCAGTTTGGTGGGTGTAGGAGGGGTTCCTGCTGTTCGTGGGTTTAATATTTAGCTTGGGAGTCTGGACAGGCTCCCAGCTTTATCAGACGAGCAGGCAGCAGCAGTTGCCCAATAGCCTTTGTCTGTGCGGGACATGGCACTGCAGCTGTGAGGTGGCAGGATTTTGCAGTGTATGTCCCCATCTGACTTTTCCAAATGGGTTCAGTCACACCGCGTGTGTGGTGCAACGTTTATCTTTCTGGAGAGGGAATGTGGCAGCTCCTTTGTTGCAACGGTTCACGCTAAAGAGGCATGCCGGGTTGGGTGTGTGATGGTCCCAATGCCTTCAGTCGTGCTCATTTGAAAGGTTTCTCCTGTGACGGTGGGTGTACCTGGCCCGTGTGCAAGAGAAAGCGGGGAATGGCGATGTGTTCTGTATTCCCCAACAGCTCAGCTTGTTTGCTGTCATGCTCTGTGGTCAAGATGTTTATTTCCAGAAAAGGTAGGAGATTGGGAATGGTTGAAATGCAATTTTGTGCTGTTGGCATCAGGCAGTGAAGTCGCAGGAACTGGGGGGGTTGTTCCTCACGTTCGTTTTTCTAACACCTGGAGACCATGAAGGTCGCAAGGGCCCAGACTGATGGAGGTGGCATTGCCCAGCCTATTCAGTTTGTAGCTCCTGTAGCTGCTGTGAGGGGGTGACCAAGAAGTGACTCTGGCTGCCCGGGGATTCTTCTGCAGCAGCCCAAGGCTCTGGGTGGCTCCTTGGTGTCCACATGAAGTCACTGCTCTCCGCGAGGCCCAAGAGAGCAGGTGGCCTTTGGGGACCCAGCGTGACCAGCGTGGGAAGCCTGCCCCGCTGCCCGCTGGAAGAGCCACAGGCGAGCGCTAGCCCTGGCGTGGGATTGCAGTGGGGATGGCGGGGTTGGGTGTTCTGCAGAAATCCTTCCTGTTGACACAGGGGCAGTTTGAGCCCCAGCCGCTGGCATCAGTCAGAGAAAGGGTTTGGGTCTCGCTGAAGCCCTCCAGAAATCCACGGGTGAAGAAAGTTGCTTTCTGGACTTTGACCATGTCCCTCTCTCCCTTCTTCCAGTGGCTCAGAAGGTGGTGGCGCTACGGAAGAAACAGCAGCTTTCCATCGGCCCCTGCAAGTCCCTGCCCAACTCACCCAGCCATTCGTCTGTCTCTGCGGCCTCCATTCCTTCTGTTCACATCAACCAGGTGGGAAACGGGAACAGGGACAGCCAGGGACCCCACACGCTTCTCCACACCCCATCAGTTCACTCGACACACAGCGGGTCTAGCCTAGCCTTAGACTCACACTGCAGCCCTGCAGGAGCGCTTGGGAAGAACAGAGCGGCTGTCACTCTGGCACTTCTGTCCGTAGCCCAGAACAGCTTGATGCTTGCCCTGAGGTCAAGCTTTGTGTCGAAACCGTTGGGTCTGGCTCCTGGTCGGCAGAAATTGGGGCCTGCTTCTACAGACGCTGGCGGCAGAGCCACGAGCGGTCTGCGGGGAAGCTCCTGGGCAGAGCAGAGGGTCTGCGAAAGGGCCCTTGGTCTGGCTGCCCCGGCCAGCCAGGTGAGCTGCCCACAGTCCTGCTCCCCCGGGAGCTGGGAAGCTGGTGGTCTTCGATGCATGTACAGGTGGGCTTCTTAGGGGATGTGTTTGTGGAGGGGCGAATTCAGTGGGGAATTGAAGGAGTAGCACAGAAGAGAAGGAGGTTCTCCTCCCCTGTGCCAGAGGAAGGGCTCTGTGCTGTTCTTTGGCACAGCGTTAGCTTGGCAGGGACTGACAAGGTCTCCATGCTGGGAGTTTGGTGAAGCCAGAGGTGTTTGTGACTCTGGAGGAGCAGAGCTGAGGCAGGAGGGGCAGGTCAGAAACCAAACAGGCTGCTGCGGTGAGTGGCTGGTGAAGGAGATCCTTTGGGCAGGTGCCTCGTTGCATTCGGGCTTTGCTGCCGTTTGCCGCACCCACATAAACGCTGAGCTGGCTCTCTGATGAGGAAGGTGAGATGCTGGGCCCTGTTGCTCCTCAGGGGCAGTCAAGCCAACAGATTCCAGCTCTGAAGCAACTGGCATATGAAATCGCAGGATCTGAAGCAAGGACTTCAGGAAATCTGTCTGTCTGGCACAGTGCTGTCAGACTGAGGAACAGCAAGTGTAGCAGCTGGGTTTACGGAAGATGGGATACAGCTACACCAGAGCAGCTGAGAGCCCCTCAGCTGCCTCAGCAGCGAGCAGTGCTTGAAACGGTTTTTGAGGAAAAGAGTAGCTAAGGACTCAGAGGAGCATGTGGAACTGAATAAAATGTGAAGCAACTTTAGCAAAACAAATTCTGCCAGACTTGACACCTTTTTCCGTAAGGGGGATTGGCTTTGAACCTTAGGGTGTATCCGAGCCTCGTAAGCCCTGGGGGCATTTCTGGTACACCACTACAGGGGAGATTGTTCCTGTGCAAACCTGAGCAGTGTCTGCAGCCACTGGTTGGACCCGTACATAAAGAGTTTTTAAATGCCTACATGAAGTTTATACCTGACTGTATAGGCTTCTAAAACTGGACTGCGAGTAGGTGTGTACAGATTTTTGCAGAGACCTGTGCCAGCTTCCTGGTTGCTTCAGGTCACCTGGACACCAGCAAGGGCAGCTGAAGTCTCTGTGTGCAAGCGAGCAGGCTAAGCCCTGCTGACAGCCAGAGCTGCCTGAGGAAGCTGTGTCGCTTTCTGAGCAGAGCTTGCTTGTGTCCAGCAAGCTTGGGATACGAGCAGAGTGAGCATAGCTGCTTGCAAAACATACACAGCCATACCGTGCCATGCAATATGTCTGAGTGTGGGTACTTTTTGAGAAGTTTAATAGGAGGCATCCAAGGTGGAGAGCAAAGTCCAGGAAAAATGCAGATTTGAGCGTATCTGGTAATGGAAGGATTTTATTGGCAGACAAATTATAAACAGTCAGAGACTGGTTGGAAAGGAGAGGCAGTCTGATGTCGAAAGTATGAGAAAAGGGTCCTAACAAATATGTACTAATGGCACTTGCTCTGCCGGGCAACATGTCTGTAGTGAAGCTAAAAATGTGCTCCCTGTGTGAGGGGCGCGGGGATACCGGACTCCTCGGTCTGACTGCAGTTGCTCATGTAAGCAAGTACGCACTGAAACTGGTGTAGGAACAGCAAAAAGTAAGTGGCAGGGAGAAGAGACCCTAACGCAAGAGGAAGTTAAGCACTTTGCTTGTTTAGCTGAGGAAAATGAAGGCTGGAATGGACCAAACCTGACCTCTGGAATACACAGCTGTGAAAGGAAAGAACCTTTTAAGAAAAGAAAGTGCTAGAACAAAAGGGGTGGGTTTAAGGCTGGCCATGGAGAAGCGAAGTTTGGGCATCAGAAGAGGTTTCTAATTGTGTGTCATGAGCTTCGTTAGAAGTTTTTGCTCAGAAACCTCCCTATTTTCCTTTCCTTCCTGCAGAGTACCTCTCAGCCCAGGTTGCAGACGATGGCTGTGTAGAGGTGAATGCTGGCTCCGCGGCTCTGAGGCAGGACCTTTACTCTCAGTACCTTGCTGTGCTCCTGGGGCTTTGCTGGAGGGACCTAGGTAGTTCTGGTGGGAAACCCGAGCTGTTAAAGGGAAGTAATGCAGCATGCAGCTAACAGGAAATTGCAGCTAACTGTGAGGCCTTTCTAAGCAAGAAATACTTATTGATTGCCCGAGTTGTAGCAGTGTCAGCGGTAATGATAGGCCATGTCCTTCTGGAGCTTCCTCCCTCCCCCGTACATGCTCTGTGCCTGCCTGATGCTGTGTCCCTCCTGTGCTCAGCAAACCTGGAGGTCACAGCGAGGGTCAAAGTTAAATTTCTGTTCCCTGGGTCTTCCGTGGCTCAACCACAAATCCTTTTGGTTCCCAAAAGTGGCCTGCTGCAGTAATCTTTTCTGTGGTGTTTACACATCTCTCTTCTATTACAAAAAGCACTTTTCCTAAAAATAGAGTGTGAAGTAATGGAACTGGTGAGCGATCATAAAATGCTGTGAAGTATTTCCCTGTTCTCGCTTGGGCTCAGGAATGAAGTTCTGGAACTGCTCCCTGCTGTCCTCAGAGAAAATCCAACTGGCTTTGAGAAACACAAGTTCCCTGATAGCTGGTGTTTCTAACACGGACCTGGCCAGAGCAGCCCACGCACTGGTGTGTATGGGCTTGCTGCCGTGCGGGAGGACACTCGTGCAAGGGAGAGCGCAGTGACCAGGCGGCTGTTGCAGCAGGGACGTGCCAGAGCCCCGAATCGCTGCTCAGGAGCGCGCTGGACTGGCGGTGCCGCACCAGAGGGCACGGTCTGCAGCACGAGCAGCTTCTCTAGCACAGGACAGAGCTGGGGCAGACAGCTCCGGGGTCCTGCTGGGTGCTGCTCTCCAGGCCTGGGCTGCAGAAGTGCCGGAGCCTCTCCTGGGGCTGGGTGATGGTGGCCTCACTCCTGGGAGGTGTCCTCTGCTCCTGGCACTGAGGTACCCAGCGGGGCAGCTTTGGGAGGGGACGGACGGACCGTGCGCTGTCAGGAAGGACAAACAAGAGAGTGACAAGGTCTCTGCAGAGTAGTGCCGTGTTCTGCCTTTCTCTACCTGGGGGTATGGGGCTCTCACCAAGGTTTTGCAGGTAAGAGAGCAGGAACTGGCCCAGGGAAAAGGATCTCAAGGAAGGGTTCAGGAACACAGGATTTAACGTGAAGATGAGGTGGAGAGAAGCCAGACAAAGAATACATTAAGGAGCTTTTGTTTGCCTTGTACCGCAGCTGGGCATTGGTGTACGCAGGCGAGACACACACTCTGGGACAGAAGGATCTCTCTTTCTTCTCAGTACTGCTTGTAGGAGCAGCGGGACTGGAATCTGTATCTTGAGTGGGTGGTCAGGAGGAGCCCCTGGGAGCCCGTACACTGCTCTGTCCTTGCAGGGCTTGGTTTTGGGTGTCGAGAGGTGCTGCCTGCAGCTGCTGGCCGTGTGTGATGGCAGCAATGCCCTGTCCCTTCCAGGCAGTTACCGCATCTCAGGCAGCATTTTGTTCCCCTTAGCAGGCTGCCTTTCTGAGGGCTGTTAGCACCAGCAGTCCCTTCTCCCCGAGTCGTCCCTCTTCCCTTCTGCCAGTGGCTAGGGCTGAGGTCTGCTTCCCGTCATAGCTTTGTGCCCCGAGATGGTGGTGCCGTCTGAGATGAGAAGGATGTTCAGCTCGGTGCCTGCTCTCCTGACCCGTGGGGGCAGGAACAGCTCTGTCTTCTGGACCTGTCGGGGAAGAAGGCGCTTGTCTTCTGGAAACAGGAACAAGTGGTCCCCACAAAGGGTTGCTTATGGTTGGCAGGAGCTGGGAGCCAGCCCTGCCTCTCATCCTAGTCCTGGGGACATCTTTTCTGGAAGTAACGTGATGATACTAGTTGAGCCAAACTAACTTTTTTGGAAATGGCCACTGCTCATCCAGTCTCCTCACAGTCTAGCCAGTCCATTGCAATTACTGGGAGAGGAGGGACCCCAGAAGACCCTGTGATTTTGTCACCGGTCTGTCCGGAGGACTTTATTCTCCTGGTGTGAGGCGGTGGCTGGTTGCCAAACTTCCATGATTGTGCCCAGTTCATGAATTGGCAAGGCTCTGGGACAGTGGTGCTGTGTGAGGTGCTTTGGTGTCCTTACACAGTGGATGATCCTCTTTATGAAACAGTTCTTGAAGCAGCCGAAGGCCTGGGTTTCATTTCTGTCTTTGGCAGTTTTGGGGTTTTTTGCTTTTATTCCGCAGTGGTGCCTGGCACCTCAGAGGACACTGCTTCCATCAAGGTGGAGAGGAGCGGAGCTGTAGTAGCAGGTCAGCTGCGGTCAGGGTTTTCCACCAGCACTCACGGGTGCACCAGATGTGCTCATCAGGTCTGTGACCCTGGGTAATGTGTTCAGCATCTCCCTGGTCCTCTGGCGTGGCAGGAGCCAGGGCCAGCCCCGGGAGTCCTGCACGCTCCCAGGGGGATGCCAGGTCTGTCCCTTGGGCCTTCACAGCGGCTCGTGAGATGGGGATCTGCACCCATTTGAACAGACACCTCGGGTCCCCCAGGACCCTGCGGCCCCCAAGGAAAGCTCTTGCTTGCCTGTTGGTTCAGGCTCTCCCGTCCCGGCCCGTGTCCTGCCCGTGCCCGTCACCGGGCGAGCAAGTTAGATGGGTTTGGGAGCCCCGTTCCTTGGCTTGGCCTTGACTTCCACCCTGCTCCCTCCCGGCAGCTGCCTGTCCCTTGCCTGCAGGGTGTGCGTGGGAGTTTCTTGGGCCAGTGGGTGCTTGCAGTTATTCCACCTGATTTCCTTACTGTTGCTACCCCTTTCTCCATTTTTCTTCAGGCACTCTGAGATGCCTTTAGGAGTACCCCAGGCTGTGGGATGAGTCACCGTGGCCTGTTTGCTGTGGGATGGAAGCTCTGTCTTTCTGCCAGGGAACTCGTTCCCAGCAGCTGGCAGGAGGTAACGCAGGCACCCCGCACGGAGCCCGGCAGGCTGGTGGAGTGAACTGCCTAGTCCCCGGGGCCCTGGGAGCCGGTGCCAGCCCCGACACGCTGCCGGGGTGCCCGGGTGTGCCCGGCCCTGCTCGCCTGCCCTCCCGGCGCAGGGCAGCCCTGGTGGCCACGGCCCTGGTCTGCAGTCCTGCGCGGGCTCTTCGGTCACACCAGGAAGTGCATTTAGTAGGAGAGTAGATGAAAGGGGTGGAAAATTAAAAGTTTGCAAGTGAAATGAAACACGAGCTGCAGCTCAGCTGTGCCCGATGCCGAGCGCTTCCCTGCCTGTCGCAGCACGTTTCAGCAGAGCGCAGGCAGCGCGTGTGTCTCGGCGGCTGGAGCATCGGGCGTTCGCATTTCCTCGTGGGAGCCCGTGGCCCGCTCGGCTCGCGATGCCCACCGTCTCATGGTCCGTATGCTCCTCTGGCTTCTTCCCTGTTCCGGCGCAGGTGCTGAGTCGGTGGCTGCTGTTCGTTTGTACTCTTCCGTTCAGAGCTCTTCCCAAATTTCACTCCCTGTTCCGCCTCATGCCTTCTTATGCTAGGAGTTACTACATCTTAACTTCAGCTGAGTTCCTCCCTGCTCAGGCACCCTGTGGCACTATCAGTATTCCTTGAAGTTCATGTTATTCACTCGTTAAGCACTAATGGGAAGGATTTGTCCCGCGTGTGTTTTCAGCTTCCTTTGCGTTCTTAGATCTCGATAGCGACCACGGGTGGTTGTTGAGGTGGATCAGCCAGGAGCGAAAATGAGGCATTTGCCCAGACTTGTCACCTTGTCAGGGTTCTCCCCCATCCCCGTGATTTTTTCTGGATCCCTGCTGAAGTCTGGGAGCAGTCTGCCTCAGCTGAGCAGCACGGTGGCTCAGGGTTGCCCGTGTAGCTGGAGGGAGCACTGCTGTCTGCCTTTGGGGGAATTTCTCCTCTGCCCCCAAACTCACAGGATGGTACCAGCCCTCACAGTTACCTTTGTAAGTAGGTGTGAGACACCCTTCAGCCCCGGTACCTTTCTTGAGGTTTGGGTGTCTGGAACACCAACAGGTTCAAATGCTTCTGTCCTTTGTTGCTCAAGAAGGACCCTAACCTTGCCTTGTCTCCAACACTAGGGAAACTTACGGGCTAGGGAAAATTATTCTGGCTAGGCAAAAGTTACAGACAAGGTTACAGTGAGTATGTAGAATACAAACTACAGCTTGGCAAGATTTCTTCCTAGGAGCTTTAGTGTCCATCACCTAACATCCATAGGGTTTGTCCCAGCTACTGTGGCAGGAGGTCAAACTCTACAGCCTCTTCTGAACTGGATCCTTCCCACAGTCATAGCTTCATAAATGTGCTGACAAGGCTACTGAACTATGCAGAGCTTAGGCAGGAGGCTACTCCAGAGTGGTTTCTGGACTCCTGGCAGCCTTGCCTGGCTCACCTTCCTAGGTAACAGGTTCTCTGTGTTGCAGCATTGGCCATCTCTTCCCTCCCACTTGGAATCTTTTTCTTTTTTTGACATGATTCGCATATTATGCACCAATTAAATACTGTTTGTGCATGCATTGTTATGCCTGATCCTAAACTTGAGCTGTCTCAGCAAATTCTCTTTGACTTGGTAGCCCTAGATTTCTGCTTCTGTTCCGTCATCACAGCATTTGCAGAACACTTCTTCATGCAGACCTGAATCCACGGGTTGCAGCAGGTTAAAGGTTCAGAAGTCAAGCGGCAGGCTGGCACACTGCTTTGCTTTGTGTCCCCAGTGGTGTCCCCTTCCCTGGAACGTGGCAGCGGAGCTCCCTCGCTCAGCACAGGGTTCATCAGCTGGAGAGCTTGCGGAGAATCTCCTGGCGATGTTCACTCCTCCGGATGGGGTGCCCGGTCTCTTTTACAGGCGGAGAAGTGCAAGCGGACTAGGTTCCCACTCGTTCTGTGTTTCAGGGCACCAGAAGCTTTCCTGTCTCCGGACAGGCTTGGGGCAGCCTGAGGCCCGTACTGGCAGGGAGGCCGCCAGCTCACAGCAAGGCTTTCCTGAAAGCCGCAGAGCAGCCACTGGCCCCCAGCTCCGGGTTTGAGCCGCGCGCGCTGCCAGGCTGGCGCCCGGGGGGAGCTCAGCCCGGTGAGTCCCCTTCGGTACGAGGCTCCCTTTCGCCGCTGGGCAGGCTGCAGAGCGTCTGTCCCGTGGTGCTGCCCTGCCTCCAGCCTGCTGCTAGGGTCTTCCAGACCCACCTGGAGACTTGGGCCTTCAAGGACCTTTTGTCAGGGCATCGTGCCTCCCCATGGGCGTCACCTCCCTGCTGCAGAAGGGTGTTTTGCTCTGGCTTCAGGCAGCACCGTGCTGCAGGCAGGCTGTTGCGGCGCGGCTCGGGGGCCTGGGGTGGCCCTGGCAAGCAGGAGCACTGAAACTCCCCAGAAGCAGCTGTCAGCTCCCTGAACGTGGCTCTGAGGGAAGTCCATCTCGGAGTCCTTCCAGAGCAGGATTTCCCTGTGGCACACCTAGCTGCCCTCAGTCAGAAGTCCCTTGCTCTGCCTACAGAAGAAAAAGTTGGGCT
The DNA here is from genome assembly GCF_018691265.1 of Tyto alba. Taxonomy (NCBI): domain Eukaryota; kingdom Metazoa; phylum Chordata; class Aves; order Strigiformes; family Tytonidae; genus Tyto; species Tyto alba. The sequence goes on from NW_024881313.1 coordinate 41,717,384, forward strand.
GATTCTTGGATGGCTCTTTCCTCTCTTAAGAGAAGGTCTCTTTTGTGTGCCTTCTTCCATTTTGCTCATCAAAGACGAGACGATCCATAGCTTCAGTGAAAGTTGCACCCTTTCGAGGAGACCTGGCTGTGGGTTGTGGTCGCTGCTCTGCCTACGCAGCCTCTTTCATGCTCCCGCTGTTTCTTACCTGCTTGTCTCGGAATAAGGCTCAGATCCCGCTGGGCACGGCGTGTGCACGCGGGTGTTTTCTTGCTGAGCTCCTCGCAGAGCCTCATCCTGCATGTGCCTGCACTTTCTGCTCTAAGCAGTAGGTGGGAGTGGAGGGAGTCCCGGGCCGCCAATGTCACTGCGCTGTGAGCATGTGAACTGAGAGGAGGAGAGCTGCTCCCTGCAAGGGGTGCTGGAGCTCTCCTAGCCTTCTAGGGGCAGCTTCTTCAATGTATTTTTGAAATACTCTTCAAGGATCAGCAAAACTGCCAAAGATAGCTCAGACTGCCACATGCCTTGTCATAGTAAGACGTCCTGGGCTGCAGATCTGAAATGCTTTTGTGCAGGTGTTGCTCCTTGGGACCTCTTGTAAGCTCATTTCCAGGTCGCTGCCTGCAGAGCTTGCGTGAGCAGAATGGGAGTGAGGAGCTACTTGTCTGACAGAAATGCGTTGCTGGGGTGGTCTACAAGCTGCACAGTTAGATCTTCCCCTCTCCCTGAAGTCGAGCGAGTTGTTAGTGAAGATACAGCGTGTTGTCCCACATGTTCCCAGACATGGGCCACTGCAGCCAAGGCCACGGTGGTCCACAGGCACAAGAGGTGTGTGCCACCCTGGATGAACCTCAAAACCAGCAGCAGAGATGCATCTGACATAGAGCGTGAGCTTGGTTTGTGTCATCCCATGCTTCAGGACACTGGAAGGGCGAATGCCCGAGTCACAGGGACACACATCCCCATCGGTATCGTAGCTGTCATTGTGAGACAAGGAGTGGACCAAGCGGGACTTGGAGCCGGGCAGTCTCTGGGATGCCTGGCAGCTTCAAGTCCAATGGCCTCTATAGAGAGCAGGGTTCTCCCCAGCAGACTGGCTGAGGGATACTTGCCCTGGTCTTGTGTTTTGGAGAGGGAGCACGCTGAAGTGTCCCCAGCCATGCCCCTCGGAGAAGAGCCAGCCGCTGCTATTCAGGGCTGTGTGGTTCGTGGCTGCCTCCGTGCCTTTGCGCCAGACCTGTATCTGGAAGGGTTTCCCTGGCTGCCAGCCACCAGCCAGCAGTCAGCTCTCTGTCCATTTGCTGCTCTTCGGTGTTGGTTTCAGAATTTTAACTATTTACCGGTGGAAAAACCAGAGCAGGAGGAAGGGAAGCAGCTTCCCCCAGATCCCCCGTTGGGCAGGAGCAGTGCGTGGCGTGGGGTGTTCGAGGCTGTGCAGGCAGAAGGTGTTTCCACAGTCGTGCTCCCGGGCAGCTGCCTGTCTCTGTCTGACTGTCCCGTCTCGTTCTGCCCTAGGCCACCAATGGTGGAGGAGCCTTCAGCGACTACTCCTCCTCTGTGCCCTCCACACCTAGCATCAGCCAGCGGGAGCTGCGGATTGAGACCATTGCTGCCTCCAACACACCCACCCCCATCCGCAAGCAGTCGAAGCGGCGCTCCAACATATTCACGGTACGTGACGCTGGGGTCGGAGGAGCTTTGGGATGAGCTTCCTGAGGGTCAGGCAAGGGGTGGGGAAGGAGCGGGCCCGCAGCAGTCTCGCCCCACAGGCTTTTGTGCACTAGTGTCTAGGTGAAGCTTGCTGCGCTGGCCAGGGAGGGACAGGGGATGCAGAGGGGAGCGTGGCGGGGCCTCCCCGCAGGAGTGTGCGTGGGCAGTAGGGAGGGAGCCGCCTGCGTGTGTAGGGACTGTGGAGCAGAGAGCTGCTTCTGGTGGGGGTGTGTGTGCATGGGGGAGCGCCTGAGAGCAAGCCATTCCTTGCACACGATAGGAGTGTGCACGGAGCACGCTCGTGTGTGCGTGGTCCGTGCGTGTGCATGAGCAGAGCTCCCTCATCTTTACTGGGGAGAGCTGCGCTTTGTGCGCGCACAGCACCAGTGACCTCTGCTGGTCCTCGCCACGGGGCCGTGTCCCCCGAGCGCGGCACGAGGCCCCTGGCCACCGGCACTCCTGTTTGGTGCCAGCTGTGCTGTGCCAGGTCGTGCTGTGCAGAGCCCAGCACGTGGCACTGGGCCCCGCTCGCTCCAGCACCCAAACCCCACATCTGCGTGACTCGAGCAGTGCGCCTGGGAGCTGCCGTGGGGCGCGGAGGGGGGGGAAGCGATAGGGAGTCAGCAAAGCCGTGGGCCCCAGGTGGTGCAGGGTACGTTTGCAGCTATTATAGCTGCTGGTTGAATTGCAGCTTGCCTCTCTACACGCTCTCACACCATGCACACACCCGTGCACACAGTCCTGCCCACACAGCCTCGCTGTTAGCGCAGCCCGTGAGTTTCCCCTTGCTGTTAGCGCACACATACTCCTAGTCCCCATGTCTAGCCTAGGTAGCCTCTGTTCCCCATGTAAATGTGCTCCTCTCCCGCTGGTGCCCCTGTAAATGTGCTGGCCTCAGGCCTCTCTCCTCCTCCCCATCTAAATGTGCTTTCCAGCCACCATTGCTCAGTACACCCGTGTCTGCTGTTGTGGAACTGGCCACCACAAAGTCCTTGTATGTGTTGCACCATGTTACCCTGTGTGAACAGCTGCCATTGCTCTGGACCCAAGCCACGTAAATTCACAATGTCCCACGCCCCCTCCCTCTCACTGCGCTTTCGGCATCCCACATTCCCCCGGCTCCTCGTGCTGGGAGTGTGCCCCTCTCCCCCAGCTTCTCACATCCCAGAAGCATCCGCTCTGATGTCCTGAATGCTCCGTGCGCTCCCCGCCGTTTGCATCTCATTCACCTCCCCGCGTTCCCAGCCCCTCCCCAGCGCACGTGCTTGCCCCCGCTCCCCGTGCTGCCTGGCAGGAAGGCTGTGTCCCCCCCGGCCCCCCCCTCCTCCTCCCAGCACACGCCGCCCTTTGCAGCAGATCCACTGCTCCTGACACATGGTTGTTTCCGTACTAGCCCTCCCCTCCTCTGTGTGCTCACGCCTCCCTGAAGATGCCCCGTAGGTCTCCCGTTGTCGATGGTCATGCTTACTGTTGCACTTCAGTGCTGGTGGATGCTTCTCCTCCCTCCCCGCCGTTTTTCTTGCTCATGCTTGCTGCTGTGCACCAGTGCACGCGGGCGCTCATGCACTGCCACCCATCCTGCTCGCCCGCGTCCCGACGGGTTCCGGACTCGCCGTCAGCTCATGCTCACACTCTCTCCCTCCTCCTGGAGCCCCATGCTCAGCTCACTTGGTGTGGGCACACGCTCATGGGGGGGAGGAGGAGGGCGGCTTGCTGTGGGGCTTACGCTTACTTGCTGTGGGACGTCATCATCCGCCTAGGGCTCTCACTTGCTCGCTCATTCTGGGCTCAAGCTTGCTCACTCGCTGTGGGGCTCACCTGTGCTCATCTGGGCTCGCGCTCACTCACCGTGGTGCTGGGGCTCACGCTCACTTGCTTGCTCTTGTGCTGGTGCACATACGTGGCTCACATTGAAGTCTTCACCCCATTTGGTCGTGGCAGCAGCAGCAGCTCCCGACACCTCCTCCCGCAGTGGGACAGGGCCAGGCAGAGCGGGGAGGGGAAGGGCAGGGAAGGCTGTTTTTCTGCCACTAGCTTTTCCCAGGCAGGCAGCGTAGGTGTAGCCAGCAGCCCCCCTCCTCGCGGGGTCCCCCGGCTGGGCACAGGCCTCCCCGAGGTCCGGTGCTGGGCAGGGCCGCGCTCCGCTCGGCTCCAGGGGCAGCTGCAGCCCCAGTCCCGAGCTGTGCCGGCTCCTTAGCGTCCAACCCTCCTCCCCCTGCTCCTCCTCCTCCTCCTCCTCCTCCTCCTCCTCCTCTCCTCTCCTCTCCTCTCTTCCTCTCCCGCTCCCCGCTCCCCACGCCGATTGCACCCCGGTGCCCGAGACCACCGGGTGGAGACAGACCCTGCCCGAGGCGCCCGCCCCGTCCCCGCTAGCTGGAGCCCACACCCCGACTGCTGCTGCCGCCGGCGCCTCGCTCCGTGCCCTGTCTGTCTGCCTGTCCGCTGGCGCCCATCGCTGACAGACTCGTGTCCGTGTTCTGAGTATAACTTGCCAAACTCTTTATTCTTTCGATATTTGCAGATATGTGCCACTGTTTCCAACTTTTCATCAACAAAAAGGCCTTTCCAACTCCTTCCAAATTAGAAGATCCAGGTGGTTACACACGGCACCTCTGTACAAATTCTCTCACTTTTCATTGCCTCTCCAGGGCCGGATAAGGGATGGGCACTGGGATTGATCTAAGATTAGAGGCTCGCCCGCCCTCCAGCCAGCATGGGTCCCCCCCTCGGAGACACGCAGGAGCCTTTTAAATCCCCCCAATGTAAAGTCTAGGAAGCGCTGAGACGGCCTGCGCCTGCACTTTAAGCTGGGACATTTCTGGGCCTGCTGGATGCTGTCTAGGCACTTTCCATGCTCGGGGATGCCAGGCGGACGACCCTCATGGGATGGGAAGACCTGCAGACCCGCCGGGACCGGGCGACAGCAGCGAGTGGAGCTGGATGGGCCAAAAGACGCTTTGCTGCTGCCTGCGGGAGCTGCTGTTAGCGCCTGCCGCTAGCACTCAGCTCCTTCCTCCCTACTGCACCTCCTGCAGCCTGCATGGACTCCTGCTCCTCCTCCTCTTCCTCCTCGCAGCAGAGCAGCCATCTATGTCTCTTTAGTTTTCTTCTCTTTCAATCTCTTTGTTTTGTTCTGGGCCCAAAAGCAAGTGAATCGGTGTCCCAGGCGCGTGGGGCTTGTGTCCCTTTCTGATCCAAAGCACATGGGGCGCTCCCGGACTGAGGGGGTGTGTAGGACGCTCCGGAGAGACGCTGCCGCTGCCCTTCTGCCATTGTTGTGATTCTGAATGTATTGATTGTGCTCCATGCCGTGTATGACTTGATATTTTCCTCTGTCCTAAGCACTTTGAATGAGTTCTGCTCAACAGACTGTATATTTCATATTGTATTTATTGGAGTTTGCTCTCACCGCAGCTGCCCTCGGGGGCTGGCGGGTTTTGCTCTCAACTCTCTAGACGTGTGATAGATATTTATTGTCCATGCTCTTTTGTAAGGGGCTGGTATCTCTGCCCGGTGACCTGTGCTACTTTGTATGGTGCAAGTGTGTTAACAGAATAAATCTGTTGGATTAGTAGAGGTGTGAGTTCCTTCACTGCCTTAGCCTCTCCTGCTTCCATCCATGCTCCACCTGCATCCCATGCCATTTCTGTCTGTCGCCATGTCCTGTGTGCCCCCGCGGGAGGGGGGTCAGAGGTAGCCCTGTTCTGCTAGGAGGACAGCTCTGCTTGCAGGTGTGGGGGGAGAGGACAGCTTGCCGGGGGACAGGCTGGGGGGAGGCTGGGGCTGGAGTGTCCCTAGAGGGGACGGGCGAGATGCTGGCTGCTCCATGCGCTGGGAGACCTGGCCTGGGGGAGAGCGGTCCGGTCCGGTCCGGTCTGCTCTGGCAGCCCGCTGGGGATGGTGGGGCTGTGCGCTTCTGTCCTCGCGTGCCCCTGTCTCTAACGGACCCGTGTCTCTTCTCTTCCAGTCTCGGAAGGGCGCGGACCCGGAGCGGGAGAAGAAGGTGCCGGAGTGTAAAGCGGACAGTATCGGCAGCGGGCGGGCCATTCCCATGAAGCAGGTGCGATCCTCCTCCCTTCTCCCCGCTGCGAGAGCGCCGGCTCCCTGGGGAGGTGCGCGGGGCTTTGTGCCAGGGCAGGGCAGGGCAGCCCTCGCTCCGCACCGGGCACGGGAGAGCGCGGCGGAGCCGGGGGCGCCGGGGGGGCTGCACGCCTGCCCGGGGGGGGCTGCGCGCCTGCCCTGGGGGGGGCTGCGCGCCTGCCCTGGGGGGGGGGGCTGCGCGCCTGCCCGGGGGGGCTGCGCGCCTGCCCGGGGGAGGGCTGCGCGCCTGCCCGGGGGGGGGCTGCGCGCCTGCCCGGGGGAGGGCTGCGCGCCTGCCCTGGGGGGGGCTGCGCCCCTGCCCTGGGGGGGCTGCGCGCCTGCCCGGGGGGGGGGGCTGCGCGCCTGCCCGGGGGGGGGCTGCGCCCCTGCCCGGGGGGGGCTGCACCCCTGCCCGGGGGGGGCTGCGCGCCTGGCCTGGGGGGGCTGCACCCATGCCCGGGGGGGGCTGCGCGCCTGCCCTGGGGGGGCTGCGTGCCTGCCCGGGGGGGCTGCGCGCCTGCTCGGGGGGGCTGCGCGCCTGCCGGGGGGGGGCTGCGCGCCTGCCCTGGGGGGGCTGCGCGCCTGCCCTGGGGGGGGGGGCTGCGCGCCTGCCCGGGGGGGGGCTGCGCGCCTGCCCTGGGGGGGCTGCGCCCCTGCCCTGGGGGGGGGGGCTGCGCGCCTGCCTGGGGGGGCTGCGCGCCTGCCCGGGGGGGGGCTGCACGCCTGCCCGGGGGGGCTGCGCGCCTGCCCGGGGAGGGGCTGCGTGCCTGCCCGGGGGGGGGCTGCGCGCCTGCCCGGGGGGGGGCTGCGCGCCTGCCCGGGGGGGCTGCGCACCTGCCCTGGGGGGGGCTGCGCGCCTGCCCGGCCCCAGCAGCGCTGCGGGACCCCGCGCCGGGAGCAGGGCGGCTCCGGCCGGTGAGCGGTTCCAGCAGATGGCATCCGCGCCCCACGCCCGCGCCCCGGCCCCCCTGCAGCCCCCCGCCGCACCGCTGCTCTGCACCTTCCTGCTCCTCCTGCTCCTCTTCCTCTCCTGCTCCTCTCATCCTCCTTCTCCTTTTCCTCTCCTGCTCCTCTCATCCTTCTCTCCTGCTCCTCTCCTCTTCTTCCACTCCTGCTCCTCTCTTTCTCCTCTTCCTCTCCTGTTCCTCTCATCCTCCTCTCCTTCTCCTCTCCCTCTCCTGCTCCTCTCATCCTCCTTCTCCTCTTCCTCTCCTTCTCCTCTTCCTCTCCTGCTCCTCTCATCCTCCTCTCCTGCTCCTCTTCCTCTCCTGCTCCTCTCATCCTCCTCTCCTGCTCCTCTTCCTCTCCTGCTCCTCTCCTCCTCCTCCTCCTCCTCTCCTGCTCCTCTCATCCTTCTCTCTTGCTCCTCTCCTTCTCTTCTTCCTCTCCTGCTCCTCTCTTTCTCCTCTTCCTCTCCTGCTCCCCTCATCCTCCTCTCCTCCTCCTCTCCTGCTCCTCTCCTTCTCCTCTTCCTCACCTGCTCCTGCTCCTCTCCTCTCCTGCTCTGCTCCTCTTCCTCTTCCGCTTCCTCTTCCTCTTCCGCTCCTCTCATCCTCCTCCTCCTCCTCTCCTGCTCCTCTCATCCTTCTCTCTTGCTCCTCTCCTTCTCTTCTTCCTCTCCTGCTCCTCTCTTTCTCCTCTTCCTCTCCTGCTCCTCTCTTTCTCCTCTTCCTCTCCTGCTCCTCTCCTCCTCCTCACCTGCTCCTGCTCCTCTCCTCTCCTGCTCTGCTCCTCTTCCTCTTCGTCTTCCTCTTCCTCTCCTCTCATCCTCCTCTTCTGCTCCTCTCCTTCTCCTCTTCCTCACCTGCTCCTGCTCCTCTTTCTCCTCTCCTGCTCTGTTCCTCTACTTTTCTCTTTCTCCTCTCCTGCTCCCCTCCTCTCCTGCTCTGCTCCTCTTCCGCTTCCTCTTCCTCTTCCTCTTCCTCTCCTCTCATCCTCCTCTTCTGCTCCTCTCCTCCTCTTCCTCACCTGCTCCTGCTCCTCTTTCTCCTCTCCTGCTCCTGCTCTGCTCCTCTACTTTTCTCTTTCTCCTCTCCTCTCCTGCTCTGCTCCTCTTCCCTTTCCCCTTCCCCTTCCTCTTCCTCTTCCTCTCCCTCTTCCTCTCCTCTCTTTCTGCTCTCCTGCTCCTCTTCTTTTCCTCTCCTGCTCCTCTTCTTTTCCTCTTCCTCTCCTGCTCCTCTCTTCCTCCTTTTCCTTCTCTTCTCTTCTCCCTCTCCTGCTCCTGCGCCGCGCTGGCCCAGCTTGCCCTCCGGCAGGACAGGGAGGCTCCCCTCGTCATGAGCAATGACAAAGAGCAGTGAGTGCCATGCCCGCACCGTGAGCTGTGGTGAATCACAGGGAGGCAGCCGCTTGTTCTGGCAGCAGTGCATTCGGCTCCTGGCTTCCAGGGAAGCTTGAGCTGCCTGGAACCGGCCCTGAGCATTGCCTTGCCCCCGTGTCCATGGGCTGGAAAGCAGCGACGGGTAATGTCCAAGCAAGCCAGGTGGTATGGATTGGCTGGTGGTGTTTCCACCAGGATTTCCTTGCACAACTGGCAAGGCTCATCCATACACAGCTTTGCAGCACGTGGCTGGGCTTCTGCCTTGCACCCTGTGCCCCCTGATGTGAATCCATTTTTCTTCCCATGGCCCCAGCTGGCCTTTTTCTGCCCTGTCTGCCTGCACACTGCCAGAGCTGAGCTGCTGTGCACCTCGGGCTGGTTACATCTCTGCATCGCAGGAGCATTGGGCAGTGGGGTGGGAGGGCAGAGTCTGTGTCCCCACCAGGGACTGTCTCCCTAGGACCATTGCATTCTGTGTATTCACTGGGGAAAGAGCCCCAGGAAGGACTGAGTGAGGCCACGCTGACTGAGGAAGGGGGTGGTGGATCAGAAGAGAGAGACCCTGCTTGCTGCTGGAGCTCCCAAAGCTTCTTGCCCTTTGCAGTCCACGTAGTAATGGTGTGAAAGGCTTGCAAAGGGCTGTTGTCAGTGCCGCTGATGGGAGCGCAGTGGAGCGGCACTGGCAGGAGGGCTGTGCTTGGGCAGGCAGTGTGCTGGGGGTCGGTGCTGGGGCTGGAGGGGAGCACTGGCAGGGGAAGCGAGGCCGAGGGTAGGGGCTGTGGGGGGCTCTGCTTCCAGAGCGCCAGAAGTTTGCACAGCCCCAGCAGGAAGGCACCTGTCGGCAGTGAGCTAGGCCATGCCCCTTCTCTCTGCAGCGCAGGTCCTTTCTTTTTTAATCTGGTTGGAGCAGGAATCAAGTCTCCTTTAAATGTTTCTTCCACCGCTTCTGCTGCCGGGGTGCTCGCCCCTCTGTTCACACTGCTGCTCTCATTTCCAAGCAGAGCTGGCTGCCTCTGCACAGCCTCCGGTCGGGGCCGTGTGCTGGAGACAACAGGCATGCCCACCCCAGCACGCCCACCCCAGCATGCCCACCCCAGCATGCCCACCCCAGCACGCCCACCCCAGCATGCCCACCCCAGCGTGCCCACCCCAGCGTGCCCACCCCAGCATGCCCACCCCAGCACGCCCACCCCAGCACGCCCACCCCAGCGTGCCCACCCCAGCACGCCCGCCCCAGCGTGCCCACCCCAGCACGCCCACCCCAGCGTGCCCACCCCAGCGTGCCCACCCCAGCACGCCCACCCCAGCGTGCCCACCCCAGCGTGCCCACCCCAGCACGCCCACCCCAGCGTGCCCGCCCCAGCGTGCCCACCCCAGCACGCCCACCCCAGCACGCCCACCCCAGCGTGCCCGCCCCAGCGTGCCCGCCCCAGCGTGCCCACCCCAGCGTGCCCACCCCAGCGTGCCCACCCCAGCACCGCCTGGCAGTGATGCTGAGGGCGGTGAGGTGCACGGTCCAAGCCCTGCCTCCGTGCCGTGTGTACTGCCTTTTGGCTGCCAGGCAGCCTGGTGGGTAGTTGGTTTGCAGTGGCAGCGCCTGGGCGCTCTGATTTGGAGTCAGCCTGGCCTGGGCAGGCGCGGGAAGCGGTGGGCACTTGTTCTGCAGTGAGGAAAGGGAGTCCGAGAGCAGAACAACTGTAGCCTTGAGCTAGACCTGACTTGGCTCCCCAAAACCTTGCTACTGACCGCATGTGGTCTGGCTGTGGGACCATTTCCATGACCTTTGGTTTCTGGACCTTTGGGTTGCTTTTCGCAGGATTTCCCTACACTCAGCAGGGCCAGATGCTTTCTTTCCCTGCTCCTGTGTCTCTTTGTGTTGCTAACTGGGCCTGGCCTTGTCCAGTCTGCTGGGGATTGCATGTTTTACTGTAATTATTGAGTCACTCCCTGCTGCAGGCAGAGCAGTGCTGTTACTGTATTAACAGGTGGAGAACTGAGACAGACAAAAGCCTAGGTCTGCAAAACAAAGCTTGCACGCTGTTCCTGTGCTTTGCAGGAAGAGGTAGATGCCAAACTACTTGCCTGGTTCAGGACCTAGGTGAAATGACCAGTTTTCACAGCAGCAGCTCCCCGGGAGAGCCCATAGCAAAACGTTGCCTTGTGAGATCTGGGCCTGTGCCCGGGCTCAGGTCTGGCACCTCCCGTAGCTGAAGCTGAGGAGCTGATTTCGCAGGGGAGAGCCTGGCAGTCTTTTTCCAGGAACATGCACTGACACTGGGGGAAGCAGTGTCTTGTCGGAAAGGTAGGCACCAGTTTATGCAAATGGCTCTCCCTCCCTGGGCTCTGACTGACTGCGTTACACCGTACTGGAGTTGCTGGCCCTGGGGCAATCCTCAAGCCACAGAGCACTGCTGTGACCTGTCTCTTGAGATACTGTGGCACTCTGAAATTGCTGCCCTCCCGCTGCTTGAATTAAACACTTGTGCTACAGAGGCGCAGAGCTTTGTTCCTAAAGGAGAAAACAGGCCAATATTCACATGCAGGTTATGGGGAATGGGGTTGGTGTAAGCATGCAGTGTGGTAGGTCCAGAGCAGTATCAGAGTGCTACAGTTCTGCACCATCCCTGCTGTGGCCATTCAGCGGGTCACTCCTCCAGGAGGAGTGACGCCTTGGTACCACCAATGTGAAAAGGAGCAAAGACTCTCAGGAGCTCCATATCACAAAGATTCAGGATAAATGATGATTGCTTTGGTCTCTGATATGGACCTGCCCTTTTTGGAAGACCATGGAGATCTCATTGCTTGCCATCTCTTTGGAGGGCAGCAAAAGAGCAGGGCCTCTAGCTAGTTTTACATGGTCTGGTGGTCCTGCCCAGCCATAACAGAGCAGAGAAGCCAGTCAGTTAGCGGGCTGTAGGGTGGCAAACATGCAGGATCTTCTGCCTGGGTGCTTGGCCACTTTCAGACTGCTTTGCTTCCCTCCAGGTGTGCGCTGCTGGGCTGATGGCAACAAACGCTGGTGGGTAACCTCGGGAGCAGTTTGATTCCTCGGCTTGGAAGAACGAGGCTGGTGCTTGCTTGACTCACCTCGGGCTAGCTGAAGTCAGTGGGTGCTGTGGAGCAGCAGTAGGGGTAGTTGCCCTGCAGACTGGTTCCGTGATGCCTGTGGCTGTGATCACTGTGGCCGGTGCACGACCTCTTCCTGGGCTCTGCGGGAAGGGCACAAGCACTAGGGGCTGCTTGTTTGGCGCTCCGCACTTTGGGTTTCTGCACAGAGCCAAGTCTGGCGGCTGGGGAGGCTGACCACGAAGTGGGAGGCTGGGTTGTGTGTTGCAGAAAGGAGAAACGTCGGGTGGAGACTTTGCCTGGCTGAGAAGGGACGTGTGCTTCTACAGAGGTGTGGTGGCTCGCTGTCACTTGTCACCACCTTCTCCAGCACCGCTGAGAACAACGCCTCTGGCTCCCTTACACCCCACGCGCACCTAGAAAAGATGGAAATCCCCAATGGGACAGGCGAGACCATGGATGTTGGGGCCCCTCTGTGCCCAGGACCTCACCTCCTCGCTCCAGGCAGTGCCTCTGCTGGGGGTGCTCTGCACCGTGGCCTCAGGATCCCTGTGCTGCAACGTCCTTCTGGTGATGCGTAGGTTCACATGGTCTTGCAAGGTCGGAGGAGCTTCTTCATAGCTGGACGCTCGTCTCTGAGAAGTGGGTTAATTAGGCCGGGAGACTAAGCTTCCCCAGCTGTTTGCTACTAGGAATGATCTCCTAATTGCATGTGTACCAGATTCTTTCTGGGAAGGCTGTGCTGGATGCACAGGCAGCCCAGGGGTCCCCAGGTCCCTGGCCTGGCTCAGTTTGGGCCGTGCACTCCAGTAGGGCCCAAGGCGGGTGACTCCTCCTCCTTGGGAGCTGGGATCATGCTGGGAGCTTAGATTACATTTAAATTGCCATTTGCATTTTCCAATCAATACGCGACTTTACAATTAAGTTTGGTGTTAAAATTCTTAGCAAAAAGTGAGTGGAAGGGAGATTTGTGGAGTAAACGAGTCCTTTGGGGGCCATCGCTGCTCCCTGCTTCATTACGCTGCATATTGCTGCTGCTGCTTTTACTGTGCACCACCACAATCCAAACACAACACAGAGACACTTGCGCTGGCCGACAAAATGCCAGGAAAGAAAGGAAAAGTGGGGAGAGGAAGAGGGTTGGGCTCTCTTGCCCTTCGTCTCTGGCAGCTTCTTCCCTCCGTGCATGACTTCCACACCCAGGAAGAAACTTGTGGAAGAGTTACCTCTTGTAGATCTTTCCCCAAGAAGGAGAGGGAGGCTGGGGTGTGCCCGCGTGCCCCGGTGCAGGGGTCTCAGCAGACCTGAGGAGCCCGGCCAGGAGGCACGTCGGGGTGCGTGCGCAGGAGCACGCCGAGGAGGAGCTCAGCTGGGGGGATGCGCCTGCCTCTGGTCCGTCCTCTTGCATTTCACCTGGCTTTGTCCTTCTTGCCACTTCTCACTTCTCTCTGAGCTGCTGCGGGGGCTTTCCTCCAGGAAAACAGAGTTCTCAGCATGCTGCTGGGCCAAACCCCCACCTTCTGCCATCAGAAAAGAAGCTGGGCTACAGCGTTGTAACCTCAGTGCAGTCGGCACAGCAACACCGTTAAAACCTGGAATCCTCTTGGCTTCTGTCCCCTGCCTCTTAATTTCCGATATGGCAGCGAACAACAAGTCTAACTGAGCTCTATCCCTTGATTCAGCTGTTTCTTGCAAATGTTTGGCCTTAAGGGCCCCTTCCCCTCCCCTCAATTTTATTAGATGTTTACTTAGACTGTGTAGTTGCTCCCAATTTTGGACTCTTGTGCCTTCTGGCTTGAGAAAAATGGGCTGCCAGTGCTCAGTTCTCTGTTTCCAGGTCTGGTTTTGCTTGTGTTTCAATTTGTGAAGTTCCAGATTTGTAGCTGAACTAACTGCAGCTGAACTCTTCTCTGCAGACAACACGTTTTTGGGGCTTGATAGAAGATGCAGCAGCCTGAAAGTATCGAAGTAGGTATTTTATAGCACCAAGGTGTGTCGAGTCTAAGATACATCAAGGAGAGGAGAGGCAGCCGGAGTTGTTGTTTTGCAGGATGTCTAGGCAGGTCAGGCTGTAGAACTGAGCCAGTTTAAGGCCAGAAGGGACCATTATGCCCAGAAGCCAGAGAATTTCACCCAGTGGCTTTGAGCCAAATTTGAAACTTCAGCCTGGTCTGGAGCAGATTTATTTGGAAGATACCAAACACAGGTTCTCAAATACAGAGAATCCACCTTTTATCTAGATTAGCTGATGTAACGTCAAACTGTCTTTATACATGAGGAGGAATAATCATTTTCATACACCGTGTGGGAAATGCATGGCCCAGCGATGGTGCTAGAGAAGGCGATTTTGTGTTGGTCAGCTTACAAGACCCGAGGAGCAGTCTTGCCCCTGGCACGGGGAGGTCCTGAGTGGGCTGCTGTGTCCCGGAGAGGACACGGCCCTTTGAGCGCTGGGGCAGCCAGACACTCTCCGGGGCGAGCGCAGTAACGCTCTCAGAAGCACGTTCTGCGACACGGGAGTGACAGATTTGGGGCCGTGAGTCCGGAGGAGAGAGGAGTGCACGCAGATGTAGTCTCGGTCCTCAGGTGACGTTCAGGGCTGCTGCAGAGGACGCAGGGCCGCTGTGAGTGGAGACCACGGCAGGACAAGGGCCGCGCTGCCGGTGCCTCGTGGAGGAGCAGGAAACACCAGGATGCGGTCCCCAGTGGGGAGCAGCGCAGTCTCCGTCACTGGTGGGTTTTGTGAAGAGGTTGGAGTGACGTGGGTACGCCTGAGCCTGCCATGGGGAGGGATGTGGCGAGGTGACCCCCAGACGCTCTTCCAGCTCTGCTCTGCTACGGTGCCGCCTGCCTTGTCCAGCCCGGGCGCCCGTCCTGCCTCCCTGACCGCGGGGGCTCAGGAGCTGCTCCACGATGGTTTTCTCCAGCCCCGAGAGCCCCCACTGCAGGGGGGTCTGGCAGTCTGTCCCCAGGAGCGGGGCCTCGTGTGAGTCGTGCTAAAATCCGTGCCGTTCCCAGGAGCCCGGTTTGCCGAGTGATAGGAGGCAATTTGTGTTAACGACCAGTCACTGCCGTGACTTATGTTGTGCAGCTTCTATGTTACCTTCAAGTTTTCTGGTTTTATGTTTTCTTTGAGCTCTTTTGGGGAAGATATTGATTGAATAATGTGAATCAAATGCAGATTGGTTGGAGCTCTGTACTGTACTTTTGTTGGACATGGATTTGCCATTTATGGTTACACTTGTTCTCATTTATGATTACGTTTTGAGACCTTGCACTTGACCAGTTTTTACTCTGTACATTAATGGCTTTATGGATTTTGTACAGTTGGTTTTTAGTGGTGTGTGCTGCTCAGTGAAAATCCTGACAGAAAACTAAAAATGCTGTGTCAACACAGTTACTGTTGTCATCAGATATTGTCATCTTACCAAAGTAGGATCAGACTTCTCTGATGACCTGTTTCTGCCTTGGTTGGCATTAGTTACACTACTGTCCCCTCGTTCTTTGCTGATCACCTCTTGTGGTGGCTTTTCCACAGTTTTGCCCAGTGTAAGCGTCCAGCTAAGTGGCCGTAATTACAAGGGTCATTGGTTTTCCCCTTGCAGATCTTGGCAAACAAAGCATGAGCTTTCAGACTGCTGCCATGTTCCAAGACATGCTAAAATCAGCACCTTTTAACCACTGCTGAGTGAGCTCTTCGGCTAAGTCTCTTGGAGCTCTTGAAGGCAAGGGATCAGATCCTGTCACCAACACAGCTTAGCTTTTGCCTCTCTGTTTTAGCTTTCTCTCCCTTACACAAGTAGGAGGCGTTTCCTTTTCACACCGTTTGCTTCCCAAGTACTGAACATAAGCAGTCATGGAGCACTTCTGCCTTTTCTGCATCATTTATTGCCGATTTCATGGTCATGTCTGGCAGCGTTGTTACCCCAGCATGTGCCAAACCCTACAACTTTTTGTTGTGTTTTTCCATCACGCAGGCACAGCAGCCTCAGTCTCCAGGCAGTGGGACGGGGCCCCCAAATATGCCGAGGCTGGCAGGACAGAGACTTTCTGTCCAGGTTTTTGAGGAGGTGCTGGCCTGGGGCCCAGATTTTTGCCACGTTAGGAACAGCCAGTCTGGATGTCTGTCCAGACAGTGCTTTCGGAGGGCCCGGGCCTGACAGTGGGTAGATCCAGCTTTTTCCCAGACTCCTGTTATTCATTTGTACTTTTGTCCCCCTGTGCTGTCCTTTCCTCCCTGCCGGCAGAATACTTGATGTTCTCTCCTCGGTCCCTGCTCCTGAACTCTTGTGCCTGGCTTCTTGCCCTGTCTTCCTTCTCCCTCTCCACCTCTGGTCTTGCCTGATGCGTGATGAATTGCTGCTAGAAGCAGATTTCCTGGAGAGGCAGAACTGGGTGGGGAGAGGGTTAGGAGGGTCCAAGCTCCGAGCATTGGTTCGGGTTCTGGGTTGGGCTGTTGGGAAGAGGAGGCTTGGGGACATGTGAGCACAATCATTTTCAGGCCCTAGGAGTGTGCTGGGCCTGAAGACCACAGGATGGGTCTCATGGAAAATCCTGATGGGGAAAGGGGGTGAACTGCCCCCTCAACTGCCCCGGGCCTGTCTGCCTCTGGAAATGTGTCCCTAGCTCCATTTGTTTACATCTCTAAGAAAGAATTGCAAGCAGGCAAGAGGATATGCACCCTTGAGAGACCTGTATCTTGGAATGTTGTTCCACTGATTGGCCCCTGCCCCGTCCCAAACTGTCCTTGCCTTGACCATCCCTCTGGCTGTGCTTTAGGTGATGGAAGAAGGTCTGGAAGCACTGTGGTAGCAGAGCAAGCAGTGTTGGTTGGTGGTGAGGCTGGCTTCTGCCTTCTGTTGGCACTGTCCTTCAGCACAAGAAGAATTGCCCAGAGTGATTTGGGACAGCAGAGTATGTGATAGGTCCCTCAGAGGGTCTGGGCATCGGTACTGGCATGTGGAGAGCCTCGTCTCTGAGAACGGGGTTGAGGGGAGCTGTGTGTGAAGACATGCTGGGATTGGTGAGGAAAGGGTGCAGCCCTTTTCCTACCAGTCCCAGGGAAAATGCTGTTGGAAAGGCCAAACTAGAAGATGTTTTCTTGACCCCTAATTGCTGTGTCTCTTCAAAGACTGGTCTCCTGCAAGGGGCAGTGCTGGAGCTGAGCGGGAGGTGCCTGGGTCAAACAAGGTCTGAGACTCTTGACACTTCTCTTGTAGGGCATTCTCCTCAAACGCAGTGGCAAGTCTCTCAACAAGGAGTGGAAGAAGAAGTACGTGACACTGTGCGACAACGGAGTTCTCACCTACCACCCCAGCCTGCACGTAAGTACCGCGCTGGGTTGGGTAGAGGAGCAGGGTGGGAGAGAGCAGCGTCCTCCTTCGTGCTGTGGCTGCTGCTGCAGGGCCTCGTGCAGATGCTGCAGTTGCAGAGGTGCTCGGGAAGGGCTTGGCTGCAGCCGCAAGGCCCCGTCTCTGCCTGCAGCAGGGCCCTGCGCAGGAGGGTCAGCGCTGCCCTCGACAGGGCAGGCGTTTTCAGCAGAGCTGTTTTTCACCAAATTCTGGAGGAAACCTCTTCCCCCTCGTGAAGGCTGTCTCTGCAGTGCCAGGCTGGGTGGGGAAAGCTGACAGGAACATGCTCTGCACAGAATTATGCTGAGTAAATGCATCTTTCTTTTCCGTTTCCCTCGCTCAGCCCATTAAAGCCGGAGTTGCTGCCTCCCTTCATCTGGGGTGAGGAGCAGGCAGAGAACGTGCAGCCATGGCTGATGGTGCCATTTGGGTGTGGAATAATTTTCCTGGCTGCTAGGTATTGGGTAATGGAGATGAGGTGCCTGTGCAGAGCCTGCCGAGCTGAGCTGTCACTCGATGCATCTCTGATCCTCTTCACTGCTTGGCTCAGGCGCACAGCTGCCTCCCCATCCATCTCTGTCGCCTCCCCACTGTGGGGCTAATGACTTCTTCCCCATTCCCTCTTGAGCACAGTTTGCTGCTGAGACAGTGAGCCACGGACAGACACACCTGTGACACCGAGGCCACAGCATCCTCTGCAGAGGGGACGTGCTGCAGCAGGACAGACGGACAGCGCCTGGGGAGCGCAGGGTAGAGCCTGGGTGTGGGGCAGTTCAGGGGGTGCTGGGGTGGTCTGCGGGGGCGAGGGAGAAGAGCAAGGTGCTGCAGCTCCTGTGCTTCTTGAATGCTCCCAGGCCCTCGATTTGTCCCCGGTCTCCTCAGGCACACGTGTGTTGGGAGTGCCCTGAGCCTCAGTCTTTCTCCTCGTTTCTAACCTGGAGTCTCTAACTCATGGGCTTGCAGTGCTCAGTCATCCAGCTCCTGACCAACTGACCCTTCTCACGCTCCTGTCCTTACCCTGGAAAGCCAGTCATTGCGTTCCCTTTCCTTAGTTTGTGGGAGCTTTGAGACAAGGTTTTTTTCTTTTAGTCTTTGATCCCTGTACCATACTGTGGTTCGACAGTTCTCTAACTTTGTAGCCCCACCTTTTTGGTCTTTATAGAACCAAACCGGGAGGGGATGGCTGCTGCTGCTGCCTGCTCTGCGTGTGTGCTCACACGCGTGTGTGGGTTTATCACATTACATCAGAGGCTTCATAGGCCATTATTACAGTCAGCTGTAGAGATAGAGTAATTTCTGGGATGTTGTTTAACTGCTCTCAGATGATGCTGCTACACACTAGGTTTCTCTCCTTTTTACACCATTTCTTCCTCAGGGGGTGATCTAGATTGATGTCACTTGCTTTCCTTACTGCACTTCTTCAGCATTTCATTTCATTACTGCCTTGCCCCAAGCAAAATCTGGTTCGCTTCCACCTGGTGCTACTGGTGATCCACAGCCCGTTGCTAAGAAAGGTACAAGATGAGCCTCTCCTCCCCTCGTTTTCACTAAAAGCTTTGAACCTTGCACCCAAGATAGGTGTTGTATTGCCCTATATGTTTACCTAGAGCAAGGACTAATTACGTATGGGCCACGGAACACATTGCTGCTTGCTACCCAGCTCCAGCTTTTGCAAGGATGGGGGTTCTGCATGCTCCCTCCGTGGCATTGCCTCCCTGAGAACTGGGGAAAAGAGCCATGACACCTGCCATCGTGTTACATATTTTACTGCAGTGCTGACAAAGGCTTCGGTGAGCAGTGTGCTGTTCTGATCAGCAAAGGCCTCTCTGACTTGCCTTGCCTTACCTCGCCTTCCCTCTGGATATCTGGTTTACGACCTGCCTGGAGGGGACCTATGCAGGAAGGAGGCCTGGAGGAAGAGGTGGTCCAGAAGAGGATGGCCCATTATATCCTCTCCTCCGCATCTTCTAGAGTGAATTGGGAGATGCTTCAGTGCGTTTGTCACCGGGTTTGTCTCCCGTGGCATGAAGCAAGTTTCCATGCCCTTTCACAGGATGACAGAAGCAGAGCACGTTAGGGTTGAACAGCCTGGGTCACTAATGAAACCTGCATTCCTGAGGAGGGGCATGTGCTTCTTTGTCACTCCCATTTGTGGCAGTAGCTCTCAGGCCAGCAGGCACGTGGTGAGGTAAGCTGCTGGCAAGAACAAGTGTGGAGATCCTCATCAAGGGGACACTCGGCGCCCTGAAGTTGCCTCCTTGGGATGGGAAGTCCCAGCTTCTCCCCGACCTCATGCAGTGTGAGCCTGTACTGCCACGTGGCTGGGGGATGGCAGAATTCGGGGTGCAGCAGAGGGGTCCCTGAGGGCATGGCTCTGCACTGCGGGAAGAAGGTCTTTCCCAGCCCCTGACAGGATGTTCAAGCCCCAGAGCATTTTTGTGCTGCTTTTTTGTTCCCAATGGCTTTTCATTGGCACGATTCCTGCCTAGACTTCTCTCGCATCTCTGTTGTGTTC
Source organism: Tyto alba (assembly GCF_018691265.1). Lineage (NCBI taxonomy): Eukaryota > Metazoa > Chordata > Aves > Strigiformes > Tytonidae > Tyto > Tyto alba. The sequence continues at coordinate 41,736,405 of NW_024881313.1, forward strand.
TCTTCCTGTCCCTCTTGGGATGGGTGTAGGTACCCCGGGGATCAGCAGCCCTGCCTTTCTTCTTTTTCCTCCAGTAGACATATCTGCCCCCAGATGTGCCTGTGCCCCATTAGATGAAGATTATCATGTGGCTCTGGCTGGGTCATGCTTCTCATTTTACCAACCAAAAGCTTCCTGGTGGGGCTATTCATCTGCTTTTGGGTGTTTATCACTCGACCTGTGTCTGTATCTTGGCACCTCCAGCCCCACTTCGAAGTTTCCTCGCTGGGAGTCAGGCTTAAACTGTGGGTTTGCAATCACAGGCTGACAGAGAGCACTCCGGTGAGCTGGGTCCAGCCCTGAAATCAAGTGTTCTGTGGCGATGGAAGTGTATCTGCCTTGGCTGCCAGCCTGGACCTATGCTTGGGTCCCATGGAGCTGTGCGTTCCTGCTCTCAGGAGCCGCCTCTGCCTCCTCTCTGGAACAGTCAGCGGTTTCAGAGACTTTGCAAGCAGGATGCCTGGAGTTGGAGCAGCGGGCAGCAGCTCCGGCTGAAAGCAGGAGTGCCTGGGGGCCTGATCCTTGGGTTCAGCACAGCTTTCCTTGTTGTGTTTGTATTTTTTTTACCTTTCTGTGAGAGTGTTCAGTGACAGGAAAAGAACAAGTTCTACGAAGAGACCGGTGTGGTTTCCTATCACTTTCCCAAAGCCTTGGAGAGTAAACGCTTCTGCTTGTGAGGAAGGCGTATGTGGTTCAGCCCAGCTTCACTGGCCAGGCTGTGCTGTGCTGCACAGAGCTAGAGAGAAAGCATCTCCCATTTTGCAGCCAGTGGAGCCATTCACACAATCACCTTCTGTTAATTCTATCTGCAACATCAATTAAATTGTTTGTAGAAACTAATTGAATGTGGCTTAATCACACATCTTAATAGCTTTCCACGCTTTGAACTCGTTGTTAATTCCAGTAATAAAATGAAATGAGAGAACTGGCTGGGTAATTAGCGAGGAGGCTTGGGAAGAAATTGCTGTTTTATAGCATGTAATAAAAGCAGTGCGCTGGTGACCGCTCTCTCCGGCAGGCAGCCGGCTACTGCAGCAATTGTGCTGAGTTAGGGAAAATCCTCCAGCCCCTCTGAGATTCCCTGCCCAGGGGTGCCACCAGGCTCCCACCCAACCAGGAACAGCTTGGCGTAATGTTTGGTTGGGCTGGTTATCGAGGAATTGCCCAGGGCACCGAAGGGTGTTCGCCTTGTCATTTGAGGTCAAGCCACCCACAAGTTGGAAGCACAGAAGGGTGTGCTGCCACGCTGCCCCAGCTCGGGTTGGCTGTGAGGGCTGGATGCCTGCGCAGGGCTCTCTGGAAAGAGAAGAGCTCAAGCCAAGGTGTTGAGATGCTGCTGAGAGGTTGGAACCCTCGCAGGTAGCCACCTGAGGTGACAGAACATTGTGGTCTTCATATACCTCCATTCACCTGCTTCTCTGAGCCAAGGACTGGGAGAATGGTTGCTCTTAGACTGATCTTGTTCATGTCTTTATCTTCTTGGATTTGGAAGCAGACGGACCAGCTCCGAGTTAATCTTTTTGGTGACCTGCTTGTGAACTGGAGCAAGCCCAAGCCTCCCCGCAGCAGCCGCGGTCTCACCCTGGCCGGTTGCTGCCTCTCCCAGTTGCAGTGCACAGGCCCAGCACAGAGCCCAGGGAGGATGCACCCACGTTGTGATTCCTCCCAGGATCTAGCTCACTGTTCGGTCCCTGATCCTTTGAGGTGTGCCCAAGAGCAGGGCAGGGAAGTTTTCCTCCCCGTGTCTCTCTGGAGATCACACTGGTTGGATCTGCCCCTTCTGGGGCACGAGCCCAAGGAAGAGCCAGCCACAGCGGAGAGCTTAGGGGAAAGCTGCAGTGCCCTGTGGAGCAGGGAGGGGTGGAAGACACGGGAAAGGACACAGCTCTCAGGAGAGGCTGGAGGTCTGCAGCCTTATTCTGACCAAAAGATGAGATGCTATTAGGAGACAGGGCAGAATTACGTTAATGTTCTGCATGTGGAGTTTTCGGTTGTATAATAAATAGTCTACGAGAAGAAACGGTGGAAGCACCAAGTTTTGAATAATGTAAAGCCATGCAGGTGAATGTACAAAGGAGTTAGCCTGAGCTGTGTTGCACTTGAATTATCCTAGCTGTGACCTGAGAGGGATTTCCAAGTACGCCATTACTTACTCTTTACTATATTATTAGCTGTTGCAGCAGAGTGCTGTGATGGAAAAGACAACGGATGAGAGGGAGGAAGAACTGCTTGCCACCTACGTGCTCTTTTGCTCTGTGTAATCTCTGATCCCCAGCTAGGCTTTCACAAATGGGCTTGCCATGACATCTGACTGCCTGTGGCAACATCCCGACATTATTCACATCTGAGCTGACTAGTTCTGGGCACTGCGAGTGAGACCTGGCACTTGTCAGAAGCCAGTTCCAAGGCTCCAGCTTGTCACGGGAAGAGGACAGGTTGGAGTCAAGGCTTCGCATCCGTGTTGCCAGAAAACAGCTGACTCTGGACACTGGGGAAGTCGTAGGGTCCTTCACCTCTAGCCCATCTGAATTGAGACTTCGGGACAGTGCAAGAGAAACAGCATGTGGTGAGCTCCCAAATCACCGCCGAGCCTCTGGCTGACCATCTCTGTTAACCAGTTACCACCTGGATGAATGGCTCCGGGTTTGGATTGTGTGGATGAGAGGGGAGCTGAGAGTGGTGGGCCAGGGCAGGGGTAGTCTCTAACCATTGTGCCTCTCTGCTGTAGGATTACATGCAGAATGTCCACGGGAAGGAGATCGATCTGCTGAGAACTACGGTGAAGGTACCGGGCAAGCGGCTACCCAGGGCAACAACGGCAGCAGCACCCAGCGCTAGCCCCAAGGCCAACGGGCTGGCGAAGGAGCGGAGCAGCACGCAGCTGGCAGGAGGCGCAGGTAAGAGCTGGAGTGGTGGCCACAGAGCTGGTGGGTGTCCTTCCTGCTGGTGCCTCGGCGGCGCCTTGCTTTGCTGAGCTGGAAACAAAAGCTGTTCTGGAGTCTCTTGCTTTCACCACTCTTCGCGAGTGCCTTCGGTGGGTGTTGGTGTTTCTGTGTGGGTCTCAGGTAAGCTCCTCTTGGGATTTTATGCTGGTTAGTGTCCAGAACAGAAGAAAGAGTAGAAGGGCGTGAGCTCCCTGAGAGGAAACAGTCAAGTCTGATGAGTTGCTGTGTGTGGGGGAAGCTGTTGCTCCCTAAAACAAAGGAAATCTCAACCAGGGGTGTCTCTTGATCCCTGGCAAGTTCTCATCTGTTTCTTTCCTTTTTCATGCCCCCCCCCTTTTTCCTCCTCACCTCCCCCTGGAGAAAGAGTAATGTGAGGGGCTTGTTTTGTAATTTTTCTTCTGTGTGTGCCTTCAAGGGGCACAGCTGCCGCAGAGAGTGCTCGGGAGGCTCTCTGGTTTCTCATGGAGTTTGTGCCACACTGCTCACTGCTTCTCCTGCCACAGGAGGTATCTCGCCCTGCGCCGGGGAGCTGTTGAACTTAGGGCTCTCCTGCTCAGGTTTCCCAGGGCGTTGACATGCCTTCACTTTGTTCTCGGGGTTGCTATCCTTGGCCAGGAGAGACAGCGTCCACACGCTTTCTTCCCAGCCAGCTGTTGGAAGTATAGCAGGGTGTGGGTGCCTCTCCGCTCTTCAGGATAACGATGGAGTGCTGATAACACTGCTGATTACAGAAACCCTTCATAAATCTGGTACTGTACGTTGTGCCACCGAGAGTGAACTTGGGTGACCACATCCTCATTTCTGCTCAGTTCTGGAGCTGAGGACTCGTGAGATGGGGTGCAGCTGAAGGGGATGCCCCCCATCATGCTGCCTGGGGTCCTCAGCGTCACACACAACGTAGGGGATGGGGCATGCTAACATCACTGTGTTCACATGGTGCCAAGTGTGAAATAATACGCCCTTCTGAACCCAAACTGCTGTTTCTGTAGAGTCAGAATTAGTCTGCAGCCCAGATAAACTGCCGGTGGATGACTGCAATTACTGTTTTTTAACCACGGGTGTGCAAATCTGCCCGTTTCCTGCCACAGCTCCCCACTGTACACTGTTATTTCATCACCACCACTGTCCAGCCTCCGCGCGCCCAAGTGTGGTAGCAAGTCCTGCCTCGGTACAGAGGCACTTCAGAGGCCTGCACTTCCAGGCTCTTTGTCTGAGTGCTTAGAGGTTATCAGGGCTGTAGGAAGAATTCAAAGGCAAACCACAGAAAAGCTTATGCTGATGTCAAACCAGATGCTCGCATAACCCTGTATCCTGCTTTCGACAGTCAGCTCAGTCCTGTTGGGCTCGGAAGAGCAGATTGAGATGTGACTTGATTACTGATTACTGCTGCTTGGAGAACCAGTGCCTGGAAGTGAGCGCTGCGCCAGGCCTTTCAGTCTGGTTGACAAAGCTTGAGGAGACACAGTGCATGGAGGCTGAAGTTAGAGCAATTTAAACTTGAAAGGAGATGTAGTTTCCTAGCAGGGAGGGTAATTAAATGTTGGAATAGTTTATCTGGAGAGCTGGTGGACTTAGCACTGCTTGAAGCCTTTAAAATGAGATTAGTTATCTTTCTACAAGATATGCTTTAATCCAGCTCGTGTGTGTGTTGCTGTATGCGTGTGTGCAGGGGATTAAACTGGATGGATACGATGGTCTTTTCTTATGTAGAAGTCTGTGAATCTGAGATCCCCTGTTCACTGTCTTCTCTCTGGGCCCCTGAGCAGAACAGTGCTACCATGCTACCCAGAGCACATGCATCGGGACGGGGCTCCACATCAGGACAGCAACCTTAATCAGATTTTATGTGTCTTGGCCTTGGGTGGTTGTCTGCATTGGTAAGAAAGGTTTTTTCCTCCTGGTACACAAATGGTAAGATGTTTTCTGAGAAATTTTTTCAACTCACTCTGATGCCTCCAAGACTGATTGCAGCTGACGATGCAGTCGCCACAGTAAGTGCACTGACATGATAAAAATCCTCTGAGGTGACTTGCTTATATCCCTGTGTAATGCAGAGTGCTGGATTTGAGGTTGGTCAAGAATCTGCCCTGCTTCGAATTGGCAGGGATTTTGCAGTTTTGCTGCCTTTGGGGCTAGGGATGGGACTGTTACTGGGGTCCACTGAGCATCTCTCGTCTAATACATGCTTTAGGCAGCTGGAGAGCGAGCACCTCAAAATTTGCAGTTCTCTGCCAGTGCACGAGTTAATCTTCAGAGGATGTGAGCTTTGGAGACCTGAATGATTTGCTGCCTTGCACCAGGAGTGTCTGGGTAAAACCAGATGACCTGTATTTAGAGTTCAAAGCGGGTGGTCCATGGTTTCTTTGTCACTTGAGCTCTGCCAAGGTGAGTGTGCTAATTAATGTCCACTACATGCACAGTCCTTACCCAGGGGCAAGAAAAGTAGTGGTAGATGGAGGAGGCGAAAAAAAAAAAAAAAAGATAAACTGTCTCACACTGCTCTGTATATGAGTAAAATACACTTATGCAGCACTCTGGTGATAATTCAAAATAACCTCCAAAGTAGATGCAGAGTACAACTTGGAGCTAAATAAAGTCAGAGTGGGGAAGGAGCTTACGTTTATGAAACCTGTGGGACTCTGAACTCAATGGATGATTGTACCCTGGTATTTAAGCTATTAAAGAAGGCAACTTTACTGTAGTCAGATTTGGTTTTATTTTACGTTGGATGTATTCCCATTGCAAACTCTTTTCAGAGGCATAGAACATTGTCAGACTTTGCAGCTGCCTTATGTCCACCTCAGGCTTGCCTTTTGTGGAACATATATGCAAATGTGGTGTCGTACGTGCCCAGGGAGGTTGTGCAGTCTCTCTCCTCAGAGGTAATAAAAAGAAACCTCCAGACACAGTCCAGGGCAGCTGGCTCTGGTTGCCCCTTGAGCAGGAGTGTCGGACAAGATGACCTCCAAAGGTCCCTTCCAACCTCAGCCATGCTGTGATTCTGTATTCATTTTATCAGTATTAAAAATTTGTCTCCAAGAGCTGTAAATCTTGAGAGATTTGGTGCAAAGATTGCTTAGAAGCAGAAGTTTTGTCCTCAGTCAGAAACTTCTTTTTTTTCTTTATCCCTTGGAAAATATATTGGGATTCGATCAGAGTTCTAGAAGTTGGTTACTGAAAGCTCCGGAGCACCTAATCTCCTCCTGGGCTGTCAAGAGCCCCTGGCAGAATGGTCTCTGCTTTTCCGTGATACTTTTTCTTCACTTTCCAACTGCAATGTCCTCCTCACTTTTATCCTTGTATGAAATTTCACTGGTAAAAAGACTATCCAGAGACAGACAACTAGCTGGGATCAGCCTGTTAACAGGTGTAGAACTAGCTGGAGGTAGATAACCGTCAGCAGGGCGACATCTACGGCTGAGCCCGCACTGAGGCCCTGGGGCCGCCGGGGGCTCGGGCCGCGCGTTCGCCCTCCCGGGCTTGGTGTAGGGCTTGCTGGTGGTGCCTTGCGCTCTCCAGCTCCTCGCTCTGTTATGTGCGGGAAGACCGCGAGGACGCCTGGGAAGTGCTGGCCAGGGGGAACTTGTCTGAGAACACTTCGGATATGCCTTCCAGCAGCGTCTCCCGGACCTTTCCGTGGCACTCTCCTGCTGCCGCCTTCTCCCGTAGCTTTTGGCGGCGTGCTGCAGGCCGCCGTTGAACCGCCCGGTCCCCTGACGTTACAGTTCCGCCGTGCCGGCTGCTGAGCCGTTGGGTGTTCCTGACGCGGCCCCGGCCTACGGCGAGGGCTCTCCTGGCCGACCCCCGCGGCAGCAGCGCGGGCCAGCACGCGGACCGGGCGCAGCCTTGGGGGGCAGTTCGTCCCCGCGTGCAGGCCAAAGCTCCGTTGTGCTGCGGGGTCTCGGGGCCGAGGGATGGCGGTGTGAGTGTGCCCGTCTCCAGAGGGACCTCCCTCGGGGCTGGGCGGGTGGCCAGGCCACTGCTGCGGGCTGACCTTCCCACGGTGGCGCTTCACCTGGGATGCTCCGTGCAAAGAGGGCAGCCCCATGGCTGGCGGGGGTCGGGGCCTGGGTGCACCAGGCAGGCCGGGGGGGATCTACCAGGGCACGCTGCTGGCCCACTCAGCACCCCACGCTGACACAAGTTTTTAACCAGGGGCTCGGATGGCTCTTGTGTTCCACTACAGAAAGAATCCCTTTAGTGGTGCAGATGTGGCCAGGAACAGCAATGGAATAATTTGTCTGCTCAAGCCATCCCTTCTCTGCCTGGGGCGAGAGGGTGTCCCATGTACGTGCTCCACTTTCCGCAGTCATGATCACAAGGCTGCTTTGGGCCAGGCATCCTGTGTCAGGAAAATGAGTGACCTTACCTTGGGAGACACGCAGGGAAGAAGGGGAATGTAACACTGGATTCCTGGAAAACTGCAAGCGTGGCAAGGGGGAACTCGCCTTCATGAGCACGCCCGAACAAAACGTCTCGTCACTTAGATGAGAATATATTGTGACTGATGTGCATGAAGGCTAAGAGTATGTTAAAAGTATAAACGATACATATATACAGATAGAAAGAGAGTAAACGCTTCTTACGATTTGTAAAGTGCTACTCTTAATATAAAAGCAGTCCAAGAAGGGCTTTGAGTAGCAAAGACACCAGTGCCTCAGTCAGCCGTCGGTACTGCATCGGCATGAAATGGGAGCACAGGCAGGCCTTGGCAGAAGGAGAGAGGCACCACGGACAACCTACGGTTAGACAGGGCAGCACACCACGGCAGAGGTAAGTGGTTCAGCGTTTGGATCGGTTGGCTCTCTGATGGAGGGAGCGGTCGTGTGGGTGCTGAACCCCAGCTTTTGGCTAGGTATGAAGTGCTTTTGCTGATGGATGCTAAGGCAGCATTACGTGTTTTTATTCTTTGTAACAACTTCTTTCTGAACTTGGAGTGAAAAGTCATCACCAGAGCTGGGGTGCCGGGTCCCAGGGACCCCCACCCGGCGCCGGGTACGCGTCCAAGCCACTTGTGCCTCTCCGGTGCCAGCTGGAGCTTTTAGGAACAGTTTTGGCGTCGGCGCAGCCCTGGCGCTGCAGCTGGCTGTGGGGCACCTGCGCCAGTGCTGCGGAGGCCAGAGGGGCCCACGCTCACCCGTGGGTGCTTGGAGGGTGCTGTCGTGCGGGGGGCACGAGACAGGGACGCGGCCACCCCCGGGCTGCAGAGTGCTCCCCCGCGTCCCCGTCCTGCCAGCCCCTTCCTGCCCCGTCCCGCTCGCTGTCCTGCCCCTGCCGGGACACACCACCCCCTTAGGCTGCGTTACAGCAGCTGTGCACTCCAAGTGTCCTGACAGACTCCATCTCGGCATTTTCCAACTTCCAGTATCTTAACTTCGTAATACAGATAGCGTTTTTTTCCTTTACTACATTTTTGCAATACAGCTACGGGACCCATCCTTTTCTGAGAAGCAGAGGTTCTGCTCTCTGTCTCAGTGGCAGATTTCTACCTTCAACCCAGTGAAGGACTGGGCCAGCTGAACACTGCTACTCTCCGAGGAAGCCTTCTGCGTCTGGAGGCGGGAGGCACCTTTGGCTGGGACGACGCTCGGCTGTTTCCTGGGCACTTGGGGCGTGCTGGGCTGGAGGAACAAGGCACTTGTTCCAGCAGCCAGTGAATGTAGCTCCTTTATTCCTGACCTCCTGTCTTCTGCCTGTGCTCTCCTCCTCTGCTCTCTTCTTCCTGCTCCCAGCCGCTCCTGCTCCCAGCCGCTCCTGCTTGCCCACCTCTCCCACCAGCAACTCCATCCTCTGCTCACTCTTCCTCCTTTTCAGTGGTGCCGGGCAGCTGGTGATGGGCAGCATGAGCACAGAAGAGGCATCAGAGTGCTCTGGTTCCCCAGACCTAATACTACAGCAGCACTGGGTGACAGGAGAAGCAATTGCTCATGCTGCAAACCAGGCTGCATAGAAACAGGTACATGAACTTCCCCTGTTCATGTCAAAGACGCCCAGAGACTCAGAAGGATACATCTGTGCTTGTCTCTTTGTTTAATTTTCCACAACTCGAAATGAGACCACGGAAAGCACCTAGGTTAGTCAGAGCATCCCTGTGTCTGGGTTTCGGAGTCAGATGTGTCCTAAAAGGACGGTGATACTTGCTAAAGGACTTCTTGGAAGCAGCTAGTAGAAGTTCTCCACAAGCGGTGAGAACTGCAGAGACTCCTGAAGTCTCAAAGGAAGAGCACAAGTGGGTACTGGCCTTTGGAGAAAGCTGAGAAGGCATTCTTGCCCATTGCTGCTCGGTCTTGTAAATCCCTGCTTGGGTGAAATAGTGCTGGCTGTGGTTTGGTGATGGCCCTGTGTTATTCGGGGTTTCTGGACAGAGTCCGGGCGCGCCAAGCAGGGGCAGCTTCCATCACCCGCAGCCAGAGCAGCCGGTGCCCGTCAGTGCCCCGGGGGAGCTCCGGGCACCGCGCGGTGCCTCCTGTGCCAGGCAAACCCCAGTGCTGTCTGCCTTGGAGAGGGCAGGGGAGGGGTGTGCAGGTCTCGCTGCCAGAGCTCGAGGGTGCTGTTTTCTGGGTATGAACTGGCTGTGAGCATGCAGCCTGGTGGCATGTATTCACTGCACGTGGGACGGTGCTGGTTCAGGTGTCTCCTTCAGATCCCTGCAGGTCCTCTTCCCACTGGAATATCGCTTCTCTTGCACTCCTCTTCAGGGGTCTGCAGATGTATCGTTGCTGTAGTTCAGCAAGCTCACCCTTTCTGCTCCTTTGCCCCATCTGTACCTCATTCACTGTGTGTTTCTGGTTGAAGGATGAGGACAGCTCTTATTCAAAGTGCAGACTGGATGAAAAGGATTTTTTAGTGGGGAGGGACAGATGGTAGCACAAGAAAAATAAGGAGACTGTCAGTCAGCATGAGAGACTGGTCTCAGCACAGCTGCAGCCCTGAGTTCTTGTCTTGCAGAGGTTTGTAGGGACCTACTCCAAAGCAGTCAACATGGGAAAAGGGCACAAAGCATACTGCCTGAAAATGTGATGTGGATGCGTGTGCATGAACTTACGGGCACGCTTAGCACGGGCACACACAGAGCACATGAGCCTGTTCCTTGACACTGCAGTGCAGCTGAACAACGTAGAAGGAAGCCAAGAAGCTGAACACTGGAAAACCTGCCTTCACATGAGAAGTTGAAGTGTAAGGGAAAATCAGCAGATTGCTGAGATCGTTGTGGTTGCAAGCAGCTACATGGAGGCACAGTTTCCGACAGCAGAAGGCTCTCTGATCTAGCAGGCAGAAGCAGTGCAGATGCTCTACCTCAGCCAGAAACGCTGAGCTAATGCAGCAGTCCCAAGGGAGGTTTTCTGGCCAGCATCGCACAGGCAGCCGGGCTAGGTGGCTTGGAGAGGGCACTAAAGTGAAGGAAGCGTGGGAGAGACAGAGCATGGTCTGAGAGGAGGAGGTTAAAGGCGAAAGCTCTGCCTGTCTCTGCGGTGGCTTGGCGTGGGGCTCTCCAGCTCGCTGAGGACCATGAGCTTCCCGTGGGATTTGCTGCCAAGTGGCTCGGGAGAGCACAGACTGCACCAGTGCCTCTGGCACGGAGGAGCCCAGGCAGAATGAGGCGAGTTGGCCTCAGTGCGGGGGTGTGAGCTTAAGCACTGGAGTCTTTTACGTGGGGGAAGAGCTGGAAGGGGCTGGTGCTGCTTGGTCACCTTCACCCAGAGGAACAGCCTGCGTGGTCTGACGTGTGTCAGGGCAGGCTGTGTGTGAGCCCTCCTTATCTTCCTCCTCCTCCTCCTGCTGCAGCATTCCTTCTGTGGCTGAGGGAGAGCGTTTTCTTAAGTGTGTCTGTGGTGGCGGGGGCACTGCGTGGCGTGCGGTGTCTTGGCTGATGCTCGTGTTTGCTCTGAAGTGACGAGGGTCCGGCTGTCCCCTGGCAGAGCTCGGTGAGCTTGCCCTGATCCACAGCTCCGCGGGCTGTGGCCAGCCGGGCTCCTCGGGCACATGCCAGGGAGCCCTCGGTGTGCTGTGTCGGGGGAGCTTGCTCCCCCCTCGCTGTTGAGCCAGCTGGGGCAATGGGGAGCCCACGCTGGTCTCAGCCGCCCAGCGAAGCCTGGGAGCCCAGCCTGGGCTGGAGATGGTGCTGCGCTCCCGAGCAGCTGCAGGCATCGTGCCGGGTTGGTGCTGACGCCCGGCCGCACGCTTCCTTGTCGCTTCCAGAGCAGGTAGCCCGGGAGCACGTTTGCCCAAGGCAGGCGGGAGCAGAGCACCTTGCCGTTGGTGCTGGGGGAGCTGGTGCTGGGGGAGCGTGGCGGCAGTGGGGCCCCCCCCTCTGCCGGCCCCGGTGCGTGTGCCCCCCGATGCTCTGCCTCTGCAGAGTGAGGGATTGGCTCCCCCAGGCCGGGGTTGCTGAGCCTGCTGTGATCATGTCACGTCGGGCTCCGTCGATGTTAACATCTCATTATCTTTGTTACTGTAATTACATTATCCGCTGCTTTATGCAGAATTATTCTCCGAGGACTAATTGATGGATCCATGTTTAATTCATTAATCATTAGCATCAAATTCGACAATTACAGTGCACACTGATTGTGGAATTTCAAATGTAATGAGGGAAGAATTAACAAAGAAAAGGGAAAACCTGTTTCCCTGGCATACCGCTGCTCACCATGGGGGACGATGACATTGAGGGGAGAAGAGGCAGCAGAGAGCGGGGTGGCGCAGGTCATGGCAGACAGGAGGCTGGTGGGATCATTTTGTGCCTTTCTCCTGGTTGTGGCTGTATTCCTTCAGGTCAGAGCAGGGTCATTAATCGCCTAGGAAAGAATGGGTATGTGGGTACCACTCTCACTTCTGGAACAAAGTTGCCTTCCCCACCCTGGACGTGGCCCGTGGGTGCAGGAGCAGCACATCTCACCCTGCTGTTCATTCCAGGATGTTCATTCCAGGCACATCCCCGGTGTACACGTGTGCTCACACACTCTGCAGGTCAAGGTGTGGTGTCTTCAGGATGAACTTGCTGCCCCCACGATTTGCCCCGTAATCCTCTCTGCTCCCCACACAGTGCGTAGCACCTGCTCTTAAAATCTATGGCTGCCTCTCGTCATTTCAGTATTTCCTGCTCAGAGGCAGGAATCCTGCAACACTACGCTCTTTATTTTGGTGCCTGTGAACCGGTTAGCAGAAAGCAAGCCAGAGCAGGCTTTCCAGTCCTGCGCCCTGCGCCTGTGGCTGTGCTCAGGACCCTGCTTGGTGCAGTAGCCCTGCCCAGCTGGTTCAGTACCGCATGGGGGTGTGCTCCGTCCCTCCCTCCAGACGTGCTACTGCAGGGTCTCCTTGCTTGTGGAAGCAGGTAGCTTCCGCTTCGTACCTCAGCCTGAGGATGCAGACAGGCCTTCCCTGGTACCTGGTGTTGCAGTTAAATAGCCGGGGGTGCTCTGTTTTCTGTTGCCTCCCTTACGCGGGACGTTGGAACGGGCTGCCAGCTCGTGCCCGGTCTGCTCCGGTGCAGCGCAGTTTGATTTAGACAGGGGTTCCCAGCTTGGTCTGCCTGGCTACCGCAGCTGCGGTCGGTAGCGGCGGCGGCAGCTTCTGAAGCCGCCGGGGTGCCCGCGCGGGGCCGAGGTCGGCTTCCAGCCGGGTCCCCGGCTGCAAATCCCCACGGGCAGGCCCGGCCACCCCAGCCCTGCCTGCCCGAGGCACCGGGCGCGAGGCGGGGGTACACTCCTCTGGGGGGGCCGAGTGCTGCCGGCTGCCAGCCTGGCGTTAAAGCGCGGCTGGCCACGGCGCCTGCCAGCTCACTTGGCTTGCTGTTGGGTTCAGCTGCGAAAGTTCAGCGTTAGTTACTGTGGTTGGGCCGAGGGCTCGGACATGGGGACACCAAAGCTGAAAGGAAGAGGGTGAGGGTCTGTCTGGTGTTTGTTGGTGTGGGACCTTTATCCTTCCCCCTGGTATGTTAAAGGGTTGTTTGTAGTCTGAAGATGAAGCAGGGATGAGAGAGTTAGTAAAATTTATCTGTAATTAATATTTTGCATCATGAATCATGTATAAAATACTGCAAATTCATATGTATATATTACAAATATTATAAATTCACTATAACATTCATATGATAACATCTTATGAATGTTTATCTGACTGCCTGAAGTAGGAACATGAATCCAAATGTGAGGTTGGAGCCATGCATTCAAGGATTTGCATTAGTAGAAGCTAGAAGTTGTCAGGGCTTCATGGGGGAGAGAAGGAGTCCGTCGGGAACTCGAAGAGATGACACAAAGCAGGGCAGTTCCAGCAAACCTTAGTGCCCGGTTCTTGTGGTGGACGGAAGCCTGAAGGACTGAGATATGCCAAATAGGTTTGAGGTTTTATTTGCTAGGCATATGCTCGAGTTAGGATGAATTTCACATTTCCAAGCATTGTAAATGTTCTCTCAGCTGTTACTATTTCTTTCTGTAGAAGGAAAACTGAGGCAGAGAGAAGATAAAGCCAAAATTGTTAAGAGCGTACATTAACTCTGTGCCCCCAGTTTAGAGCCTAAGAATTGCTTTTACTTCCCCAAGAACTTAGCCTTTTTTTAGCCCTTTAAGGTGTAGCTGTGAGCAGTGACTGCCTGTTGATCAGTCCTCGGTTTCCACCTGGGCACGTGGAACAGGAGGAACGCATTATTAGTGTGTGTTTTTGGCAGGTGTTGGTATAAGTGACTCGAACAGTAGTTCTGGCAATGTTGCAGTGCTGTATGGATTAGATCCCACGTCCCCAAAGGAAATATTCAGCCCCTTAGCCTCGGGCTGTCCCTGCTTTCCCTGCTGCCTTCTGCGTTGTTCTTTTGGGCACTTGGATCCTGCAAGAAATCTTTCAGAAGTCTTGAAGATAACAGACCACCTCCCTCCTCCTCATCATCCCCATCATCCTCAGGTGTGTGCTGGCCCTCAGTCTGCCAATTCATCTCCAGCCTACTGTCCTTCACTCGGGCAGGAGATGTGCAAGCCTTGGCCTGTGCAACGATCACCGTTGTGCCTCGATGAGGTGGCACTTGTGTAAAGCTGTTGGTTGGCACCACTGTACCATGCTGAGCTATGTCTCCACTGCAGACCGAGGGGATGAGGTTTTTCGAGCAGCAGTGGGTGAAAACATGCTAGCTGCACTGTCCCCATTGCCAGGGGGGCAGGGAGCATCCTGCAGTCCAGTCCCAGCTTGGCCTGGGGAACTGGATGTCCTGCAGCGGTTGGAACATGTTAGGTGCAGTGCTGCAGCGGGTATTCGTGTTTAGTGTCAGTTGAAAGGCATCCGTTTTGTGTGCTCAGAGGATGCTCGGGCACACGAACCAAAGGCACTGGCCTGGCCTGAGATAAATGCCGGTGCAGAGTCGACTCAGCGGCTGCGCTGCCTGGCCGTTGCTCCCAGGGCTGTGGGATCCCTCGTGTGGGCCCGTTCTGAGCACAGGACCTCTCCCCGTGACTCCCGTGGCAGGGTGGTCAGCTGGCTAACGTAGGGTTAACCCCTTGGTTTGGAGAGGTCTCCCTGTGGCTGTGTGTTAGTCACCGCTGGCAGTTTCTGCACAACCTCTGAGTGGAAAACTGGTGATTCCGGGATGAGCATCCTCTCCCTGCTCAAGGGACTCGGTTACCTGGAACACCTTTGGTGGTTTGCAATATTCCGTGCACCCTAAAAGTGTTAATTTCCTGTATGTTTTACAGGGTCCTTGAACGTGGGCTCGTCCCCAGCTTTCGATAATTGCCACACGGTCTCTGTGGATGTGCTAGCAGACACCAGACCCAGGCACGAGGTGCTCACCAGCCGTCGTCCTGCCCTCACCATGCCGGCTGCCCAGCTCCAGGGTTATGGGGGACCGTGGCGGTTGGGGGACTCGGGCTGTCTCTTTAGTTTTGTTGGGGACTCCCAGGGTGACTGGCCAACCGCTGCTCATGGTCTCTCTGTTTTTCCATCTGTACCTTCCCAGAGGGGCCCTGCAGCCCTGGCACTGCAGCGTGCTCCCACATCCTCCCCGCAGACCCCAGGGACAAAGTGCAGTCCTGTGTTGTGCTTCCCAAATTGCTGAGCAAGGCCTCTGCCAGGGTGTTACCAGGACGTGCCACGCCACGGTGGCAGTAGTATTTACAGTATTGCAACATACTGCATCCTTAGTTTTTTACCACAGTTTTGTCTCCCTTTAGATGGCCAGCTGACTCACTCTAGCCCATAGGTAGGCAGCAGAATGATTTTTCCAGAATGAGTCTGCCCTTGTGGGAGGAAGGAATTACTTTCTACTGGGGATGAAAGCAGATACAGAAAGGTGTTTGAGGCTTATCTGGAGTGGCAACGGTGTATACCCGTACTGCAGGTCTGAATCGGGGCATGCTGTGGCCCATCAGCTGAAACTGCTGATCTGTTGGTTGCAAAGTGGAAAGGCACACTGAGCTGCTCAGCTGAGGTATCCTGGACTCTGCGTGAATATGCAAAGTTGTTACTGAGTTGTGCAAATTGGATTGTGTTTGCACCAGCCAGGAGAGTAGAGATGTGGGGATATCTGTGAGGCAGAACAGCAAGGAGCAACTCGGATGAAATCCCTTACGAAAGCACACAGTCTGTACACAGTCTATAGCAGCTCCTTGCCTGCCAGTCCACGTTCTTCCAGAGTCTGTCCTCATTACAGCTGAAGACTGTTTTGTCTGCGCTTGAGCTATTATGTGAAAGTGCTGGTAGCCTATTCAGTCATACAGAAAAAACTATTACTGCTGTATCATTTTCCAGCTTTACTGGTGACTCTGCAGACGTTTGCAAAGATGCTACCGTTCTCAGAGAGTTGATTACCCAACTATCTTGAGCGTATTAAGTAGCTTCATCTATTGCTCGGTTTCCAGAAGGGCCTCGTGCTCCCCTTGTCGGAGCATGGCTCTTCTGTGGAGCCAGTGAGCCAGGAACCGTGCCTGGGAGCAGAGCTGCCCGCTCCCACTGTTCCTAGGAGCCACAGGAGCTGGTGTGCAGCCATGAAAATGAGGTTTCAGCTCCTGCCCAGCGGCTGGGGTTCTGTACAAGCACGGGGAGAAGGGCAGCAGCTTCTTGCTTCAGGCCTGCTCTTCCTGCAGGCTTCCTTTGCCAGAAGTCTGGCTGCCGTTCTCCGATTTGACCTGCCAGCTGCCAGAGGTTTCTGTCTAGAACCTGTTCTGTCTTTGCCCATCTTTTAAAGAGCTGCTCACCCATCCCTCTGCTTTCTATGTCCATACCCAGAGCCTTGCTGCTTGGGAGGTGTGAGCACTCAGCTCACTAGACTTGTAGGCTGGGCATCATGGGCACGCTTCATTGCGAGTTTTCTCAAAATGCAGCTTCTCTGGCGTGTGACAGACTGCTCTGGCTATTCCTATTTGGTTTTCACCCTCATCCACAGCTGTCTTCCAGCATATCCAACCCTTCTACCTTTTACCCTCTATACCGTGGCCATGGAGTGACCCACACGTGGTCAGCAGTCACGTTCTCCAGGAGCGTGCAGGGTAAGCACGCCAGGGCACGACTCGTCCCGGTGACCTCAGGCCACAGAGCATGGCTCGGGGGGGCTGCCATCGCCTGACGAGCCCTGTGCCCAGAGCAGAGGTGGGACCTTCTCGGGTCTGTGCTCCACACGGCCCTTCCGGGGAGCCCGGCCCCCGCAGCTCCAGCACCCCATGCCGCCTCTTGCCTCTAGACAGGGGCACGAGCCCCGGCGTCCCCATGAGAAGGACCTGCGGGCGCAGCCCTGTTGTGTGGAGGCGGCCACTGCTGCTGCCAGAGCATCCAGCTGTGCTGGGCCCAGCTGTGCTGCCACGGCCCTGGCTTTGCTCTGCATCCCCGCCGGGGGCTGCCCGCCCCCTTGTCCAGGCTGGCACCGCTCAGAGCCAGCCTGCCTCACCGAGCTCCTGGTCCTGGGGACAAGCAGCACCGTTAGCAGCGCGGGCAGGGAGGAGCTCGCGGGAGGAATGGGAGCACAGGAGGGAGCTGCCAGTGCTTCCTCCCCTCCCCATCCCGACTCTCTCTGCCCTCCCTGATGGGAAACCAGAGATTGATTTTCTCCGACCCAACAGTATAATCACTAACCCTAATTAGAGATAATTACTGGGACTTGATACACTTATTACTTGCTAGAACACTAAAGTAGCTGTTCATTGCAGGGCTGAACAGGGAAAAAGGCCTCAAAGAAAGTGAGGAGGAGAGGAGGAAAGAGCGAGGCAGGCAGGATGCTGTGATGATCAGAGCCCTGCCCAGGGACGATGGAAGTGCTGGGGGAGGACAGATGGGCACGCAGCTCCGTCACGCAGGGGCAGCAAGCCAGAGCCATCGGCTGCAGTTGTAGTTATAAGCATCCTGGATTTCTGAACATCTGGCCCTGGGTGTCTTCCACAGGGCACCTGGAAAAATGAAGAGGGTATAATTAGTAGCCACCTGTGAAAATCTTAGTATAAGTAACTTGCCCCACGTTGCTAAGACAGACTGGGGTGACAGGCTAGCTGGTGTTCACCTGGGGTAGACTGAGGGCCTTCTCCAGAAAACCATGCTCTCTCTTCCACACGGACCACGCCTGCGCTGCAAGAGAGAGAGGGGCAGGGGAGCAGCGTGTTACAGGCAACAAACTCGCGCCCTTTCTGCTGCCACCCAGACTTCTGCCAGCTCACCCCTTCTTGAGTGCAGGCTGCCACCCCTCTCTGGAGTCCCCCTTCCTGCGGCTCCTCTGCTGCTCTGCATTACAGGCACACGGGCTGGGTGGCTGGGGTCTGCATTCTGTTGCTGGACAGTGAGGTGCCCCAGAGGAATGTGCAAAAACACATTTCTAGCAGATGAGGGACTTTACAGACTTGCTCCAAATAGAGCAGGGCTTGCCCTGTCCCCTCCTAGGGACCTGTGCAGAACTTGAAGCTGATCCACGGTCTCTCTTGGTATTGTGTACGCCAGGTAGTTGTGTTGCTGTGTGCCAGGCAGCCTCTGTGGGCCAAGCAAGCAGGGTGTATTAAATGTGTTACGAGGGAATAGCTTTAGAAACAGAAATTACATAAGAAAATATAATACAATTCTAGCGTAAGCTGAATGGCCTTTTCAGTTGCTAGCATTCGTGAGCTGTGTGCAAATGCTGTTTTTTCATCATTCACTGCAATACTTGTCTGGGTCCACACTTCTGCATCAGACCCAGAAAGTTCTGTGTCGGCTTCCTTCCTTCCTGCAATTTTATATCAGGCTCAGCTTCCTGCTTCTCACTATAAATGCAAATGGTGATTTGTATCATTGCAACCTGTCATGAGCATCTGTCTCCTGCTGCTGTCTTGGTGATCTCTGTTGGACTTTTTAGCTGCACAGTCTCTTTTCTGGTTTGCATTTTAAACAGTACTACTTGTACATTTTCTGCAGCTTATGATTTCAGGTTTCTGCATAGACTGTAAGTGCCATCTCTGGTCAAACTAACAGAGCAGGAGAGAGATCCAAAACAAGGACCATTTTTCCTTCATCCACTCCCCACTGCTCATTCCCAGCACTTTGGTTTGTGTGTCTCAGAAACAGTTCCTAAAGTATTTCATTGCAACATGATGGAGTGTAAATTACATTATTGTGGTGATAGTCACTGAAGGACTTACCTAAGTGACAGTAAAGCTTCCTCAGACTTTCTGAATCCCACTGGTTCAAAGAAGCAATGCAGCCCACATGGAGAATGCCATAGTTACCCTCATCTAAGCAGATGAGGAGAATGAATCACAAAACTAAAATTTAGTAGTGGCTTAGGTAAAAGTAACCTTGACTTTGTTGTGGTGTTCAGGCAGAGTAAAATTCAAAACAGAAATAGAGAGTGTTAAACACACACACAGATACACACACGCAAAAATATATATCTGAGCCAGTTTCACGAAGATGAAAGCAATTATGAGCCAGATCATTTGGGAGAAAGAACTTAAACAGAAAAAAAAAAAAAAAAAAAGATGTGAAGCATAATTAGGAGTTTTTAAAGAACATTTTACTGGATACCAGAAAGTTAAAATCAAAAGGAAGGTGGCACAGCCTAAAAATGTATTAATCTGGGTTAAGAGGAGACATAAACTATTCACTCTTTCTCTGTCCAGATAGTGAAGAATGCACAGGAACAAAAAAAACGAGGAGGGGAGTAAGCTGTATTGTGCTAACGTATTTTGTACATCTGTGTATCTCTAGGTATATAAAAAAGCAGTGAGAATAACAGCAACATAATAAAGTAGTCAGTAAGTCTTGAGCAGAAGTCGAAAGCTCCAGTGGGTGGGCAGTTGGTAACACCAGTGTGGTCCCGCGTGGCCAGCCGGAACCACGGGTGGAAGCTCGCTCTGCCATTTAGCCCTCTGCCAGAGCTCCGCAGACTAACATCCGCCGAGAGTGATTAATTGTGAGCAGCCCTCAACGTGACCCTTCTGGCTTTGTGGGCAGCCTTCCAGCTCCTGACGTTCCCAGGCTGGCTCTGGTTACAGCTGCACAAAGGGCTTGTCTCGCCGCTTTATCTGGGCTCGTTGCTCGTGGAGAAGTCCTGCACCTTGTGCCTGCCCAGCTTCCCTAGAGCACGCTTAGTACCGGTCAGTCCTTCTTCCTGCTCTGGTCTGGGTTTGGAAATGCAGCAGGGTCTCCTTCACCACCACTCGATGTGTCTTGACTTTACACCCGTTTTGTGCCCTGTACTCGGTGAGCTTCTGCTGAAGTGGCTGCCTTGTCCACAGCACCTTGATTACCGGGTGACAGTGTTTTTAGCCTGTGAATCATGAGAATGGTCACTGTTCATATATCTTACCAGATTCCTAATCTTCAACTTTTACATGTTCCGTGGAGAGTCTACATACAATACAAATAAAAGTGATGGATTTAGTATCTGAAGCTCATTTCCCAGCTCACCTTCCCCTCTCTTGGCTGGTTCTGGAGCCTGCATTACCATGGTTGCACAAGGGGATGCAGAAAAGGTAACCAGCAGAGGTAAAGACAGCTTTTCGAGTTTATTAGGAGCAAATGGATCTTAAACCCAGCATTTGTTCATTACTGTATAGAAATAGTAGTAGAATGGTTAATAAAAAAAAGAAGTGTTCAGTGAACGCTTCCGTTTGGTGTCTGGAAAGAGGCAAGATGATGCATCTTATTGCAAAATGATGAATTCTTCATATTCCAACTGTAATTAGGAAGCATATTAAACAGCAGGTAGGAGATTTAGACATGTTTGAATCAGCAAGTGTGAATTATTTAATTCAGGAATTCTAGAAGATGTGGTCAAGGTCTTTCTGAAGTGTTGATGGTGACCGTCGGTTTTGGAATGGAGAGGACTTCTAGAGGGCTAAAGTTCATGGGTTTCGTGTGTCCACAGTATGGGAAAGAAGCCGATAGACTGGAAAGGGCTCAGAAAGTAGCTGTAAAAACAATGAAATGCTTGCAAAATGCACCTCATAGTGAAAGATGCATGGAGCTAAATTTGTTTAGTTTATCAGAGAAAAGGTTAAGAGATTATTTCAACACCCTCTGTAAGTACCTAGATAGGAACAAAAATTTGGTAATAAAGAACTCTTTATCAGATAAAAATATACCAAGATCCGATGACGGGTAGCAGAAGCAAGACAATTCAGACTAGAAATAAGGTGCAAATTTCAACAGTGAGGGTAATTAACCACTGGAATTACTTATCAGGAGTTGCTGTGATTTCTCTGTCACTGACAATATTCTAATCAAGATTAGGAGATTTTCTAGAAGATATGTTGTGGTTCAGACAGGAGTAAATTAGTGGAAGACCTGGGGTGTAGTTTTATGCTATGCAGAAAAGATCAGACAATCAGAGGGCTCCTTCTGGCTGCTTCTGACTCCCTGTGCAGATGTGATGTCCCTTGCTCTCCCAGAGGATTCACCTCCTCCCCACGCAGCTCTGGCAGCTCCTCCACGGCCGTGGAGCTGCACGGTGCGCGGACATGGTGTGCTCCCGTGGGCTCCGCGTGGGCGCTTGGTCCGGGCAGAGCTCGGGCTGGAGGAAGACTGAGGAGCTGGGGCTGCCTGTGGTTCCGGGGCTGTTGGCGTGCTCCTGGTGCCTGAGGATTTGGGGGGGCAGCCATCACTGCAGTACCTGTTCTCAGGCTTCTCCGGTTTGCTGGGGTCCTGCTGACTCTGTGCATGGAGTCGGCCACCATCGGAACCCGAGATGGGTCTGGTGTGTCAGCTTGAGATGCCGTGGCTTGTCTCACATGCCCCTGAGTTTTGGTTGGGAAATGGGGCTATAAAATGGTAATCCCCTCCTGTCCTGCTGCAGGCAGCTTGGGTTTTCAGTCCTCCCAGAGGTATCTGGACTATGCAGAGCTGGTTCTCCTCATGGTTTGTACCCACCATGGATTAGCTTTGGTAGGAGCTAGGGTGTTACGTAGTCAGTTACCGTGTGCATATGTCCAAAAACGTGCTCTCCAAATGCAGTGCTAAGAAAGGAGGGAGATTCCCCTGAGTCAGAGCATCTGTGAGGCCCAGTGAAAGGCAATGGCTCCCACCGTGTGCAAGCTGGCAGATCCTGATGGCCTTGCTAAGAAGCAGGGCTGGGAAACCTCAGTCGCCTGCAGTTTGGATCAGTGATTTTGTTGGCAGAGCTGGAAAGGACATCTGTCATCCCAGAACATGCCCCGCCGTGCTTGTGGGGCTGTGTAGGTGCTTGGTGGTGTTGCCGTCTCCCAAGGAGAACTTGGGAGTTGTCTTTCAAATGACATGTCTCCATCCTGGTGCTTCTGGTTGATAAGAGCTAGCCTATGTTTTCTGGCCTCATTACTGGTAGGAATTGTTCAGGAGGAAGGAACCGACTATGTCCAGCAAAACAGCATGCAGTGCTTCGTTCAGAAAACCAACCTGACAGAGACTCTTCTGGCTCCAGACCTGCTCCGGGGGTGGGGGCAGCTCTGGGAAAGGCAGCCGCGGGGTGCTCCCAGGACAGCTGCATTCCTGTGTACATGGCAGCTGACCGCCCATTGACGGAGAGTGGTGAATTATGTCTTTACCAGCAGGGATTTCACAGGCAGACAGCTTAACCAGGCTCATTGGCTCTCATCTCCCCTCAAGAACCAGTTGGTTTCTCAGAACTGAGGAGTTTCCCACCAGCTGGAGGTGGGTACCCGTCCAGCCTGCTCCACACAGCCCGGGAGCAGCATGTCGGGGTGCAGAGCAGCCGCGGCTGCCCCATGCGCGCGGCTTTCGGGGAGGCTTTGAGACGTGCTCTGGCTGCAAACACCAGCAGAGTTCTTGAGAGCCAGTACACTCAGGTAACTTGCATTAATTCTGATTTTTATTTGGGATAAGTGACGATCAGTTGGCAACAAGTACCTTAAAGTTTTGGTTAATGGGTAGTGGTAACTGATGACTCTTTGGGACATGGTTTGGCAGATGGTGAATAGCATCAATCTGTTGTGTGCTATTGGCCTACTGCAGTACAAGAGAAAATAGGGTTTGCTTCATGCCAGGGTGTCCTCACCCCATCCTGGGGTGACCACCATCACCACCTCATGCCATATGGCTGGCAGTCTCTGCTGCAGCGTAGCGTGGCAGCGGTGTCCCTCTTCCTGTGCTGGAGCAAGGCCTGGCACTTCAGAGGAAAGACCTGTGCTGTCCTTGGCCATAAAACAAGGGGGAATTCCCATACTGGTGCCCAGCTTGTGCCTCTTTACAATTCAGCGTACCCCTGTTCCCCCAAACGAACACAGTTTCTTCCACGTTCTCAGGACCTGGCAACAGCCACCCACCTGCCCCAGGAGAGCAGTGCTGAGACAGGGATGGACAGTCAGTGGCTCTTCGCAAAAACGTAACTGCAGGCAATTGCCAGTCCATGTCCTTATCTCTGCAGGGCCTCGGGGAAGTCACGGGGTGCAGATGGTCGGGGATCTATCCCTTCATGTTTCTGGGAGGCAGAAGAATGTGCAAGCAGTTGTAGCTGAGATGAGGTATGCAGCCAGCCTCCTGCCTTTTCTGAAAACACTTACCACCACTGCCTCAGCCTGTGCCAGTGGTGGCTTCATACACAGAGAGGGAGTGCATCACAGTAGCCCAGCTGCAATACAATGGAAGCGTGAAGATCTGAGGTCAAGCTGTATCCACAGGATGA
This sequence comes from Tyto alba, assembly GCF_018691265.1. Classification (NCBI taxonomy): domain Eukaryota; kingdom Metazoa; phylum Chordata; class Aves; order Strigiformes; family Tytonidae; genus Tyto; species Tyto alba. The sequence continues at coordinate 41,759,442 of NW_024881313.1, forward strand.
GGCCCAGTCTTATGCTCAAGCAAAAATGATGACCCCATCCATGAGTAATTACGCTGTGCCAGAACAGAGCTCCAGTGGAGGAACCAAGAGCCCGTTGCTCCAGATGGCAGCAACTGGTTCAGAAGTCTGCGCCTTCGGTTTTCATGGGAGCTGCAAACTTCTCAATGTGTTTCCTCTGCTACCAGCTCACTTTCCATGCATGGCTTCTGATAATCACGTCCAACCAAGCCATCCTGACTGCAGTAGTGTGGTTGGTGTGGAGAAGCACAGGCAGAGCAGAATTTGGGTGCCATCTCACCATTCTCCTGGTGGCCACATTTTAATATTGAATAAAACCAGCAAGAGACAGCTCTTCCTTTGAGTTATCACCAGGCAGGAGCCTGAGGGTGTGAAGACATTTTTGTGTTGCACTCTGCTGTGCACACTAGCCAAAGGAGAGTGAGCCTTTGGGACCCTGTCCCCTTTCTCGGGAATGACGCTGTCGTGGCCAGACTGCAGACACTCAGTTCGCAAATGCACCCAGGATTTGTGCATCAAGGAGACATCTGGCTTCACCAGGAGCTTGCTCAGAAGCGGGTGTCAGATCCTGGGGGTAGAAGGTAGAGCTGATGTTTCACGGCTTGGTTTCTTCAGTGCTGGTCAGGTTATTGTATGTTCAAGGAAGAGAAGGGAGTAGTCCTTTCCTCAGTGAAGTTGTCGAGAATGTAGGTATTTCTGTGTTACTCCTAGTAAAAAAAATTGTGACTCAGCATGTCCATACGCTTTGTGTTGCTCTTACTGGCAGTCAGCCTTAGTTCAGGGCTGCAGGTTGTAGGATGTTGGCAGGTGGGCTAATAGGGTCAGTAGGAATGGAAAGTCACCTTTGTTTTCTGTACCCGTTCCACCTTGAATTAGGTTTTTTTCAAGATGGTGGGTTATGCGTGAGGATCTAGGTGAGGCATCATACCAACTTTGTGCAGAATGTGCGTGTTTCCCAGTTACGCAAGCCATACCTCAGCTTGCACATGTGGGATCCCATTTGACTGTCCAGCGGTGCGGTTCAGTGATGTCGTGGAGAGGCAATACTTGCAGAATTCCTCCTCCTCTGGTGTTCCCAGTAAAGAGCCCCAGACTAGTGCAGACATTCTTGTCATTGGGGTGCAATCCAAATCCCATGGAAAACAGTACTTTCCCAGGATTTTCTGAATCAGACCCATTAGCTCCAGAGTACATGTCTCTGCATTTCAACTAAATAAATTTTGTTGTAGTTTTGTTAGCTCACTTTTCAAAATCATCTAGTCCTGCGTGACATCTTCATTGCCAGAATACTGGCTGTGCTTCCAACTTAATGTCACCAGGAAATTTCACCAGAATCCGTGTATTATTTTGCCAAATCACTGTTGAAAATGCTAAATTTGTCCAAAGATTTGTCCAAAGATCCTCAAGTGACACTGCAGATGATCTCCTTCCCACCTGACGATACCCATTTTTGCTAACTCATCTTTTTTCCAGTTCTCTGTGCATCTACACTTTAGTGAAGAATTTCTAGTTTGCTTTGATTCAAGTGTTTTACTGAAGTGGCCAGGCTGCCACGCTCTAAGCTTAGAAAAATGATGTTCTGTTTTTAGGTCATTTTCCATTTAGTGTCATGTCATCAGTTAGGCTTTACTTAAAAAGGCATCACGAAGCCTTGCCTGCTGGTGAGATCACACTAGCATGTCTGTGTGGTTCTCTTTTTTTGGAGATTTTGAGGAAATGGTGATTGGGAGAGCTTTGCTTCAGGGACCATAGGCAGGGTCAGGGAGAGTTCAGTTCCTGGAGGCTTTGGCTTAGAGAAGCCGTTTGTATTTTACATGCAGCCTTTTATTCACCTTTCACTGTGCTTGCCTAATTTAAAGGGAACGTATCCAGCAACTGCCAGTGGTGTCACTTCCAAAGGGACGCGATTCCTGAGAGCTCTAGCCTTGTTGGCACCACCTTGCAGATCTGTGGGACAAGCCAGCGTTGTGCAGCCGGGAGGTCGGTGGGACAAGCGAGCGGCTGGGCCGTGAGGACATCCCTCTGCAGCTGGGTGACTCCAGGCAGCTGGTGGGAAGTGCAGGGGAGCTCCTGGAGAGACTGCAGAGGCTGACAGAAGCCGCTCCTGGAAGTCGTAGCAGCACCGTTTCATTTCAAAGCGAAATTTTCAAATTGGCACCGCTTCGTTGTGGCGCGCGCTGCTGGCAAGGCGGGCGGATCCGGGAGGCTCGCGCTGGGCGCCGGTACGGGGTCGGGTGTTTGCCGTGGGTGTGTGGTGTGGGCTCCGAGCGTGCGTCGGCAGCTTTTCCCAGCGTCTCTTCTGCGCACACGTGGTGTCCCGCAGGCCCAGCGCAGGTCATGCCGTGGCCACCTGCCCTGGCACCGTGGTGTGCTGCCGGGGTGGCCGCCGGCAAAGCCAGCCGGAGGCAGACTCGCGAGTCGCCTGGGGCTGCTGCTCTGCGAGCGTGACTGCAGCAGCCCTCCTTCCCTGCTGCCGGCACTCGTTCCGCTGCCCGGCCTCGCGCAGCCGAGGAGGTCTGGCACGGCGGGCAGGCTTGGGGGGTGCCTTGGCCACGGCAGAGTGGCGTGTCCCTGGCTCTGCTCAGGGCCGAGGCCCTCGGGCATTGGTGGCAGCCTGCGCTGCTCCCGGCAGCAGTGATGGAAGGGTGCGTGCCCGCAGCCCGGGCTGGCGGTGCAAGGGGCACACCTGGGCTCCCCGGGGCTCTGCGGGACTCTCCCTGCTGCTGCAGGAGCTTCTCCCAGGCACTCTGCACTCCCGCTGCTTGCCCCGCGGCTGTGGCGACGGACGCGCGCTGTGCAGGCACTGCCTGGGCTCTGGGGGCAGCCCAGCCCCTCGCAGCCCGTCCGGTCCTGTCCCAGCCCAGCAGCGCCGTGCCCAGGACCCAGCTCCTCCAGGTCCCAGGAGAGCAGCCTCGTCCCTGCTCCAGTGGCAGCAGGCTCCCTCCCACGAGGAGGCGAGAGGAGATGGATGCGGCAGTCAGGAGCAGAGCGCCAGCTAATTACCCTTCCGAGTGTGTCTTGTAAATTAAGGGCTAATTAGAGGCAAAGTCAGTGTCATGGTTTTACACGTGTTTCTGTGGCGCTGCACAAGGGGAGGGAGGGGGAGCGTGCGGCAGCCGGGCTGGAGGCAGCCGAGCCGGCGGCTCTGCCGGGACCCTGCAGCCGGGGCACCGCGGCCCTGCCAGCTCTGCGTGGGCGCTGCCGGGCCGGCAGGATCTGCAGGGTCTGCAGGCAGGGCTCACAGGGAGCCCCCCACGCAGTGCACCGCAGGAACGGGGGGGGTGTTCCAGGGTGGGTACGTGGAAGGGGAGGGTGGGACGCGTTCACCGGGCGGGTGATAAATGGAAGGTGCTCACGGACAGCAGACGTGCCTGGTGCAGGGCCGATGGCCCCCATCACCCCTCCGTTCAGCACACGCCTTTTGCAGGGGGGGATTTGGGCTTCCTGAGCTGTCATTTCAGGCACTCTGCGGCCTCAGGCAGCACTCGGGCACCAGTGACATTGGAATCATATTTCTCAGGTTTTCCTGGAAACAGCAGGGACAGAAACGTAACTTTATGTGCAAAATCTGGGGCTGCACGCGGGATTTTATGGGGCTCAGCCCTTTGTGGAGGGTGGCTGAGCACTGGAATAGGCTGCCCAGCAAGGTTTTGCAGTGTCCCTCCTTGGAGATACTCAAAACCTGTCTAGACCCAGTCTGGGGCAACTGGCTCTGGGTGGCCCTGCTCAGGCAGGGGTTGGACAGGACCACGTCCCTTCCAACCTCAGCCATGCTGGGATTCTGTGAGAGCAAAATTAGGCTGGTTTTACACAGTGAAAACGCAGTCCAGTGAGCTGGCCTGGCTGTAGCAGTTCCAGCTGCAGACCTGCTCCTGCAAGTGTCCATCTGCTCTCCAGCCTGCTTCTGTGAAAAGATCCCACTTACATCCCAGTCCCGTGAAGCAAGAGGCTCGGTTTCTCCTAGCCCAGCTCCTTGCATGGCCATGGAGCAGTCAGCTCTGACGGGGCTGGGGCGAGCAGACAGGTCAGGCTGTGGGTGCACGTCTCACCAGCCAGGCACGCTGCGGCCGGAGCCGTTCAACAGGCCCTGCCCTCATCCATGCCAGAAGGGCTGGTGTGGGAGTCCCAGCTCAGCAGCTGTGCCTCCAGGTGTGGAAGGAGGAAAAGCAGCTTCAGAGTAGGGAAAGGGACCCTTTGCTTGCCCCCCAGCTCCCAGAGCACTTGCTCTTCTGTGGCTGGAGCTGAATGCCCTAAGGGAAGTCACAGGAAAGTGCTTGTAGTGGGCAGGTGTAGGGTAATCCCTCTAGGCCAGTGTCATCCTCCTTAACAGATTGTCTGCAGCCTTGAACAGCAAGATTTTTGCTCCCTGTCAGAACTGCTCTGTTTACTATTCTGGAAATTTTGGATATTCTTGTAATCCAGAAACACTTGACCCATTTTGAATCACTGAGTGATCTTGTCTTCTGTGCCAGCCTCTTGTCCCAAAAGCACTCCTTTCTTGTGCTCTCAAGCTCCTGGGCTCAGCTACAGAAGTTTCCAGCTAGTGGGAAGAGGCATTTTTCACCCATGATCCCCACCTTAGAGAGCTCTGTTTCCCTGCTTGTCCCTTTGACATCCACGATGTGATCTTCCATTCACACCTTGTGCCTCCAACATGGTTGTGTTTCCTGCAAGGGACACACAAGGAGTGAAGTTAAGGAGTCGGAAAGGGCACACTGGTTATGCAGTGGGTTTGTGTTTGTCCAGGTGCATGAAGCTGTAGTGAAAACAGTGAGCAAACCATGGACTCCAGCTGCAAAATCTGTCTGGAGGGGGAAGCTGTGTGCCAGGATGCATAGCTACGCATCCCAGGGTGCTGCACTGAAGTACATCAAGCTGGGCGTCCCGCTGAGGAGTGGGGTGTGCTGGGCAGTGCTCTTTTCTCAGCACCTTTTGGGGGGTGTGATGCACTGGCATCCCTTGGGAGAGGAGAGCCGGACAGAGCCTGCCCTGATGCAGGGCCACCCAGGGGCATGTTGCATCAGGTACAGGACAGCTTTTCCTTCTTCCGCCGTGCTTCAGAGGAGCAGCTGGTCCGTGCTGAATTTGTGTCTCTCTCGCAGGTGCTCCCCACTCGACCAGCAGTACCTCCCTGCACTCAGAGCGCTCCATCAGCGGCATCAACCTGGTGGGCTTCAGCTCAAAGCCCGACGGCATGCACCAGCGCTCCTACTCCGTCTCCAGCGCGGACCAGTGGAACGAGGCGGTGGCTATCCCCGGCAGCTGCCCCAACCCCCGTAAGTAGCACTTCTGAGCCCCCTCCCCTCAGCTGCAGCAGGCGGGGAGGCTTATTGTGGTGATGGGGCAGTCCTGAGCTCTGCCCTGGGGCTCTGAGCCCCGAGTTTGGTCACGGGTGTGGGATACAGCCTTTGGGGTCTTGTTGGGACTGTCCCCCTTCGGGAGGGTCAGCTGGCAGTGTCCGAGCCGGGGGGAGAAGCTCTCCTGCCGGGCACAGTAAAGCAGTCCCCCTCCAGCCGAGGGATGCTGCTCTGCAGCAGGGCTGCTCTGACCTCTCTCCTCCTCCTGCCGCACTCGCGGCTCACCATGCAGGGGATGACCACTGCTTTCCCCATCTCTGCTCCTCATCGGCACCCGCAGCTCCCAGATTTTGGGGCAGTTGAACGAATAGGAGTAATTCCTGTCTCTGGAGCACACACTGAGCATGGCCCTCCCCCTCCCCCCACTCTCACTCGCTCTCTGTGATGTTTCAGGACAGTTGAGTGAATTAAAATAATTCATACATTTCCCAACGTAGCCACTTTGCCGAATTGGAAAATAAATGCTTTTGTGCTGCATTCATCACTCCTTCGTTCCTGGCTCTGCCGCCGCACTAAAAAAGCAGTTAAATGCACATCAAGAGTGGAGGAGCCATTTCCATGCCTGCTCGCCCCTTGTAGTTCTCATTAGCGCGGCAGCCGCCCCCCCGCTCGGTCCCAGGGGCTTTCGCAGTTTAAAGAGAGCCTCTTTATGATCATTACCGGAGTCCGACTGTGCGGGCGCCATTTGCAGCTGAGGAGGCTCCTCATTTGTAACTGTGAAAAACTATCAATTTCAGCGCGCCTGATGCAGCGGCTCCATCATTGGCCCCATCAGCTCCCTGCTGGAAGCGAATTAATCAGACTGTTACTGCTGATGGGGCAGCGCAGGCGACGGGAGCGGAAGGGCGCAGCTCTGAGCATTAATGTGCCGGCAGCCCCCCCACGCCTCGCCTCGGACACGGGGTGGGTGCAGCGGGACAGTCTCTGCCGCTCCGGCGCCGGGGAAAGCGGGGCGCGAGGCGGGGGAACCGCCGCGCCGTGCACTGCTTCGGGCACGGGTGCGTCTGCTGGGATGCTGCAGGGCCCGTGCCCTGCACGGGGCGAGGGGTGTCCCTGCCGCAGGCAGCTCCCTGCCCTGCCCACGGGAGCCGTGCACGCAGGCAGCAGGAGCCTGCCGTGCCGACCGCTGAGCGTGCCCCTGCGCACGCAGCAGCGGGGTCCGCGTGCCCTCCAGCAGACCGGCAGCACTGCAGCCGGCGAGCACGTTGCCTTTGCAGAGGTGGATTTTGTGGCTCAGCCCTTCCGGACAGCGGCTGTCTGCCTGGGTGGCCCCTGTCCCCAGGAACAATCGTGGCAGGTCTCATCCTGGAGCCCAGGGGCCTGGTGTGGCCACCCACCCATCCTGCCTGCCCTGGCTCTGGCCTGGGTGCTGCAGGAGAACCAGCGGGCTTCTGCTCCCTGTCCCCGGGAGGAGCCTGCTGGGTTTGTGGCCACCCAAAGCAATCTACCTCATTCACGCAAAGTAAACCGGAGACTGACACGAACGGGGGCTGAGAGGCTGCTGCTTCTCCCCATGACGTGGAGGGATGAGATGTCAGCTCGGTGCTAATTGTGCGTCTTGAGCACTGCTGACTGCTCGTGCGCTCTCGGGTCCCACTGCACTGTGCTGGACCCCGAGCCCTGTGGGTCGGTCCTGCCTTGCCCTGCCCTGTGTCAGTGGTCCACAGACACATCACTGGGCCAGCTGTGGTGAAGGGCCCGCAGCACACGAGGGGTGACCAGCCCGGCTGTCCCGGGAGCCTCCTGGAGCAGCCTCGCAGTGCGTCGCCCAGCTCACGGCTCGTGGCACCGTCACTGCTGTGCTGGCAGGGAAAGCAGCGATTTCGTACCTCCCAGCAGCTTCTCTCCCACCCAGAGAACTGCCCCGGTCTGTTGGGGAAGGGCTGGGGCAGGGGGAGCCCCTGGAGCAAAGCCTGAACCCCGGCTGTGCCGCTGTGTCTGTGCAGCCCAGGTCTGAGTTCTGCGCTGTTTCCAGCTCTGAACGGCGGAGCAGGGTGAGGAGTGTTTCTCTGCTCAGAGCAGACTTGCAGGCAGAGGGTACCGGCTGCCCTCATGGCTCCTAGGGGTGGGCTGCCTCCTCCAGTTGTGTCCCGGAGAGCACACGGAAGAGCGGTGGGGCAGGCTGTACAGATCACCTAAACATGCTTCAGCACGTTGTGTTTGTCCTTTATGGGAGGACATCAGCAGCCCGCCCGTGGGGACCCAGGGGCTTGGAGAGCAAGCAATACCTCATCTTGTAGAGGGAGTGTGTTTCGTAATCTGCCCCCACCCCATTGCAGTCCCATCCCCATCCCACTGGGGGCCTCGGGAGCCCCCAGCTCTGCGGCTTTAGCTGCTGTGCACTAGGAGGAGCAGGGACGTGGGCAATCTCTGCTCGGCAGGGCGGGAGATGTGGGGCTCACCACAACCTGCAGGCGCGTTGGCAGGAGCTGCCGAAACGCACAAACCCTCGCCCTGCGCTGGGGGCGGGGGCGGGGGGAAGGATGCTGATGGTGCGTGGCTTGGCCCGGGAGGCATCCTGGTGAGCAGGTGGGCAGCAGAGGTAGGCTGGATGCACCACGTGTAGCCTTGGACGAGAAAGTTCAGGTCCCCTGCGACATCCAAGCTAGGAGATGAAGGTGCCTCACACCTGCTCTAAGCACAGTCCTGTTGAACAGTATCAGTGATTTATATTTATAAAACTGGAGTCTGATTTTATTAGATTTATCTCTCTTAATTGTCAAGGGTGAACTATTTCCCTGTGGATAAAGAGCAGCAGAAACACCCTACTAGTGTGTGTCAAATGTAGCAGAAACCAGAGGTGGAAGAGCTCTGACGCCGCGTCCTCTCCCAGCCTTGCAAGGGGGACACTGGCTGCACACTGGACCTGCGTGGGGCAGCTCCTGGCCGCTGCCTGTAGCCCTCTTCTTCCCACTGTTGGGTGCTTGTCTTGACACACAGAGACAGCCCAAGGCCCAGAGAGCCAGTCTGACTGAACCAGGCTGAAACGGGAGGGTAGGGTCTGGGCTGGGGCGGGAGAAGAGCTTGCCAAGTCACCGGCCGTTCCCGCTGCTGGAGGGTGCTGCCCTTGTTCAACGCTGTGATTGCTTCCTTAATTTCAGGTACCACAAAACATGGAAATTGGAGGTTAGGGCTTGATGGGAGACACTGGGTTTTTGCAGAGGACAGCAAGCTGCCCAGGACAGAAGCAGGCTGGGAGCGGAGCTGCCATATGTGCCCTGTGGGTGGGTGGACACTGGAGAGGCAGGAGTGTATTTCGGAGAGGGTTAACAGTGCAGCGAGGGCTCCTGCGCCTCGTTGCCTTCCCCGGAGTCTGCATTTTTATGCTGATTGGAAGCCTGCGCTGTGTGTGCTGCTGAAATTGAATGTCAGGCTTTTGATTTTGTTGCTGGTCTCTAATGAAATTTGACATTTAATGGTGAGTGCAGCGGCAGCGTGTGTGTGTGTGATCGGAGCTTGATTAGCGCGCTCTAATTGACAGTAATTAGGCAGCTCCCTGATTGTTTCTAATTCTGCTATTAATTGTAAGGAACAGTATGATTGAGGATAAATTTGGTGCGTTGCTGCTGGGGATGCAGCTTCTTCAGCTCCGTATCGGAAGCCTATTGAGACCATCATGCTTAGGTTCCTAAGTGTGGCAACCCCAGTCACCTCGTCTGGCAGAGCGGTGCCGCGGGGGATCGAGGCTTCTGCAGCAGCACTGCAGATCCCAGGACATGGATCCACACCGGGGGGGGCCGAGAGCACCTCCTGGGACTGTCCCCTCCCAAAACGCGTGCATCGTCCTGTGAGGACACTGCCACTGAGCAGTACGTACAGGGATGTGCGCTGAGGGGTTGGCATGGGCTGCCCCCAGTGATGCCCCTGCGCTTGTCCCAGCCACGCAGCCGCCAGTGCTGTCTCTGCGTGACCATCCCGGATGAATCCCCGTGCAGAGCGTGTCCAGCCTGGCCCTGCCCAAAGAGCCTGCCAGCCCTGAGCTGGAGTGGGTGTTCGAGCTGCCCTGTGCAATGGGGCTGAGTGTGTGTGCTATCCTGTCTCGTGGGGCTGTTCATTTTGAGCCAGGCAGAGCACCGGGGCTGTCTCCAGGACATTTGGTTGTCTCTAGAAAGAGCAGACTGTCACCGTCCTTCTGTACATTACTTTCTTTATCTTTGTTTCCAGCTAACGGTACAGCCGATTCTCTCAGCTCCAGCCCGAACATTTCCAGTGCTGCCAGCCCAAAGCTGGAGCCGCCTCCATCACCACATGCAAACAGGAAGAAGCATCGCAGGAAAAAGAGCACAGGGACGACACGTCCTGATGGCCCCAGCACCGCAGCAGAAGGTAGGAAAGGTCTTCTGCCTGGGGAGCAGCTCTGCCAGCGCAGAGCACCGGGCACCCGGGAGTCCAGCCGGCGCTCGCCGGGTCCTGGGGCTTGGAGTGCTCCTTGTCTGAGCCGCCTCGTGCTTGGGCAGAAAGGAGCAACCAGCCCCTCGTGATCTGCCCTCAATTTCTCACCTGCAGTGGCGGCAGGACTGCCATCGTGCCCATGACTACACGTACTGTTAGTGGTGACAATATTTACTAACGGTATTGGCAGAGCTGAGAGCACACCACATGGTTGAGGCGTGCTTAACTCTGCCTAAGGTGTGCAAACACCTTCTACCACAAGAAAGAACCTATTTCTTTTGGCTTGTAAATCTGACAAGCTTTCCTCATTTAAAAGACCTGTGCTGGCCATCTGCCTCAAGCTGAGGGTCTTTTGGAAAAGTTTATCTACTTCAGGAACCAGTTGAAGGCATACACATTGCTTTGCCCATGCAAAAAGTACTGATGGTTTTTCTGCTGAGAAATTTTCGTGTCTCCGCAGTTTCTGAAGAGGGACCCGAACCTTGGTAGGGAGCCTGCAAGGCATAGGGAAGTGCATTTTGCTGTGAAAAGCCATCCAGATTTGGCCAGGTAGAGATTAGCTTGGCAACTGTGTTCTCCAAAGCCTGCATCAGGATTAGCCTCTGCGGAAAAAGTGTTCCTCAGTCTTCAAGGTTTGACTTTATCTTAGGTCATCCTGTCCCACAGCACTCAGTAAGCTTTTGTAGTAAACCAAGTGAAAGATTTAATTCAGATGGCTAAAGGCGATGGGGAGGAGTTAGGTACAAGTGTTTGAAACTAATGGCTACTGTAAAACAAACCAGAAAATTTTAGCCTGTACATGTGTTAGCCTGTACCTAGCAAAGCTGCGGCTGTCCTGGCATCTTGCTCCAAATTACAGGTCAGCCCGTAGCCCTGCAGCCCAGGCTTCCCATGGCAGAACAACTCATTCTGGACTTCTCACTCTTAGAAACATTCTGGTGATGATTGGCACAGGAGTTTGGCAGTTGTGTTGTTCAGTCTTTTCTGTTGTTTTCTTCATCTGGAAACCACTGTGTTAAGGAAGGACTTCCCCTTTGCAGTGGTTGATTCAGGCACCTTGACCATCATTTGAGTCTATAATATACACTGGATATCTCATGGAAAGCAAATATTACCTGTGTTTACATTTTGTTAAACAGCTGATGCGTTCGTAGCTGTGGGTATATTGACTTTTCAAACACGTTACTGCCCTTCCCACATCCGCTCTCAGCTTGCAGTTCTCAGTCCAGTGCTTTGGCAAAAAGAGAGACATGTATTCTTTATGTCTGAAAAGTGGGATACCAAAGAGTAGAACGACTCTGCACCTACACATGAGAGTTAGAAAGCACGTGCTGCGTCCCATCCTGTAAATAATACTCCAAGAGAGCATGGAAATACTGGAGAGAGTTGTAAAGAAGGTCCCAAAACTGTCTTGGCTATGATGAATGTATTTATGAGGTGGACATTAAGGTATTCACCTTACCAGAAGGAGAAGTGAAGGGACAGAGAAAGCAGTCTGGTCCTGCAAGGCTGCTCAGCATAGGTGATGGGACTATGAGAAGGTGCAGAGGTTGGGATCTCAAGTTACACAAAACTGAATACAATTTCTTAGTGGAAAAGGTAATAAAATGTGGGAATACTTTTGTGAAGTAGTAATGTGGACTAACCACTGCTCAAAGTCTTAAAATTAAATTAGTTACTTTTCCACAAGATGCGTGTGGACCGGCCCCTGGCAGAATCCCTGCCCTCTGCATTCAGGAGGGCAGACCAGCTGATTGTCACCTTCCTCCTTGGATGCCCAGCCCATGAATCTTTGAGCCATCCCAGTTTTTCCGTCATTTGATAGGGAGTTTCTTTCAGACATATGCTCACACTTGCTGTCCTTCCCTGCTTGGCAGTATCCTGGGAAGGTGAAGTGACCGAGGCTGCACATAGTGACGATGTGGTGCCACGCAGTGTGTACAAGGGCATCAGAATATTTTTTGTTACTCATTGCCCTGGTGCTTGACCATGGTGTTGTGCTGGGAAGAGGTCTTGTGCTATCTGCAGTGATATCCAGGCCCTCTCATGGGTTGACACAGTCAATTTAGAACCCTGTCAGTTGTTGGACTAAAGCAATTTTTTCCTACAGTGTGCATTACTTCGCATTTATCAACATGGAACTTCATTTGCCAGCGAAGTGTCAGTTACCAAACTTCATCTGTCACTGCACAGACCTTGCACACGGTTGCTCCTCCTGCTGCCAGAAGCCCCTGGCACCAGAACCGGCAGCAGGAGAAGCACCTCCCCGGTGACCCGCAGCACTGCCACTGCTGGGAGGCTGCAGTGGGCTGCCCGGCGCGCTCCCGTGCGGCAGTGGGACGGGAGCGGCGAGGACGCTGAGCACGGCAGAGCCCGGGGGGCATCTGCGACCTGCAGTCGCCTGAGCAAGATCACCTCTGTGTCTCCAGCTGGAATCCTGTCCTTCCGAGTCCCCGTGTCCTTCGTCGGTCGGTAAATGGGAGCCGCTGGCTCAGCGCTGGTGTCAGGCAGCAGTGACCAGCGCCTGCGGCTCCCAGGCTTACGCCGGGCCACAGTGGTCCCATGCAGTGTCTTCCTCATGGGGTATTGTCCAACGGGTTTTCTGGCTTTTTGGCTGGCTTTTCAAAAACTTATCTTGTACTTACTTTTTATGTAATCTACTGTATTAGAAAACCGATCCAATTGCAAAATTGGGCTTCCGAAGGCCCGGTCATCCTCATGGGTCACCCTGCACCAGCACCTCCCGGCTGTGCGTGCTGGGGGCCCGGAGGGGCTGCGGGCAGCACCCGTGCCAGCAGCACGGTGCTCTGTGTCCGCAGAGCCAACCACTGCTGCTGGGCAGAGGCAGCAGGCACCGAGAGGTTCGCAGCTTGGTCCTGCCGCAGCCAGGCCAATGTTTGTTTCAGTAGCAAACAGTTGTACAGCCCGTTTTGGGAGAGGGGAAGGTCTCTGGAAAGGGTCCTTGCACGTTCCTGTGCTCAGTACAGATTGCGGCGCTGAATCCCACTCTCCTTTTCAGGCAGACGAGCCCCTGCCTGCCATATGGCACCGGGTCTCCCTGCCTGTGGTACCCTCCCTGGGCCACTCGTTCTGTCCCTCCCCGACTGCCAGCACTAGGAGTGCTCCTGAGCACCAGTGCAGCTCAGCGTGCCGCGGTGGCTCCCCCCCAGGACAGGGCAGCCCAGGGCAGATGCAGAGGAGTGACTCTGGGACTGATGCTCAGGGTGTCTGCTTTCTAGACACGCAGGGAGAGCACTAGACTGGAGTCACACCCAGGTCACTGTCCTGCGTGGCAGCCTGCATTAGAAGTGGAAACTGGCAGCAAGCAAATAAGAGATAATGAGCCTCTTTGTGAAGTCCCATCCTGATGTCTTGGTGCTTGGTTCCGGCTGTGAACCTGGGACTGAGCATTACCCCACATCATGGGCGTGACTTAAGACTTGTGTCATGGACTGGTGTCCGTAAGTAGGTCTGATTCTTCCTTGAATCATTTTCAAACAGTTGCAGCCGTTTTTTTCACAGCAGGATAATCTGAGGTTTTTGCTTTCACGTAGTCAGCATGGTGGAAGTGTGACAGTCCCTGTGCAGAGAGCAGGGCTGCCATGCTCGGTGGTGGAGCTGCCATCCCTCGTGGTGCTCAGCCCGCTGTGGAGGGTACACCGCCTTGGGAGGAGCCGGGGGGACAGCCCAGCGACCGGCTGTGCTCTCCATGAGCTCGTGCCAGCGTGGCTGTGCCGGTGGGGGGGGCACCGCTGCTGGGACCCCCCCCAAAGCCTCCTGACAGACCCCAGCAGCTGCATCGGGGCAGGGAGGGTGCCAGGCGCAGCCCTCGGGCGCAGTGTCTCGCCCGGGCACAGGCAGCGGCCGGGAGTGCGGGGAAGCAGAGGAGCTGGGCTGAGGCCAGGCTGCTTCGGATGCACCCAGCCCAACGCCTGCGTGTGCAGGGCACGAGCGTCTCAGGTTAGCATCCTGGGAAAGTTGGTGAGGTCTGGGGATAAATTGCCATCAGTTTATCTCATTTAGGAGGTAATCAGAGCCAGGGACGTGCGGAGCAATTGAATCTTAGTTGTTCTGAAGTATCATAAATCAAACGAGCTGTTGCTTTTTTACATGGTCGCATGTTAAAGAGAGCGCAGTGTCAGGTTGCTAGGGAGCATCAGCAAACTATGGCAAGCGTGGTATTGGGCTGCCGGGGCTGTCACCAAACCGGAGAGTGCGGCGTGGGCTGTCAGGGAGCACCCACAGGCTGGCAAACGTGGTGTCAGGCTGTCAGGGGACGTGGCAGCAGCCCCGGGAAGAGCTCGTGACCGCGGTGGGATTGCAGGGACCATCAGGGAAGTCTGCCCAGCAAAGCACCGCGGCCAGGAGGGGCCTGTCCTGCCCCAGAGCAGCCCAGAGCCCCCACCGCAGCCGCGCCTCCTCCGTGCCCAGGACCTCCTGCTCCCATTTCAGGCAGCCAGGAGGGCCCCAGGGAGCCACCAGGCATGTCTGACGGCAGGAGCACCTTCGCGACGCTCCCTACGCCAGCATCCCCATGGCTGCCAGAGCTCCAGGGATAATGAACTTCTCATGTGCTTAAAGAGTGATGCAGGGTGCATGGCGAGAAGCTGACAGCCCCTTAATGTGCTTCTCAGTAGCGGCCAAACGACGCGGTTTTGTCTTTGTTTTTTAGTTTTAAAACCCACGGGAAATTGATGGCCAGTAAAGAGTTGTGTTGGGGCGATGTGCGTGATTAATACCAACTGTCAGGGGCTGTCGGAGACCGATCTCGGCGAGCTGGGAGTGCGGGGCTGAGCTGAGCTCACCAGATTGCTGGGGATTCCAGCTGCTGCTGCTCAGCTCCCGCCTGCCCCACGCAGCTTGTGTCACCCGTGCGCTCCCTTCCACCGAGCCTCTTAATTCAGTGCTAACAAGTCACTCCTGCTCATTACAGACCCCGCGAGCTCCCTGCTGCACCCTGGCGCGAGGAGAGCAGCCTGTGCCTGGGCATCGCCACACCACGGCTGATCCCCCGTCTCTATCAGCTCCACACCCTCCTCGTTCTGTGCTTCCTGGAGGGGCGTTGCACAGCTCCATGTTCCCCTTCTGAGAGACCCCCGTCTGCACGCCCGTAACCCCGCCGGTGCGGCTGGGAGCAAGCCTCCTCCTGCACCAGGGAGCCCGCGCTGTCCGTGTCCCCTCTACTGTGCCCGCAGCGGGACCCCCTGCCCGCAGGGGGTGCACACACTCCGCATGTCCCTTCTGCTGCCTCCCAGCCCCACTGCGCTCTGTGCACACGCTGCACCCCGTATGGCATCCGCCCCCACCGTATACACAGAAGTGACAGCCCCGGTGCCTTGCGGTGACCCCCCTCTGCACATGGCAGTGTAGCCTGGGGAGCGCCACCTCCTCCCGGCACGCAGCCTTTGCTGCCCCTCCCCACACGTCCTGCACACGCACACGTACACGCACACGGCCGGCAGCCCGCAGCATGCCCTCTGATGTGCAGCTGGGTTTGCCTGTCTCTGCCAGTGTCGCTGCGCGGAGCGCTCCCGGCCCTGCCGCCCTCAGCCCCCCCGTGTCCCCGTGGGCAGGGCGGGCAGCGTGGGGCGGGGGGGGGACGCGCCAGCACAGCTTGGGGCACTCTGGGGGCAGCGGGACAGAAGGCGCTGTGGGGTCTCCATAGCAATGTTCTTGCTGCGGCTCTCCTGGCGGCTTGTCGCTGTGGAGGGGGCCTGTCCCCGTCGCACTAATACAGGTTAGGAATATTGGGTTTAATGATCTGCAAAATGAGGAGGCAGCGAGCTGACATTTACGAATGGTGCTGCATCCTTCTCTTCCCAGACGCCTGCTAATTTGTTGATATCCCAAACACCTCATAATGATGTGGTACAGTGGCAGCTTGCAAACAAGCATCCCGAGGCTGGGGGGCCTGCCAACTGCCCTGCTCCTGGACACTTTTCCCGAACTTGGCAGCGGAGCTGTGGGCCAGGGGACTCCCGGCACCAAAGGCAGCACCAGCCCTTGGTTCCTGCCATGCGCCCCACACACTGGAAGCATCCCCCCACCTCCTCCCTGTGTGGTCACCCACTCGCCAGGGCATCCAGAGGCACCTCTGCTACCCCAGCTCAGAGCTCAGGGAGAAAAGGCTGGGAGAAGGAGGAGGGCAGTGCGAAGGGAGAGGCTGGATATGACTGGGAGCCAGGGCAGAGTGGAGGTGAAAGAGGAGCCTTCTGCTTCAAGAGCAGGGCATGGCTGTGTGTGAGCTCTGCTTCTTGTTTTGCCGGTCTAGAGTGGGATCCTGCTCCTCCTGCCTGGACCTGCTGGGATGCAGGGGTGGCATCCCACACTGTCCTGCGTGCAGGGCAGGGGCTGCACCCCGCCTGCTCAGGGAAGGAGCCGGCTGGCGTGGAGGGCTCTGCGTTCCTGGTGTGCTGGCATGGAAGTGCTCCTGCCCATCCCCTGTGCTGGGCTCCCTCCTGTCACTCCTGACACAGTGCTGCCCTGCATCTCGTGGGCTGGCGTGGGGGAGCTCTATCCAGTACCCTGTGGGGGGAGAGAATCACAGCCCTGTGTCCTGGGTGCTGGGAGAAGCACAGTCCTGCCACACTGGGTGAGGAGCATCGCGCTGCATCTCCCGCAGTGTCTAGAGGGGCATTGCTCCATCTTCTGTGTCCTTCCCTCAGAGCTGCTTTGTGTCCTGGTGCTTGAAGGGTGGGGGAACAGCCCACCCCATACTGCTGCTTGTGCTCTGAGGGTGCTGCCCCAACCTGGGGCAGGGTGTATCGTGGGTACATGAGGGATGTGGCCAGCCTGTCCCACTGCAGCTCCCCGGGGAGGAACACTGGCCTGGGGTTTCATGCTGCACCCCAGGGAGAAGCAGGGTGCTCTTGGGGAAGAAGATGGGAAGCGCCACTCCCTCGACACCACATCGAGGTCCCTGCAGTGGGCTCTCCAGGCTGGCCTCTTCGGCACTGATGTGGTGTGTAATCTGAGCCATTCACAGAACAGGACAGATCCCTGCACTTTTAGCCACTGCCACATACCACTTCTGCCCAAAACCGTGCTTCGTCCCACTGAGAGCAGAGAGAAGGGCCTTGGCATGAACTGTAAGGGCAACACTCCCAGGATGCCACCGCTTCCCTTCCTCCTCACCATGCTTCTCCTCTCCAACGTCCCCTGCTGCTTCTGCGGGTGACAGTGGCAGATCCACGGGTGTGCTAGGCATCTCAGCTCCAGGGCACTCCTGGGCAGCCGAGCTCTGTCTCACCCTGCCTTCTTGGTGGGGCTCTTCCCTTACCCTCGTCCCTTCACTCTGTGCTGGTTCCTGGCAGTGCTTACAGGCTGGCTCCCTTCCCCCGTTTCTCCCCAGTCCTGGGGTGATCATCTGCTGGCCCTGAGGAGATGCTTCCTCCCAAGGCTGGCTTGTTAGCAGTGGGGGCTGTGGGCTTCCCCCCTCTCTAGCACAGCGGGCTGGTGAAGGGTAACTCCTCAAAGGCTGATCACCTCCCTGCAGAAGTGGCTGCAGAAGTCCTCAAGCCCACTCAGCTTGGTGGCTCAGTTGCTCGCCGGGTCTGAGTGCTGCATGGCCCTGGCCTGTCCTGGCTGCTGTGCAGTGCCCGTGCTAATTTTGCTCTCATCTGGAGCACTCACTGCTGGGCGGCGTTGGAGCTGGGTCAGGGGGTTAACGCCCATTAGCAGAGCCGGCTCGCACCGAACTCTGCTCAGCAACTCTTCACGGAGCTCAGTCTTTAAAACATCATCAAAAAATCATCAAGAGAGAGAGAGACAAGCACGTTCATTTCCACTGCCCACTAATTCTAATGGAGCTGGCGTAATGGACTCCCACCAGCACGCCTGCAGGCAGCCGCAGGGCCAGGGAGACGAGCTCTGCCTTCTGGCCCTGGGATACCCCCTCTACCCCAAGGCGGCTGGAAAGGGCTTCCCACTCTTGTAGGATTGGCCTCCTCTGGGACCTTAGCCCTCTCGAGTCCGAGCTGGCAAGCTCTGGGGCTCTTCTGGCCACCGGGAAGGAACCTGTGCCCCACACGTGGTGCAGGGAAGGGCGTTCTGCCAACTTTGCTTCAACAGAGATAGTCCAAACCCTTCTGCCTGTGTCATCTGCTTTGTGCTACCCTTTCATCTGGCCAGAAATGCCCCTGCCTCATCAGAAATCTGTGCTTTTCCCCAGAAAAATCTGAGAAAGCCCCACACTTTCCCTAAAGCTATGACTCGAGTTCAATTCAACTTGCACAGCCCCCCTTGGGAGCTCAGGAACTCATCCCAGACTGTCTGGGAAGCTGGGTCTGCACACCGTTCAAAGCTGCTCTGAGTCCTCGATGCCCTTCCCAGCTCTGCCAGACCCAGAGTGTGAATCCATGGGAGTGATCCTGCACCTCCCTGCTCTCCTGCCAGAGCCGTGCCATGCTCAAGCCTCCAAGGAGGTCTGGCCCTGCACTGCTGTCCTGTGTTGCTGCAAGGAAAGAGAGGTAGTGGTTTTGCTTGCAAAAGAAGCCTTAGTGTGGAAGAGAAGCCCATCATCCCTTTGTTAGCTCTTCCCGGGCTCTGCTGAGAGCAGCGGGCCCTTTGTTTGGAATAAAGCTGGAATCCACAGGGCACAGAGGAGGAATGGAGATCCTGCGGCTTGTGAAGCTGGTGCCGGGGCTCTGGTCCGACTGGAACCAGTGCCAGGGCTGGGACCTGGCAGCTCCAGGGCGCCGGGATGCCCCTGAGCTGTGACGGTGGCAAAGTCTGAGTGGGGTCGGAGCCCCAGAAATTTCACTGTTTGCCCATGATCGGGTGTGGGCAGCCCAGCAGGGACCCCGGCAGGAGGGAGCTGCCTGCCCCTCCTCTGCAGGCGTCCTGAGCAGAGGCCTGGGAGACACACGGTCCCCCCAGCCCCAGCGAGGAGCCTGAGGCAGAGGGGCCGTGCCCCTGGGGAGCAGCAGCGAGCCTCGCCTGGGAGCCTTGGGCCAGGCAAGTGCTGCAGGACGAGTGTTTGCCACCTTGTCTCTGCTGGGAAATGTACTGGTGCAGGAAGGCTTGGGCTGGGATCCCTGCCTGTGTGTTTGGCGTGGAGCTACTGAGCAAGCGAGAGAAAGGAACAAGGATGGTGGAGTTGTGTGAGCCCGTGGCAGGAATCCTCACCATGTCCCGGGGACTGTGCCGACCTGCTTGCTGCTGGTTCAGTGGCAGCAGAAGCGGCTCAGCAGTGGGGAGCACTTGAAGTGCATCCAGTACTTTCCAGGTCCAGGCATCTTGGGCTCTGCAGCGCACTGACAGCAGCCACAGGTGGCTCAGACCAAGGATGGGAGAGGTTTAAGGAGAATGGGACCCGTTCTGATATATCAGGGTGCCCCAGGAGTGGTTTTGTTGGTTGCTGCTCCAACAGCGTGGTCTGGTTGGAGATCTAGGAACTGCAGACCCTCCCACAAGCACCTGGGCAGTCACTGCCCCCCAGGGGGAAATGCCACTATCTCCTTCCTGGCAGTTGATGCTCGCCCCGGGCAGCAATGGATTCTGCAGCTGTCAGGGGACTGATCTTCACTTCTTGTAGCCTCCTGCAGCGGTAGAAGGAACCATCTCTCAGAACAGCTGGAGCACTCAAGTCGCTGGGCTGCAGATCCCAGTCAGAGCTTGGGGCGGTGGAAGAGGCGGGGGCAGCTGTTTGCTCATGGGCGGGCTGGAGCGGAGCAGGGGCTGCGCAGATCCGGCCGGGCGCTGTGGGAGCAGGTTCCTGTATCTCCTGGCTGCTGGGTGCTCCCTGCCCATGTCCGGGGCATGGCACTGCTCACAAAGAGGATGATGCTAGCTAGCCAAGGAGGCAGCGGCTGTTAGCCTGGCTGTTGTCTGGCTATTTCTTCTCCCAGTATTTAGAAGTTACCAGCTGTATATTTTCCAAGAATCTTGTTTTTGAGCTGGGATTTGGTGTCTTTGGAGCCTCCACAGCAAGCATCCTTAGGGTAGGAGGCACACTGCCTGCAGGGAGCTCCCCAGAGCGAGGGCAGTGGGGTCTCTTCTGGGGCTGAGAGCTGGAGGAATGGGCAAAGTGCTGGGCAGGCTTGGTGCCCTGGTTAGGCAAGTGCATGACAGAGAGGGGAAGAGTTCAGCAGCGTGACTGGCTGCCAGCACCCTGCAGCCTTGTCCTCCTCCGGATGCCCCCGAGTTTCTCATTCCCAGCAGGAGAAAGGCAGTTGCAGACATCTTTTGCCAGAGGAGGAGTCCCAAGCCAATTCTAGGGTGAAATGAGTGAAACAGCCTCCCCATCCTATCTGGGAAAGGCAAGCCAGATGGCACTTGGCCCGGCGAGCCCTTCATCCTGGAGTCATTCAGTCCTCCCAAGGGTCTGCTGGTGTGGAGACCAAGCCTTGCATTCCTGCACCAGTCCATTTCATCAGTGCTGATGACCCCCAACCCTCCATGGCTGCTGCTGGGATCTGTGCAGGACACACCCTGGTGTGTTCTCAGCAAAGGCAGAGGGAGGCATCTTCCCAACCAGATGTCAGTCACACTTTTAACCCTCATGGAATGCAAGATCTCGAGCCTGCTGTGTGAGTAGCATGACACTCTCCACCATGTCACAGTACCAGCAGTGGCATTTTACCCTCAGGTTGTTCTGGGGTGAGCAGCTGTGTGTAATGGAAAGAGATAAGAGAGTTGGGTGCTGTGCCCTGTACTTCTTAATGCAGGTGGTGGTGCCTGCGAAGGAAGCGAGAGCCTGGAAAGAGCACTTGAAAGGGAGGAAGGGCTGTGCTCTCCCACCGCCCCCATCGGAGCTGTCTTCCCTCAAGGAGACTCCCGTGGCAGCACCCATTTGCTGAGCGTGTTTGTGGACACAGCCGTGCCCAGCCGGGGCCGGGTGGCCCAGCAGCAGCTGAGGTTGGCTGTGCCCTTGGTGGGACCCCGCTGGTGGCCTCTGCACCCCTTCATCGTCTCTGCTGGGGTGCTGCAGGCTGCAGCACGTTCCTCAGTCACTGCCCTCCTGCTGCTTCCTCTGCAGAGAGAGACTCCTCCGGGCGCAGCTTGCGGGGGGAGCCGGGCAGAGGAGAGGAGCCCCGCAGACCCCCTCCGCTCGCCTCCCCGCCTCTGCCCCGGCAGGCACAGACCCTGCCAGGCTGCAGCCCACACAGCTCTGCCTTGCTGCGGACCCGGCCGGGCCCCTCAGCCTCCTTGCTGTCTCTGGAGCTGTGCAGTTGACTCCCTGCTTTTAATAGAGAGCTGGGAAGGCACATTATGGAGATGAGGGTGTTATTTGCATAACGCTAATTAGGTAATTACAAATCATTTTGCTATGAGCTGAAGCGTGTGCTGTGACATAACGTTTATTAGTCATTCCATTCAGGCCCCGCTTAGTTAAGTCATTTACTGCACTAACTACTGAAGTTGGCAATAAAAGGTAAATGCTGGTGCTTGGGTGCAAAGCTGAGACAGGGCACCCCGTGGCAAACCCGAGGCCCGTGCGCCCACTCGGTGCAGCCGGTGGCATGGGCTGGCAGGGCAGAGCCCAGCCCCAGCCGCCCAGACTGGGGGGTGTTACAGCAGTCAGAGCAGTAGCGAGAGGGAAGGCCACATAGCCTTGGCTTTCAGCGGGCTCTGGTTGTTTTGGGGCCGTTTTCTGAGACCCCGGGGGACTGAGGTGCTTTCACACATTTTCGCTGTCTCCCGTCTCTCTGCTGCCGGCTCTGTACCCAGCACAGAGGTGCCTGTGCTCTGACACCCGCCCCGGAGACACCCAAGCAGCCTGCACTGGGGGGGTCCCTCTTGTAGGGATGCTAACGCTTCCATTTGTACCCAGCCTCTAAGTGCCTGGCGTCTGAGCAACCCTCAGGGCTCACCAAAATTATCTTCCCTGAAGACAGAAAGTCAGGAATTTGTCCCCACATGTTTTACAAAGTGCTTTAATTTTAAGCCTGTATCTGCTGGGGTTGCTTGCAGGGCGCAGATAACGGTGCTGGGCAGAGGAGCAGCTGAGGTGCCTGAAGAGCAGGTCACCTGGCCCTGCCCCCTAGGCACTTTGCCCCACTGCCATCCCCCCTGCCATCCCCCCTGCCATCCCCACTGCCATCCCCCCTGCCATCCCCACTGCCATCCCCACTGCCATCCCCCCTGCCATCCCCACTGCCATCCCCCCTGCCGTCCCCCCTGCCATCCCCACTGCCGTCCCCACTGCCATCCCCCCTGCCATCCCCCCTGCCGTCCCCCCTGCCATCCCCACTGCCATCCCCGCTGACATCCCCGCTGCCATCCCCACTCCCATCCCCACTCCCATCCCCACTGCCGTCCCCACTGCCATCCCCCCTGCCATCCCCCCTGCCGTCCCCCTGCCATCCCCACTCCCATCCCCACTCCCATCCCCACTGCCGTCCCCACTCCCATCCCCACTCCCATCCCCCCTGCCATCCCCACTGCCGTCCCCACTCCCATCCCCACTCCCATCCCCCCTGCCATCCCCACTCCCATCCCCACTGCCATCCCCCCTGCCATCCCCACTCCCATCCCCACTCCCATCCCCACTCCCATCCCCACTCCCATCCCCCCTGCCATCCCCACTCCCATCCCCACTCCCATCCCCACACCCATCCCCCCTGCAGTCCCCACTCCCATCCCCACTCCCATCCCCACTCCCATCCCCACACCCATCCCCGCTGCCATCCCCACTCCCATCCCCACTCCCATCCCCACTCCCATCCCCACACCCATCCCCACTCCCATCCCCACTGCCATCCCCACTGCCATCCCCCCTGCCGTCCCCACTCCCATCCCCACTCCCATCCCCACTCCCATCCCCGCTGCCGTCCGTGTGCCTCACGGAAGCAGCTCTGCTTGGCCAGCTTCCAGGGACCCCGATGGCCACCGAGGCTTGGGAGCTGGCAGCTGCCCGCCCAGCAGCACGGTACGATGTGCCAGAGCTGAGAATGGCATCGCTCTGGCCTCTCTGTGGCTCCTGCCTGGCTCTCTGTGACTTACTGCTTCTCTGTGGGAAAACGCTGTCTGTGCCCAGTCGCGCGGGTCTGTGGAGCGCCCAGGCAGCAAGGGCTTCCCAAGCAGGATCCCTACGCTGCTGCGCTCCGCAGCTGGCGATGACGCCCCTTCTCAACGTACATGATGGTGGAGAGCTGCCTTTGAGCCCACCGCAGGGGCCTCACTGCATCTCCTGATCCAGTGTGCAGGGCCCTCTCCCCCTAAAGCCACTCATCGGCAGGCACCAAGCACTCTGTGGGCCCCTGGGGGAGTGGTGATGAGGCTGTGCGGGGGCACCAGCCCTGTGGAGGAGCTGATTTCACTGCTCAAGAGGTCAGCGGCTTTCTCCGAGGGGGAGGCGTGGAGAGCAGGGCGCAAGCAGCTTCCAGGGGTCCAGTGCTACAGCCTCCTGGGCTTCCCAGCCCTGGATGGCGGGGAAGCGAGGCTGCTGGTGTTCACGTGTGGAAGGAAGGGCAAGCCCAAGCTCACGGGGCAGCGCGCGGGGGGCTGTGCGAGCAGCTGAAGAGGAGGGTCGGGCTGGCGCAGAGCCCTGGTTCCTCCCTGCAGGCACTCTGCCTGCGCTCCCTGTCCCAGCCTCCTGGGGACCACAGCTGGCAGCGATGCAGCCTGCGTGTGGACACAGCCGTGGCCTGCAGGGATCTGTCTGTGCGCTCACACCCTGTGGGGCTGGCAGACCCCCTCCTTCCCTGACCTGTGTCATGGCACACCTTTCTTTTCCAGAACCAGATGAGCCATTTGAGTTCATTATCGTGTCCCTGACGGGCCAGACGTGGCTCTTTGAGGCCTCAACGTCAGAGGAGCGAGAGCTTTGGGTCCAGGCCATTGAGAGCCAGATCCTGGCCAGCCTGCAGGGCTGTGAGAGCAGCAAAAATAAGGTAAGAGGCCTTAACTGAATTCTGCTTTCTTCCCTCCTCGCTGGCATCTGCTTTGCTGTATCCATCCCTGTCCCAGGCTTCCATGTCTGTCGAGGCTGGATCCCATCCGGATCCGTCTGCTCCCAGTCAGGGTTGAATTCCATCCCTGGGACTGTGCTGCTCCCTTCCAGGTTTCCTGTCGCCTCTCTGAGCTCCTTGTTCTCTCCCCAGCCTGGCTCCAACCCCACGGAGCTCTCTGCATCCCACCAGGGCTGGATCCTGGGCTGTCCGCTCCCTCCTTGGACAGCTCTGCCCTCCGGCCCACCACCCCCTGCTCCTCCAGCACACTCCTGGCTGCAAATCCGTGTCCCCGCAGCCCGCGCGCTGGACACCCCTCCTGCAGCAGAGCCTGCGGGGTGCCCGGTCCCACTGGGGTGAGGTGCTGGCAGCTCCCTGACGGGCTCCTGGGGCAGTGATGAGAGGACACGTGGCGGGGCAGTTGGCCTTGAGTAAATGGGGTTCCCATGCGTTTTGTTTCAGGCTCGGCTGGGCAGCCAGAGCGATGCACAGGCCATGCAGGCCGTGCGCACCGCACGTGGGAACAGCTTCTGCGTGGACTGCGATGCACCAAGTAAGAAATGCTACACTGGGAAGTGGGGGGCTCACCCAGGGCGGGGAGGGGGACTCCACCCCAGCCACCTCCTCCTACCCCAAAGAGACTTGCCCTGTGGGGCTGTCTCATCCTCTCCTGCAGTGGATCCATTCTTCAGGGATGGGCTGGTCCCTTGGAAGGGATCTGGTGGGCAGGTGCCTGCAAGAACAGGTCTCCTGGATCACAGGAGACAGGCTGGTGAGTCCGTGCTGGTATTAACTCTCCCCCACTGATCTTGGTGCTCTCAGATCCAGACTGGGCAAGTCTGAACCTGGGCTCCCTCATGTGCATTGAGTGCTCTGGGATCCATCGCAACCTGGGCACCCACCTGTCCCGTGTGCGCTCCTTGGACCTGGACGACTGGCCGAGCGAGCTTCTCATGGTCATGACCGCCATCGGCAATGCCTTGGCCAATGCTGTCTGGGAAGGAGCGGTGGAAGGCTACCCCAAGCCCACACCTGAGAGCAGTCGGTAAGGGAGATGGGGAACTGCGGAGATGCTTCCCAGACCACCACACCACACTTGAGGGCACCGCAGGAGGTTGGGAGCAGCCATCCAGTCAGAGAGGAGGGCAGGAATCCCCAAGGTTCTGAAGTGCTCGGGGTCCTGCCTGGTCTCTGGGCACTGGAGGCCCTCTCCCACTCTCCTGGTGGGCCACGGGGCCTCGTGGCTGGCCGTGGCCACGCACTGACTGCCGGAGCCGTGGCTGGCTGCAACAGAAGGGGTTAACAGAGATGGCTTGGCAGCGTGGTGCGGGTCTCAAGGGTGCGTCCCTTTCAGGCCCTTGTCTGTCCCGATCGGAGCGACTCTCCTGTCACTCATCCCAACAAGAGCCCATTCTGCGGCTTATCAACGGATAAGAGCGGGTCAGGGGGCGGCGGGAGCGAGCGCGCTCCGCGCGGGGCATTGATGGCCGCCTGCCAGATGCAGATGGATAGAATGGCAGCAGATAGCGGCGGCACAGCACACATCGATCTGCCCGGCCCCGCAGCCCCAGGCGGGACGGACGCTGCCGCAGCCTTTGTTTGCACCAGGCGAGACGGCAGCAGTGATAACGTGCCTCCCGTGGCACCGGGCTGTCGTGTGCAGCAGCTAACCTTTTCTTGCCGCTGGCCACGGCCCGCACACAAGCACGGGACCGATGGCCCCCCACGTAGCGGGCACGCAGGGGAGTGTGTGGGGACACCAGCGTAGAGGTGTCCCTTTGCACGGTGACGGGGCTGGGTGTGGGACACCGCTGCTGGACGTACATGGACGTAAGCGCACGGTGCACACAGGGGGCTATAAGGAGGTGCAGTGACACAAGTGTGTGTCCAGAGCAGCGTGGCAGGGCCCCAGGGACAGCCGTGTGCGCAGGGCGGGCACAGCAGCGGAGGGGTCTGCCGCAGGGGCTACGCAAGGTGTGCCTGGGTGCGACGGTCGCTCACGGCTGACACGGGGTGCAGTCAGGGTGGCAGCGCTGGTGTGCACGCTCCTTTGCACGTGGGGCCCAGGCGGGTTGGCCCCCCCCGTGACAGTGACGGTGTCCCGTCTGGCAGGGAGGAGAAGGAGCGCTGGATCCGGGCCAAGTACGAGCAGAAGCTTTTCCTGGCTCCGCTGCCCCAGTCGGACATCCCGCTGGGGCAGCAGCTGCTGCGGGCTGTGGTGGAGGATGACCTGCGCCTCGTGGTGACGCTCCTGGCCCATGGCACCAAGGAGGAGGTGAACGAGACCTACGGGGATGGAGATGGGCGCACAGCACTGCATCTCTCCTGCGCCATGGCCAACGTAGTCTTCACACAGCTGCTTATCTGGGTAAGACACGAGCCCGCAGCCTCCGCCACGGCACTTCGGGCCCTGTCCCGGTGCTTCGCCGCTGCAGCAGCCCCAGGCTCCCAGGTCTCGGGACACCCCTCATGCATCCCCCTTCCTGCGGGTTTCCCCACGTGCCCACTGGCGCTGCCCTCCCCACCCTCCCATCTCCCTCTCCCTGCCCGCCCCAGTGCCACAGAGCGCCTCTGCCCATGCTGGTGCTCTTGCTGTGCCACCCCCACGCCCGCGGGCCGCTGACCAGCTGCTTTCTCTCCTGCACAGTACGGGGTGGACGTGAAGAGCCGGGACGCTCGGGGCCTGACCCCGCTGGCCTACGCCCGGCGAGCTGGCAGCCAAGAATGCATCGACATCCTGCTGCAGCATGGATGCCCCAGCGACAGTGCCGTCACCACGCTGACCCCCAGCCTGCCCCGCCGCAACACCAACGCCAACAACAATGCCTGCACCGTGGTGCCAGCTGAGCTCGGCTCCAGCCCCAGCGCTGTCTAGCTCCTCACGGGCTCTCCGCTCACCGCATGGCCGCCTTCAGGTCCTGCCAGGGGACCAGGGCCACAGGAGCAGGTCTGAGAGCAGCACGGCCAGGCCGCCTGCTGGGCTCACCCCCCCACCAGCACCCCTGTTCTGGCTGGGAGGAGGCGGGGGGGCCAGCAGCCTGCTCCTCTGTGCTGGTTCCTGTGGACTCTCCCCCAATGCAGCTGGAGTAGGGGCTGTGCAGACCCAGCGCCGTCAGCTTGCAGAGGGGCTCCCTCATAGTCACTGGGATGGGGGGCTCCAGTACACCCCGTTCTCATGACCGGTACGGGGGGAGGAGAGGCAGTGTCTCTGTGCCCCCCACTACACACACATGTAGATAATACAGCGGCTGGAGGCAGTTCAGGTGTGCAGCCCTCCGCTGCGCAGCCACTACTGGGGAGGACAATTGCTGCACCTGCTCTCCCAAACAGTCAGGCAGTTTGGGCACTTCCCTCCGGCCCTCCTCCCATGTCAGCCTCGCTGTGCACCCCTGGTGCAGTGGGGAGGTGGGGGGCAGCCAGAGGTGCACGTTTCTCCACTGCACCCCTGTGCTCCTCTCTGCTTCTGACTGGTGCAGGGAGGCATCTACTCGCTGGTACCACTCCCCACACGCTGATGCAAAGGGAGCATCTCTCCCACACAGCCCCTGGACAAAGGCCTCTCCAGCCTCCCTGGTGACCTAGAGGGGGAAGAGGATGGTCACCCCAGGATCCCCAGCTGTGTCTGTCTGTCTGTAGAGTCACTGTCCTTCCAGGTTCAAGCCCCAAAGCCATACACGGTGTCTCCATCACAGCATCCCCGCTGGCTCCCGCTGCTGCCCAGGTGGGGCTGGTCTCCGGCTGAGCAAGAGGAGAGAGGAGGTGAACGTCTCCCTTTGGTTTTGAGCCAAGCCTGCAGCTGAGCGCTGGAACCCCAAGGCTTTGGACGCTGCTGTGGAACGTCTCTGTCACTTGTGTATAAAATGTACATTGGAAATATTTATATGGACACTCTGTATATACTGTTTCTTTGCCATGAGTTGCCCTGTGTGTGTTATCTGCAGCCAAGGAGATAAATGCCAATAAAACAACCCACCTCCTGCCAGGCCAGCTTTTCTGCATGCTGCCTTTTGGGCCTCCTGCGCACCCTCTGCTCTGCTTCTTGCCCACTCTGCAAGGGCTGGTGGAATTTCCATCCCAGACTGACAAACCTTCAGCCCTTTCTCCTGCAGCTCGGGAGTTGGTAACGGCAGTCCTGTGCTGAACTGGACGCTGTGGGGGACATGGTGGAGTGCTGGGATGGGCAGGGAAGATGTGACAACTTTGAGCACTGTGGGACAAAGCAGGGACACAGCCCCAGAGGGATGCCCTGGTGGGATCAGAGACGGGCACAGCAGAGGGGCAGGGGACATGCCAGGTCACAGGTGCTGGAGCCAGCTGGTCTATGCAAGAAATACAGTGGGTTTGAAGCTGGAGGGGGAGGCAGAGATGGTCAGGGAATGATGGGCTGTCCCAGCAAGAAAGGAGCCTGGGTGGTTTGATGTGGCAAAAAGATTGATGCAGAAGACTGGGGGTCTTCTAGTCCCAAGCTCCCCCAGGCAGTGAAGGAAGCTGTAGGTCTCTGCTTTACCATCCCTGACCCCACAACCTTCTCCCAGCTTTTGGCAGAGCGAAGCCCCAGTGCTGCCAGTTCTCCGCTGGCTGCGCCCAAGGCTGTTGTACCACAAGCGAGAGGTTGGGGCTCCAGCGTCCCCTCTGGCTGTGCCAGGGTCCAGGCTCTGCACCTCACTGGGACTGGGCACAGGTCTGGGTCCCCGAGCCTGCATGGCAGTGCTGTAAGGAAGGGAGGTGCCAAGACACCCCGCTCTCCCCCGGCCCCCCCCGTCACAGGTACCCCTCAGCAGTCCCCTGCAGCCCCTGTTGCCTTCCCCTCATGCCCCTCCCATGGCAGAGGGCTGCCACACTGGTGGCTGCAGATGGTGGCCCTAGCCCCCCCCCCAGTCCCTTAACTCATCTCTCTGTGCCAGCTGCATGTGCCAGTGTCGTGGTCCCCGTCCCAGCCCTGGTCCTGGTCCGAGCCCTCCTCGCCTGTGCCCATGTCTGCCCCTTGTGCCCGTCCCCACTGTCCCCCCCAGTGCCCCCCAGTGCCCCGGGGCCGGCCCCTGCCCCAGCCCTGTGCTGGGTTTGGTTAATTTCCTGGCGACTGCATTAGCGGGAATGGAAGCCGAGGGACGGCAGCTCCTCTGGGGCCCATTAATCATCCCCCTCAGACAAGCTGCCTTGATTACAAGTGGCAAGAAATTCATTAGGGCTGCGGCTCTGACAACTTTTATCTGCGCGGCTGGATCTGACTCATTAGGCAGCCAAATTAAAGCCATGATGGGCCCTGATGAAATTCACTGCTTGTTTATCTTGTGCGATCTGATACATCTGCCCATACATCATCTCCCGTGCGGGATCCCGCCCGGCCCAGCCCCGGTGCCTCCCTTCCCATCCCAGCCCTGCCCTGGCCTGGGGCACAGCCTGGACCTGGACCCAGCCCCAGAGCCAGCCCCCTGCCTGCCCCCCCACTCTGCTTTTGGGGTCGGCCCCGGGTTGGGCTGGTGGGAGGACAGCGCCGGGGCCACGCAGTGCCCCTGGGGGTGTGCAGCCCCCCTCGGGGCACCCACAGCCCTGGCTGGGTCCTGCTGCTGGCTGTGGCACTGCTGCCAGCGCACGGCCCCGGGCAGGCAGACCCGGGGTGCACATCCTGCAAACATGCTGTGGAGCCAGGGGCTGCCCCTCTGCTTTCACCCAGGAGAAGGGAGCTCCAGGAGCTTCCCTGCAGGCTCTGACATGGTCCCCAAGAGCCAAGGCAAAACCCCTTTCCCTCAGTTCATGAGCGGGCACGCAAGGCCATCGTGGGGTACGGGCACTGCAGTGGCCCTGGTTTCCTTAAGGGAGGCTGCACTGCCACCCCATACCAGTGTGCTGCCCCAGTGCCAGAGCCTGTGCTGGGCACGGGCAGCCTCTGCACTGCAGCATGCCGTTCCCGTCCCCAGTAGGAAGGGTGTTGTGCTGAACAACACTGTCTCTGTTGAGAAAATTAGCATGCCTCCATCCAGCAGCAAGGCCAGGCCTCAGCAGCAGCATGCCAATCCTGCTCTGCGTTATCCCACTGTTGGAGCACATCTCCACACCAAGGTGGCTTCACATGGTCCTGGGCCAGGACAGGCTGAGGCAAGAGCTGCTGTGTCCATGTTTAGGCTGGTGCCAGAGAGGGCACAGGCGGACCCTCCACTCTGCTCTGTAGCCCACAGGAGTGTGCCGGGGCAGCAGCACAGTGGGGCTGCCCCTGCATGACACAGCCCCTAGCAGCAGCAGCAGCAATGACGACACAAGCTCCTTGGCAGCACCATAAGGACCCCGCCACAGCCAGCACCATGCACACCACTGAGCTGAAGCAGTGGCTGCGCAGGGTGTGGGTGCTGCAGGGCAGGAGCAAGGGATTCGGGCTCATGCCATGAGTATGCAGCCCATGGATAGAAACCAGACATGCCACGGGTCTGCAACAGTTCCCAGAGAGCCTAGGCACAGCAGATCACGCTGGGACAAGCCCAATGGGGCACAGCTTGAGAGAAAATCCCCGTGGGCCTTCTCAGAGCCCTAGCTGAGCTGGCACAGCCTCCTGGTGGGGTACGTAGGTGGGCAGCAGCCATGGCATGGGGCAGTACTCCCCAGCCCAGGGGCAGCTGGGACCACACATGTGCAGAGATGCTTTTACGAGAGATGGCCAGAGCAGAGATCATACTGTTGGTCTGCACTTTTGCATTTCCAATCAGCCCTGCCTCTCTGAAAGAGAGGGCAGGGGTGAGACACAATGTCCCAGCTCCCTTGGCCTGTGCTTACCAAGATACGGCTCCAGTTCAGCACCTGCACCTGATACCCGGTTGTGTCTCGATATCTGGCCTCCATGGGGGTGCAGAAGTCCACAGCACAGGTCCTTGCAAAGACCTCTGGAGGAGGCGTCAGCCTGGCAGCTGTGGGCACTGGCACCAGCTGGTAGGCTGTGAAAGGCCCAGCATAGGCAGGCAAGTGGGACCCCCCCTGCTTGGGAAGGGCTTCAGCAGTGCTGGCTAGCTGGGGAGCAGCAAGCACTGCAATCTCGTGAAGTGCATCACAACTTGCCCAGCATCTGAGTGAGCAGCAGGCACAGCAGAGTGTGGTTACAGCATCTCTCGCCTCCCAAGCCCCAATTCCAGCATGACCTTGATAATTTCTTCCAGGTCTTGGGTCTTTTTCCCAAGATGCACCCACCCGGAGTTTGCACACCGCTGCTGAGGCCATCGTGAGCAGACTAGCTACCTGCTAGCTGCACCCTGAACGCTGAGTGCTGCTGTGGAGCTGGCTGTAAAGGAACTGGAAGTGGTCAGAAGGAGCTCATGACCCTTCCCAGGTGCCACGCCGACGGGAAGGGAGATTGTTTCTCTCCTGCCTATGTGCAGCCGAGGCCAATTTCTCCCCACCAGGGTATAGGCTCATTGCATTGCAGGATTTCTGCAGCAATGACACCCACACGGTACTTCTCACCCAGGCCAGGAGTATGGTGAGCTGCTCCCTAAAGGCAACCCCCAGCAGCAGGGATTCTGCCCCATGGGGCAGCACAGCAGAGTACAGTGCAGCGGTCCTCTGCCCTGCCTCAAGTCTGCTCATACCAGGGTCAGAGGGCCCATCACAGCCACCGCTCCACACCAGCTTGGGGAAAAAAAAGCCGTGTGACCTCCTGGGGAACCGCTCTGTGAGCCACTAGCAGATCAGCTCAACATCCAAGCAAGTCCTGGAGAGGCTGACAACAATAGCACCAGCACCATGGTGCGGCCCATCAAATCTTCAGACAAGCTCGTTGTCAAAGAATGCTACGAACCAGCTTTGTTGCACTGAAAACCTTTCCCTGAAAGTGGACCACTGAGTGAATAAATACTTTGTGGGATGGAATCACTACTCCTTTCCTAGATCTTTAAGAAAGTAGGAAATGAAGTAGTGGTAAATGAGTGGGCAGGTCTGGGTAGAAAGGATTCCCTTGTAGATGTTGAAACGGTCTTCATGACAGCAAAGTAAGTCTTGTTTGTATGTGTGTATATATATGTATAAACGTATATGTATAAATAAACGCATGCCTATGTATATACCTATGTATATGCCTATGTATATATGCCTATCTCTATGTGTCTACATCTTTATCTACCTTTTCCTCTCCGTGTGTGCATGTGCATGCATGTGCACACAAGCCCATGCACAAGTGTGTGCATTTCGGTATCCACATAAGAATTCTTTCCCCCAGTTCCTACTCCAAGACACAAGACAACAGGCAGAAGGTGGTACATGGGAAACTGCAAATAGATGCAAGGAAAAAAATACTATGAAGGTGGTCAGACACTAGAACAGTGACCCAAAGAGGTGGGATCACCATCCACGGAGATACTTGAATTCAGCTGGACAAGTTCCTCAGCATCCTGACCTAACGGGACCAGATTTGAGCAGGTGTTGGACCAGAGACCTTCTGAGGTCCCTTCCCACCTGCACGGCTCTGTCGTGCCAGGGGCTGTCTTTATCACCCAGTTTTTCCCTGTTGCTCTCTTCCTCCCACCCACCCCAGTCTAAATGATGCAGCACCTACCGCTCCAGCTTGTGGGGCACGCTGCACCCTCTGCTCCACAGGGCTTCTGTTTGGGGAGGTGCAGTAGCCACTCTGCGGTGCGGGCAGTGCCAGTCACTGGTGCGCTGCGGTGCTTTGCTCTGTGCGGTGCAGGAGGCGTCAGGCTCACTGCAATGCGTGGGGTTCACAGGGGAGCTCTGTTCTGAACAGCCAAAGCAGCACTCTGCTGTTCTGCAGCTCTCTCCAACACCCCTGGTGACAGCAGTGAGTCTGTCACCTCCATCAGCACCAGGCTGAGCTGCACCTCTCTGTAGCACTTGCAGTTTTATTAACACAAATGTTTGCAGGATTGCATTGTGTACTGGCTCTGGGACTGATCTAACTCAACAACAAAAAAAAAAGCCAAAAACCAAGTAACTTCTAAGAAGCTGAAAGCTCCAGTTCTTCAATCCACACTGCAGGCAGTCAATAAACAAGTGTGCAGCCAGAGTGGAGGAGCTTTGCACAGAGAGCTCACGTGTGCAAATGCCATGCACGGCAGAGGGGGGAGGGGGCATGTGGGGGGTGATGAGTTAAGAACACAATAAACCGATGCTGTCACTGTGGCAGGACATATCAAACCGCAGTGTTAGCTAGAAATGCCAAGTGAGAATAAGGGAGTTCTTGGACCCTAAGATAAAACTTAACTCCTTTCAATGTCACTGCCCCAACCCTGGAGCTGTGGACATTTTTCAGACTGATGTGCTTAATCTCGTACGGCTGTGCCGTGCTAGGTTGCAGTGGCACAGACCCCTCATGTGGACACATTTATAGTGACAGAGCACTGCTTATAGCTGCACAGTTGCTTTACCCTGCCTCCTCCTGCCCTCCCTGCCCGTGCCCCCCTGCCCCGCCCCGCTTGCCCAGATGTATGTGCACCAGTTCATGTGCAGGAGCTATTGAAATCGCTGCAAATGTCATGTTATCCCCTTTTGCAGCCGTGTAGCATAGGTAAATTAACAGTCTCTGCCTCAGACCAAGCCAGCCCCAAGGAGGGAGAAGCAGGGAATATCTGAGCTGTGGTTCTCAGGAGCCAGCAGCTCTGCCCCTGCCGTGTTGAAGGGACCTGGCAGCTCCCCTGCGAGCAGGGCAGCTGAGGGCAGCAGCCAGAGGACATTTACCTCCCCTGATCCAGTGCGAATGCCAGCAGACCTTGCTACCTGAGCAGGCCAAGCCCATGCTGAGGATGCTGTGAGCAGCACTAGGCCAGGCAGTTCCTGAAGACGTGTTCTCCCTTCCAGGCCAGTGGTGCAGGGGATGGAGGTGGCAGCAGCGGTCCTGCCGTGGCTGCAGGAAGCCAGCTGTGTTCTGCTGCCCCAGCAGGTGCTCGGAAATCCAGGTCACGAAAGGATCCTGCAGAACTGTCTCAGGACCTGCAACAAACACCTGTGTGGAAAGCAGCACCCACCTAGGGCACCCAGGAGCACAGCTTTGTCCTGATGGTTGCTCTGCTCTCAGCTATGGCTGTCCCCACACAGGCCAGCCAGAGCCAGCAGCCGATGGGCAGGGAGATCCACCCACCAGTGCTCGGAGGCTACAGGGCTCTGGAGGAAGACTCAGCTGTGCCAGTTGATCACAGGGGCCACACTCCGGATTAACAGAATGCACCTGCCATAGAGGGAGGGGCCATGGTGAGGGAGCACCCACCCCTGCCCCAGGCAGCATGGAAACAGGCCAGCCTTTGCTTTGGCATCAGGGAGGGCACCCAGGAAGGTGAAGTTGCTGCGGCTGTCAGGGATGTTGCCCACTCTTATAAGATGTGTCTCCCAGGGTGGGGTGCCAATGGCTAACTGGACCCTGTGTGACCCAAACTCCGTATCAAACCTCAGAGCAACTGGCATCCCAGCAGCACCATGTCCCACACCCTTGAAGAAAGCCTGTCCAGGAACCTCTGGTGGGATTGCAGTGGGTGTTGCTCCTACAGCACAGATGCCTGAGCTCCCTTGCCACACGGGCTGGGCTGGCTGATGTTCATCAAACCAGCAACAGAGGCTCTCATGGCTGGACAGCCAGTTAGCAGTGGGATCACATCGTCCTCTGCATGTTGACTCAGGATTGTGCATGCAGCTGTGGCCCGTGCAAAACTGGATCTTCATCAGCTTCTGAGATTGGGCTCAGTCACCTGAGATACCCCCTGGCTTCAGAAGCAACATCCTATGCAATAGCTCTCAAGAGCAGACTATTGCACTCCAGCTGGCCCTGGCTCAGGAAGTCTGGAACCCCCCTTCTGCACCAGTGCAGTAAGACCCGGCAGCTGGTCCAGGCCGGGGCAAGGAGACACAGTGTCGGTGCCAGCAGCGCCTGGTCTGCCCTGGCCCTGCTCACTGCTGTGGGGCCTCGGCAGCCAGTACTGGGGAGACAGGCTGAGGTTTCCAAGGAAAGGAAGGAGCTTTACCTTCCCCTCAGCCCAGCCAGCACTGCCCCAGAGTTCAGTAGCAATAAGGTGCCTGAGCTGTAGGAGGATTGCTCTGTTCATTCCCGTGGGCTGGGGTGTGCTCCTCGGAGCTGAGGGAGGAGGAAAGGCTTCAAGGCAGGACTTCTAGCAGGCAGTGCAGCCCTGAAGAGCTGGAGGCATTGCATCCCTGGGCCTCAGAGGTAGGGCTGGCATGTGGGGCTGAGTTTGCATAGAGCTGGCTATGGGGTGACAGCGCAGCCCTGGGGACAGCAGATGGGCATTCTGCTTGCATCAGGCAGGGGCCAAGGGCGCTGCGGGCACAAATCTCTCCTCAGCCCACGGCCAGCAAAGGCCACATCCTGGCACGAGGCCCATGGGACGGGCAGGGCTGTGCCTTCAGGGAGGGTGGCGATCTGACATCGTGCGGGGGGGATCTCGGGGTGGGGAATGCTCCAGCCCCAGAGCCTGTGGCACCGGGGATACCGGGCTGTCCCAGGGCAGGGCAGGGGCCGCAGCCGCGTGGGAAGCCCGGAGGCAGCACACATGTCCCTCCCCCCCGGTGATGTGCTGCTGGCCCTGGGCAGGCTGTTGGGCAGGAGCCGCGGGAGGTGGCGATGGATGGCCCCGGCCCCGACCCCCTGCTCCTCCCCGCCGGCGGGAGCGCAGAGCTGGGGATGCTCTGGGGCGCTTCCCAGCCCATCCCCTCCTCTGACCCCTCCCGTGTCTCAGCACTGGCACCGGCCTGAGTGCAATGGAGCCCGCAAGGCCACTGCTTCTCCCCGCCACAGTCTCCGGGTCGGCCGACCCCAGTACTGGCACCAGCCGAGGTGCGGACGAGCCCCAGAGCCTCCCACCGTCCCTGACTGCACACCCTCCCCCTGCCCTTGTCTGGGGCCGCTGGCCACGGCCACCCGTCCCTGCAGCGTGGCCGGGCAGGCAGCAGCCCGGAAGAACGTCGCTTCACTCCATAGAAAATAATTTATTGAAATCACAGCTATACATGAGTGGGTGCCGGCAGGCAGCGCGGCCCTGGCCCTGGCCCGGCGCGGCTGTCGGCCGGGGCCTATGGGGGACAGGCAGCCCACGCTCCCCACGGCACGGACAGACGGACACGCTGCCGTATGTACAGAGTTTACATGGAATAAATAAGGGACATGTACAGAGGAGTGCGAGCGGGCGCCCAGGCTGCGCCCCTGCCACGCCGGCCCCCCCCGCCGCCGGCGGCCCGCCCGCCCCAGGGTCCGAGAGCGCCGCCGGCACTCAGGGCCGGGCACCCTGCTCGATCTGCTGGTGCTGGCTGCGCACGGCGAAGCGGTTGACGTGCACCGGGATGGGCACCACGATCTTGGGGTTGCGGACGGGCTCACCTGAGCGGTTGCTCACGTTGCCCGCCTTGATGCGTTTCCACTTGGCACGGCGGTTCTGGAACCAGATCTTCACCTGCACCTCGCTCAGCTTCAGGGCGTGCGCGATCTGGGAGCGCTCCGTCAGGCTCAGGTACTTCTTGCAGTGGAACTCCTTCTCCAGCTCCAGCAGCTGCTCGCTGGTGAAGGCTGTGCGGCGGCGGCGGCTCTTGCCCGCCCCGGAGCCCGGCGGGGCTTGCTCGGCTGCGGGGCCACCCTTGCCCTTGCCCTTGGCGCCCAGCGCGGCGGCGGCCGCCCCGTCGAGGAAGGGCTCCTCCTCGCTGTCGCCCGCCGAGCTCTCCTCCTCCCGCTCGCTGCACGGCGTCGCTGCCGACTTCACCTCCAGCTTCTCCTCGTCCGAGCTGTACGCCTTCCCGTCTGCGGGGCACACAGCGTCAGCGCCCGCCGGCGCGGCCCGCCGCCCCCTGCCCCGCCCGCCCACCGCCCGCTCCCCCGCGGAGCCCCCGGAGCCGCGGGCCCGGCTCCCCCCGCTCCCCGCCGCGGCAGCGGGGTGCTCGGCGGGGGGCTGCAGCTCCCCCCGCGGCGGCCGGGCCCCGCAGCCCCGGGGCCGCCCGCGCCGCTTCCCGCCGGAGCAGCAGCTTCCCCGGCAGCGGCGGCGCGCTCGGCCCCGGGTCGGGCAGCGCCGGCTGCTGCTGGCCCGCACCCCAGCGCGGTCCCTCCGCGCTGCCCGCAGCCTGGCCGGCTCTGTGGGGCGGCACCCCCAAACCCTCCGCACCCGCAGGAGGCACCTTGGGGGTATGAGCCACCACAGCAGCTGCTGCCACCCCCATCCCACCACCCAACCGTAGCAGCATCACTGCCTCATTCCAGCAGAGCCACCACAACCCTTCCAGGGCTTGTCCGGACCTCCGCATCCAGAAGGAAAGTCTGTACCTTGCCCCTCAGCTCAGGCCTCCCTCTCTCCTATCCCCCTGCATCCGGCCATTGATGCTGTTTACCCAGAAAGAAGCCAGCCAAGAGGAGCTGAAGGACCATCCTAGAAACGGCAGCCAGAGCCGGCTCCAGCCCAGAAACCGTCTCTGCAGGGCTGTATAGGACACAGGGTGTCCCGCTGCCAGGATGCACTCCAGCAGAGTTGCACAGCCAAGGCACAAGGTGCTTGGGCAGCTGATGCTCAAGGCTTAGCTTCCCCCCACCAGTCCGTGCAGACAGGCAGGCCAGAGACTGCCAACATCACTCAACAGAGAGGACCCCAACCCAGGGCACCGGGGCAGGAGGCAGCACATGGACCACCGCAGACACCTCTGTTACATTGCCTGCAAGGATATTGCTAGGGTATAGGGGTACGGATCTTCTTGTGTCCCAAACTGCTGCCTGAATGATTAAGCGGCCATGGAGCAAGGGAGGACATGGGTGGGAGACACTGAGGAGGGAAGAGTCCTGGAAGCCAGTCACTTCCGTGGTAGAAAGGCTCAAAGGCCTCACAGGAGATGGAGCAAGAAGATGCTCCCAGCCACAGACAGGGGGCATGGAGGGAGAGGACCCACAGCCGTGCACAGGCAGATGAAGAAGCTTTTCTGTTATGCTGAGACTAGAAGAGACCAGCAAACTCCCCAAGTCTGACCCAACAGCAGGAATTGCTGCTGGAAGGAGTTGGTCCTGAAGCACTGCCACTCTCAATATAATCCTACATGCAGAAGGGGAAGCAGCAATTCTCCTAGCTTCTAAGCAGTGTCCACGTACTGATACATGCACCTCGGGCCACTGGATCTCTGGACACCTCACCTCAGTGGGAAAGGCAGAAGAGCCCTCAGATGCCTGAAGGTGCAAGGTTGCAAATATTCCAGCAGCAACTGCAAGAAACTGCTTGAGCCCAGGAGACGTTCTTAGGAGTCTGGTTGCTGTGGAGCTCCCACATCTTTTGCCAGTCCTGCAGCAAGTCTGTGGCTTCCTGAGAGTGGGTGGGTGGCTTTGGATATCTGGAATCATGTCCCTGTTGCTCCTGCTTCATGCAGTGGGAAAGAAACACCTTCATCTCTATTCTGCTGCAGAAGAATAGACAGTAACCTCCTTCTTCTTGAGGGTTGAGGGCAGAGGGGGGAAAAATCTCCTGTATGTATAGGGGGTAAAGTCCCAGCGAATTTGTGCTTGTGGGGCTGAGGATTAGCAGCAGGTTGCACGGAGCACTTTGTGCTGCCAGTGCACAGTCTCATGCAAGAACTTTGCCAAAAAAGTGAGCTTTCATTTCTGTGTACCATCTCTGTCCACTGCAGCACAAGGTCTGGCAAGATAAGAGAGCTCTTTGGAGGATGTCAGTGTCTTCACACCAAGAGTACTCAGAGGTCTTTGCCTTTCCCCAGTGCTGGAGGAGGGCATCCCAGCAGCCACAGTATCAAACAGTCCTGATCGGGCAGTTTGTGCTTGTAAGTCCAGACTGTGCCCAAAGAGATTGGAAGAAGGATGAGCTACCAACTACAACATGTCACTTTGCAAAACAGATACTATCTCTGGATACACTCTTCTTAACCAGACTCCAAATTTTAAACAGTCTCTAGCAGCCTAACGTGTCTCACATTTGTGCCTTATGAAAGGGCTGGGTTTGCAGTAAGGAACTCAGAACTACATGATGATAAGAATCTAAACCAGATGTTTTCACAAAAAAAAAAAAAAAAAAAAAAGATATATTGGTCTGTTAGTCATCTATTATGTCCCCACTGAGAAAGTAAGGGAGGCAGGGGAACCCACCCATTTGGTGGGAGGGTATACTGAGGCTTTCAAGGCCTTTGAACAGGAAGAGAAGCTTTCATGAAGCAAAACACTGTGACTTTGAGAAATCAACAAAAAGGCAGTAGATGAAGAATAGGATTGACCCATTGCTTTGCTCTTCACAAAGTCCATCTGTTCAGTGATGGACCTGTTGGAGTGGGTCCCGAGGAGGCCACAAAAATGACCAGGGGGCTGGAACATCTCTCCTATGAAGAAAGGCTGAGAGAGTTCAGGTTGTTCAAGCTGGGGAAGAGAAGTCTCCAGGAAGACCTTATTGCAGTTTTTTAGTACTTAAAGCGGGGCTTATAAGAAAGATGGGGACAAACGTTTTAGCAGCGCTTGTTGCAATAGGACAAGGGGTAATGGTTTTAAACTAAAAGAGGGTAGATTTAGACTAGCTATAAGGAAGAAATTGTTTACAGTGAGCAATGGTGAAACATTGGCACAGGTTGCCCAGAGAGGTGGTAGCTGCCCCATCCCTGGAAATGTTCAAGGTCAGGCTGGACGGGGCTTTGAGCAACCTGGTATAGTTGAAGATGTCCCTGCTCATTGAAGGGGGGTTGCACTAGATGACCTTTGAAGGTCCCTTCCAACCCAAACCTTTCTAGGATTCTATGATTATGGACATAGTAAGCATGGTGAGGAGAGTTGGATGTCACAGGGGACAGTTATTCAAGTAGTATCAGAGGGACTTGGATCAAGAATGGGTGATGTGACAGCCAGAAGAGACCTGTGTTGGTAAGCACACAAGAGTTCTTTGTCATATTCATAGGGAACAACACTAAAACCTCACCCTGTGCCTGACTGAATGTGCAGTTACTACATCAACCTGAGAGAGGGTCTCAGACCACTGCCTGGATCACAGTGGAAACCCTCACAGCTCAGGAACAAACATGCTCTCAGGAGAGGTGTGGCAAGCTGGGGGTGTTGAGTACCTTTATCCTGGGGGTCATACTCTTTGTTGCATCTGTAGTAAAAAAACAGACTCTGAGGTTTGCTGCTTCTTACCACCAGTTTCCCTACATGCCTCTCCCCTCCCCTCTCAGGAAGTGTGACAACAGCTGGAAGCGAGTTTGAAACACAGTAGATGCAGAGAGAGGCCCTAAAATAGAGCATTGACTCCTTTGGCTGATCCAACAAGCAACTGATGTTGTCTCCATAGCCACCTGCACGATGGAGAATCTAATGGAGCCCAGGGACAGAAATAGTCACTTTAGGGTATAATTCACTTGATGTCAGCAGAACAGACAAAAGGAGGCATTTCTTCTTCACATGGTTCTTCTACAGATAAGAGATACGTGGCACACCTTGCCCCAGTATGTGGCTGATGCCAAGTTTCTCTCTCCTTTCTGGTGGAATCCAGGGGAGACTAGATAAGGTCACAGAAGAGGAACTGGTCAAAGGTTACTGAAAATACAGAAACAACACCTGGCTCAGGAAGCGCCTGAAGTGGAGGTGGTTGGACGCTAGGGAACTGACACTGTTTTAGAAAACACTGCACAGGTTGCGCTTTCTTACTCTTCCCTGCACAACTGCTTTAGGCCAGGGCCACAGATAGGATGCTAGCGCAAACTGCATTATAGATAGTTTTAGGTGCCTCCTTTTGACGCAAACCATCTTTCTCTTCCTTAACTGTGGAAAAAGCCCATAGCAACCATCCTGGATTTCATCTGAGATGGTTGGTAAAACAAACCCTACTGTCCATCTCCAAAGGCCTTGTCTGGTACAGTCAGGAGAAACATTAGATAAAGGAGAAGGTGGACACGTCTGGCCTGACAAATCCTCTTGGACCTGGGCAGAGCAGCCCGCAGAGTCAGGTCCACATGGGCACATGCTTGTGCAGAAGGACAAGCATCCTTCATGGCTCCAGAGCAAGCACAGTGCTAAGAGACTGCGAATAGGCAGCAGTGAATGAACAGTGGTAGCAAGACATATCTCCTCCCATCATACGAGCCAGTCACAACAGGGCAAGTCTTACAGATATGATTTCTTGACATCAGAAATGGCCACTGTCTGGGACAGTTAATCTAAGTCCCTTGAGAGGAGACAACATGTTGGCCTTAGCTATGGAGGAGCCGCGGAGGGAGATGAAGCACAATGCAGGTCATTTCCCCATAGACTGGGAAGACGCGGTCATACAGACAGCTGGTTTTGGCCAGGGCAGTTCTGTCCCTGAGGTGATTTTCACAACAAAAGTGAGATCACAGTGGGATTTTGACTCAGCACAGAGGCCTGGGAGCACCAGAGGAGCACCAAAGCCCCAATAACCCATGAAAGCAACGAGAAGGCCAAATGCCCCAGTTGTCCTGATGAGGGACAAGGTTTGAGGGGTATAATCTGAGTGAGGGAAACAGTCTTCTGGCAGAAGAACAAGGCAGGGCAAGGAAAAGACCCCGGCTTACCCAGTAGAGACTAAAGGGAGGATGGAAAACAAACAGCTAAGCACTGCAAGAAGCAGCAGAGGCTTCTCAGCACTCATCCATGCCAGGAAGCCTGTGAGATGAAGGTGGGTCTCAGGGGTGGCCAGGGGAGACAGCTCTCTGGACCAGGCCATGTCAGAGAAAGCCAGCAGTTGGTTTGTCCCCGTCTCACTGCAGAAGGGACACCTCACGCCCTGCGCTGAGGAGCTGAGGTGGAAGAGAGCAAGAGCTGGTGCCGGCTGAGAAATACTGAGCAACAAGTCACCGAGGCTGATGACTGCACGCTCGGGGGAGTGGCCGCGGCTCACAAAGGCGAGGCCCCCGCGGCCCTGCCACGGCAGCGGGAGCCGTCCCCGGCCGGAACCAAGTGCGGTCCCGGGAGCAGAGCCGCCGCCTGCCCGCGCCGTCGGGCAGAGCCGGTGCCGCGGCCGCGGGCAGCGCAGCGCGGGGCGGCCGCCCGGCCGCGGGACCTGCCCCGGGCACCGCGGGCTCGGGAGGGGCCCGGAGCGCCGGTAGCCGCAGCACGGCAACGGCGAGAGCATGGCGGAGCCCGGCACCGGGCGGGCAGCGGGCGAGCGAGGGAGCCCCCAGCTCCGCGGTCCGCCTGGGACGCGGCACCGCGCCGGGGACAAGGCGCAGCCCCGCGCCGCACCGCGGCTGCACCGAACGGGACCGGGAGCGGGAGCGGGGCGGGCTGCGCGCCGTCCCGCGGCCCGGGCCGGTGCGGAGCCCCGCTGCCCGCCGCCGCGCTCGCCCCGGGCCGGGTGCCAGGACCTCGGAGAGCTCCGCGCCGCCCTTGTCCCGCCGGGCGGGCCGTGCTCCGCCGGGGTGGCTGCCACCACCGGCGGCTCTCGCGGCTTTCCCGCCCCGCAGCCCGGGCGCGGCGAGCGGAGTTTGTCTCCCACCCGTGAAAGTTGAGGGCGGCTGCGGAGCCGGGCGGAAGAGAGGGGAACCGGCCCGGTCGTCCCGGATCGGCCCGACGGGACAGAGCGGGAGCGCAGCCGCGGGCAGGTCCCGCC
This sequence comes from Tyto alba, assembly GCF_018691265.1. NCBI lineage: Eukaryota > Metazoa > Chordata > Aves > Strigiformes > Tytonidae > Tyto > Tyto alba. Next base: position 41,801,616 of record NW_024881313.1, read on the forward strand.
GCGCCGCACCGCGGACCCGCCATCCTGCCCGCCGCGCCGCGGTCCCCAGCGCTGCCGGCTCCGCGGCTCCTGCCCCGGTGAGCTCGGGGACCCGCGGCGCCGCCCGCCCGCCCGCAGCCGCCGCTGGGGCGGCGGGGGGGGAGCAGGACAGAGGCCGGGCGGGCGGTGCTGCCCGCCGCGGGGCCCCTCGGGGCTTACGGGAGCCCCGGGCGAGGCGGGCCGGCGCTCGCCGCCGCCGAGTTGCTCTCCGCCGGGCGGGGCTGGCCCGCGCCGCTCTTACCTGCCAGGCCGGGGAAGGGGTCCGGGAAGTGCAGCGGCGGCTCGGGCGGCCCCTTGTCGCGCCCTGGGGGCAGCTCCTCCGGCTCCAGGCCCTCGGCGCCCCGCCGGCAGCCGGCGTCGGGGTTGGCGCGCGGCGGGGGCAGCTCCTGCGGCGGGTAGAAGCCGTCGGGGGGCTCGGAGAAGCTGGGCAGGGCCGTGGTGAGCGCTACCATGGAGGGCACGGCCTGGCCCAGGCTGGCGCAGAAGGTGTTGGTGAGGCGGCCGGCGAAGGAGGCCAGCGGAGCCAGCGGCGGCAGCCCCGACTGCAGGGGTGCGTGGGACAGCGCCTGCGGCAGCACCAGCGGCCGGTACGGCATGAACATGGGGTACCCGGTGTAGAGCAGGTGCCCGGAGCGCGGCGGCGGCGTCCCGATGAGCGAGTCGATGGAGAAGGCGGTCCCCTGGCCGCTGGGTCTCTGCATGGCGAGCGGGCGCTGCCGGCTCAGCCGGCACCAACTTTCCGGCGAGCTCGGGCCGCCGCCAACTCGCCGCGCCGCCGCCGCCGCCGGGCCCCGCCGCGGCCCCGGCCCCGGCCCCGGCCCCGGCCCCGGCCCGCGCCCGCCGCCTCCCGTGGGCTCCGGCGCCCGGCGAGAGCTGCCGCCCGCCCGCCCGCTCGCTGGCTCGGCGCGGCGGAGTGGAGGCGCGCTCGGAGCCGCCCGCCCGCCCGCCCCGCCGCGGGGGGGCCGGGCCGGGCCGGGGAGGGGAGGGGAGGGGAGGCGGGCGGGGGTGTCGCCCTCTGCTCTCATCCATCTTCCGCACATCACGGTCGAGTTCCTCCTTCAGCGCCCGCTCCGGCGGGGCAAGGCTCCCCGCTCCCCCCGGCGCGGCCGGCCCCTGGGAAGGTACCTCCCCCTCCCGCCTCATCAGCTGTTATTAATGGTGATTGATGATTAGCAATTACGGGGCCAGCACAAGGGCGCTTTTGTGGGGACAGGACGGGGCCGCGCCGCTCGGCGCATCCTTCCTCGGGCCGCCCCCGGGCCCGGGACAACGGACGGGGCGAGCCGGGCCCGCTCCGTCCCGGCCCCGCCGTCTCCCGGAGCGGGCCCGGGCCGACGCTCCTGACGGCCGAGCCCGGCGGGGAGGCGGCCCGGGGACACCGGCGCCGGGCGGGCTCGATTGCCCCGACGGACCAGGCACCGGCCGGGGCCGGCAGCCGGGCGCGGCCCCGCCGCTCTGGGGATACCGCGCCGTGCCAGCAGACTGCCCGCCTCCGTCCCGGGCGCGGCGGGGGGCCGCCCGGCAGGGTCTGGCTTGCCCCCTTCCAGGACCGGGACCCCACGCACCGGAGCCTCGGCGGCGGGCTCGGGGCGGGGGTCTCCGTGAGACCGGCGGGCGGAGGCGCCGCGGGGCCGCCCGGAGCCGGGCTCGGGCCGCAGTGGGAGCAGGGGGCCGAAGCCCGAGCGGGGAATGATGCTCCCCCGGCCCTGCCTCGCTGCTCCCCCGCGGCCCCGGCGCCGTGCAGCGCGGGGGGGGGGGGGGGCTGCCGGTGCGCGGCGCCGTCGGGGCAGAACCGGGCAGGCGGTGCGGAGCCCTGGCTGAGCGGGGCCGCAGCCCGGGGCGCCGGGGCAGCGCCTGCCCAGGCTGCCCGGATCTCTCCGCCCTCGGGCGCCCCGAAGCCGGCCGCGGCTGGGGTTTGCCAACCGGCCCGCGCTGCGCTGCCGCTGCACAAAGCCCCTGGGCTCTGCCCCTCCCACCTGCGCTCTCGTCGTGTGTCAGACACGTACCCCGGGCTGGCTGCCGATGGGCCCTTCTGCGCATCACTCAACCTACAGAGCAAGCGAAACCAGCGCAAGCTGAATGCTCCCGAACTGCGGCGAGAGCTCCACAGCTCCGCTTTGCCCTGCTGCGTGTCCGGGGAAGCATGGCCTGGCCCTGAGTGGGGAGTCCTCACACTAAAATGGAATACTTATTCCCTCGAGCTCTGTACTTACGTTGTGCTCCTGTCCGCAGGGAGATGCTCACCGGGCCTGTAATATGGTGAACACTGAGTGAACTAGAGCCCTGCTTCAGCAGGGCATCAGCATCAGGATTACCATGTAAAGCACTCAGAAGCTTACAAATGCCAGAGCTGAAGTCATGTCTATACTCACTCTGACTGCGTTTTGAGTGGCACAGCCACATGCCAGACCTCTGGCTCTCACCAAGGGGTACTCCTCAGGATCCCTGCATATTCCTGCCTGCACTCACCCTTTGACCAGGGATGCAGTACCTCTGGCTGCTTAGCTACCCACCCACTTTGCTGCAGCTTTGGGTCATTTGCTTTGTGTGGGACATGACAGTTCAGCCGTGGAGCTGGACACTTGATTCCTGTGTGGACCAGGCTGACAGTGTTCTGCCACTAAACAGGCACAGTCTGAATCCCCATGGTCAAGCTGTGACATCAGTACCAAGGGCCTGCACAGAGCCTCCTCTTTCTTTCATGTCTTTTATGCCTTTCTCTATGGCACATCCTTGCAGTCTCAAGGCAGTATCCCTCCATGGTGAGAGCTGTCCTACCCCCGGCCAGGGAAACAGGTATGGAGAAGTCAACATTAAAATAATAATCCAGACTCAAATACTGAATTATAAAATTGGGGCCCAGCAAGAGGGATCCCTCTCACCACTCTGATGCAGACACCTCCGATCACTGAGGAAGAGATGGGTGTGTTTGTAGGGTGTAGGTCGTTTGGCCCCCAGTCTAGGATGAGGGTCCAGATTTCAGGCTGGGAAGGAGGCTGACAGTGACTAGCAATTTGATGAATCCCACCTTAGGCATCAGTTGTGACATGATAAGGGACACACTCAGGGTTTGCATGTCAGCATCCATGTTCTATCTGTCCTTGACCCAGCTCTCCTGTATCATCCACCAAACGTCTCTGTGGAAAGGAACCTTCAGGTTGGAGTCATTGTCATGCACACAGTTTGGGTTCATCCCACTGCTATCAAAGCACATTAGACTATGGAGAAAACAAAAGCATAGCCATGTGTAAGTTACTGGACCTCGAGACCTGTGCTCAAAAGGGTCCAAATCAAGGCTCTGCAAGCAACTTCCCAACTCTTGAGCAGTTGCAATTTAATCACTTGCTCAACGAGCCTGTTATATACAAACTGCAACTCACACCTCACACCCTCATATAAGTTATCACGATATTTGAGAGCAACAGGAAACTGCTATCTTCAGTGGCCTTGCTGGGGAAACTGAGACAGCTGGGGAATGAACTACGGCTCCCACAAAGAAGGATGACTGCCTGTGCTCAAAGCAGCAGGTCCTTCCTGAAGCCAGTAACACAAGCTCCCATACAGACCTCTGCAAATCAATAGCTTGCACCCTGCAAGTCCCTATCTAGGTCTCCAAGATTAAGGTTCTGCTTACTTGATCATACACTTGCATTACCTGCAGCCCCCGTCTCTCTTCAAACACTGAATATCGGTTCAATGCCAGGAGCAGCAGGGCAGGCTGATTTGATAGGGAAGCCAGGAAACAAGAGTTGCAGCAAGGCAGGCAGGGCAGTGGCTTCACTGACAAGGGTGCAGTCCCACAGAACTCAAGGAAGGTGAGCAGAGCAGGTCTGGTGACAGTAACCAGGGTCACCAATAGTCCAGTGATCACCCAGCAAGTCCCACTCTCCAAGTGGTAAGGCAGGTCCAAGGCCAAGCCAGAAAGTCAAACCAGCGGGTCAAGATCGTTGTCAGCATCAGGGAGGTACAAGATCAGGTGTACCTCCAGTTTAAGTCAGGCAAGGACTAAGGGCGAGAGCCTGAGCTTAAAAGCAGCTCCTCTGCTGAAGAGGGGCAGGCTCTTGCTGGGGTTCCCCAGGGACAGAGAGCTACATCATCTAAGCTGGCCCTAACCCCAGAGAGCCAAACGGCCAGGAAGAGGGGAATATACTCAGGGCCCTGACAACTTACTCCACTCTGGTTTACCTTGTCTCATGAGACTTTGCAGTAAAGTAAAGTAGAAATTAATTTGCCAAATTGTAAAGCAAAGATCCAGAGAAAAAAAGGTTGAAGGACTGGGGAAAAAAAAAAAAAAAAAAAAGGTTGCAAGCAAAATAGAGCAAATGTTGTACTATTGTACTATAGTGTATATGTTGAACAAGACAGAGATTGAGAGTTCCCACATCCACCATTCTTGCAGGGTGAGCAAAACTGGAAGGGTGATGGTCCAGGTTGCACATGCTAACACTACCACCCCTTAGACCTCAGGGGGCTTTCCCAATTTCTGTATCCCGTATCTAATCTTCCACGGTTTCTGTGTCTAGTGGAAATGCAGTTTCCATGGCTTCCACTTGAGGCTCAGATCTCTGCCGTTCAATACGCTCCCTGGGCAGTTCTCCCTCCCTACACGCCTTCTCTGCAGGGAGCCACTCTATTCCGTTTTATCAGGCTCCATCCCCCACACGCAAGTAGCTGGTATGTTCCCTTAACATGCCTGAACATACACCATCCAACACACTAGGTATGTGAGAAATATTAATTGTATGTGCAATTTGTGAAGCCCCTGGTCTCATTGCACTCAGCTGTTGACAGAGACTCGCAGGACCTTGCTGGATACACTATCAGACGTTGAGCTAAAAAAGAGTCTCAGGAGGATACCTGCTCTCTCCTGTCTGTTTTGGGGTTGCTGGCTCATAGCTCTGTGTTTATCAGCCTCAGCACTCGGTCCTGGGTCTCACCAGGCTGAGCCCTAAGTACAGAATTCAAGTCCAGTCGCTGCAAGCAGTGCCCTTAAGCAATTACAGACCAGCTTGTCACATTTCCTCCATCATATCACTGCCTGAGCTGGCCCTGGTTCCTCAGTCCACCTTTGCTTCCCACCCATCTTCTTGTCTGTTTTCCCCAGTAGAACTGCTGAAGCTTCTTCTGCCTCCTCTTTTTCTCTGTTCCTTGCTGCAGATATGTGAGCACAGAAAACTAATTTTGCCTGCATTTCTGGAGTCAGCAGGCAAGACTGGAAAGTGTCCTGCTCAACACTTGACACTTTGGACACAGTGTCTATGCTGAAGTTGGTACATGACCTGTCTGGTCAGCGCAGAGGATCTGGCATAACTTCAAGCTGTACAGCATAGGCAGAGGCTTCCTGGGAGAAAACTATCAGCCTCTAAAAATGTCCTTGTTTGGTACATTAAAAATGGGAACCTCAGAGGCTGGTAATTTAGGAAAAGTTGTTGCTGTGCTACTGGGCAGAAGAAGAAACATCCGGGCCATCTCTCCTTACTGCACTGTGAGCTGCTCCTCCAAGGTGGGGAGTCTAGAGTGTATTCCTGGTACACAGGCTGTTGGCTAAGTAGAGGCCTATTAATTTTTGCTGTAGCTGTAACTGGAAAAGTTCAGTCTGAGACAGGCACACAGCATGGCAAACCACAACTGCAACAGTTAAAGTTCAATAACTGACTGGCAAATGAAAACAGGTCTTTCTAATGGAAACTGCTATGCAACCTTAACTTTATGCCTCTACCTGCTCCACTTACGATCTTTACACAGAATCTAGCACAACAGGACTAAATCTAGCTACGGCCTCTAGGCATTCCTGCAATATAGCTACTAAACATATTAAAAGCAAGGGTAATGTTGCAAAATTATTTACTCAGAGTTTGGAAAGTCTAGAGAATGGGCTGGCTGTGGCTGCGATGTTGTGCTAACAGAAGCTAGGCTCCTATCAGCCACAGACTCTCCTGTTGGACTATACCCATGAAGCGGTCCAAATAAATCAAACCTGGCCTGAGCCACCGAGCTCTGCAGGCTCATTCATCCTGGAGGGTGATCCCTAAAGTGCAGGTCCTGCCCCAGCAGGCAACCTGGATGCAAGGAGCACCCTGGCAGTTCCAGCTGGCCTCTGCAAATACGGCCTCTCAGGCTTTCACCCCACTGTCAGGTTTCCCCATGTGATTCTGTCTGCAGCTTCCTACAGCAAAAGCAGTCTGCAGCAGCTGAGGAGGCACCCTCTCATGCCTGGGGAACATGTTTTAGAACTAGCTCTGGCAGAGCCATTGCTGGAGCAGTAAGAATCCAGAATCCTCATTAATAGTAGGAAGAGCATTCCCAAGTGCATGGTTTTGCTGCTGACAAGATCTCAGAGCAGAAAATAAGTACTTCCAAGGACCTGTCCCAAGCCAGAGTTTCTGAAATAGGGAAAATCTGACTTAAAGAGAGGAAAACTCGGAGTGGTCCATCTTAGGACTTAAGGGCAGAGCTAGCATTCTAGAGCAACACCACATATCTGTCTTTTTGATAAGCCTCACACAAGGCCAGCAGTAACAGTGGCCCGTCTTGCATACCAACCTCTGTGACCTCTGTGGTTCAGCACAGTGCCTAGAAGCAACCCCCAAGCTGGGTCTTCTTGATCTGGAAACCGCTTGTTTTCCCAAACTGACAAGCAAAGGCTTTCTTCCCAGCCACAAAGGCCTCCCAGCAGGACCTACAGTGACTCAGCTCCCAGGTGCCCACTGGGCACACACATAGCACAAGAGCACAGCTCATCATGGTGTTAGCAAAGGAATACTTTCTGAGAGCTGGTGATTGAAGGTTGTTGGGTTTGCTAAGGGCACACAGGCCATCTAAGACACCAGCCAACTCTTTCAGCAGCCAGGATGACAGCAGCCGAGGCAGGAAGCTCTGCCCCTCCCCTTGCCCTTCAGCCCCAGGCCCCACAGGTGAGGCAGAAACCACAGGCAATGTACATGTGAAGCACCCCTACCCTCAGCCAGCAGGTCTGTCAAACAAAAAGCACACCATACCCCAGGCCTTGTCACAGAGTAGAGCACATCAGTACCTGGAGGAGCTCAACCTTTCCTGGCATTTCTCCCGCCTCCTGCACCCAACACTGCACCCACACCTTGGGCAGACAGATTTCCTGCATAGGACACTTTAAAATGGTCGTATAGCTCATTAGCAACAGCACTGTCGTGACAGACCTAGCTCAACCCTCTGTGACTATCAGTTCTCGTTAGGAGAGCTAACACCTCCTTCATTCCTGGGTTTGGATCCTGCTGTGGGAGAGTGATATTAGCCAAACACTTCAGATAATTTACTGGGCTCCTAAGGCACAGGGCTTGCTTATATTGGTGGCACTGTGGCATTGCCTCATTTCCATCCTGGCACCAGGTGCTGCTGAAAGTTCTTGGTTTCTTTTGGCTTGTGTTTGTACAACAGACCAAGACTAGGAATTCTTGGCAACATTCCCAAAGCAATGCCCACACTTGGGCTGCAAAGCTAAAGCTGTCTTCAGTTCCTATCAGGATAAGATCTCCCAGGAGCATCAACATGTTCATTCCATCTAGTTTCTCAACTGCAGCATGCCTGTTCCCCATGCTGCTCAGAGACATTGTTCGGAAGCATAACTGTCATCAGACAGAAAGAGAGAGAAAGAGGAGAAGAAAGAGAAGGACAGATAGGAAGAAAGCAAGCCAACTAAGTGTGAGATCTCCAGAGGGAAGCCATCACCAGAAAGTCATCAGCTTCATGAAAAGAAAACTGCTTAGGGCAGTGCAGGGTCCTCAGGAGGCAAGTTGGGGCCCAGTTTGTAAGATGTCATACCTGGTACATTGTCAGCCCCTGGATGCAAGGAAGGGGTGCGGGGGCAGTGGTGTCACTACATAATGCATCCTCCAGAGATTACCAAGGAGACTTTGCGAGGGAGCAATGCCAGGGGATGAGTGTGTTCAAGCACTAGGGTTGTGCACGTTGCCTTCAGCCAGCACAGGTGTATCCCAGCAGTTCCTCTTGCACTTTTAGCCTAGAAGCAGCAGCTCTCTCCGAGTGCACTGCTCTGCCCCAGCAGTTACGTGAGCATGGCACTCTGGATGCTTTAATTCAGATGACAGCCGTTATCTGCAGGTCACTGTTTGAACATATGTTTCATGGCTATCTGACAGAAGCAAAGAACCTATAAGGAAATGGTGATGTTCTCAAAGTGCAGGATGCAGGATTCAGAGCAAAATGGGTTACATAACACAATCCACAATAGAGGCTGGTACATGAATAACGCTGATATGCCTGCCCAGCTGGGAATATGGTACCAGCTTATCACAAGATGCAGTGGCCTAATTTCTACACCACCATCATCTGTGTGAACTCAGCGTATAAGAACAGTCCTTGCTAGTCCTGGGTCCTGCATTATGAAGAGGGCTCTCTTCATTCAGGTACAGCATCACAGAATCACAGACTGGTGGAGGCTCGAAGGGACCTGTGGAGGCCACCTGGTCTGACCCCCCTGCTCAAGCAGGGCCACCGACAGCCAGTTGCCCAGGACCATGTCCAGACAGCTTTTGAGTATTTCCATGGAGGGAGCGTCAACAAACTCTCAGGGCAACATGTGCCAGTGCTCAGTCTCCCTCACAGTGAAACCACGCTTCCTGATGTTCACAGAGCCTTCGGTGTTTCATTTTGTGCCCACTACCTCTGGTCCTGTCTCTGGGCACCACTGAAGATAGCCGGGCTCCATCTTCTTTGTGCCCTTCCTTCAGGTATTTATCTCCACTGATGAGATCCCCCCCAAGCCTTCTCTTCTCCAGGCGGAACGGTCCCAGATCTCTCAGCCTTTCCTCAAAGGACAGATGCTCAGGAAATGTTTCCATGTTTAGATATTGTTATTTTGTCACAACTCAGTTTTCTCATCTTGGGAATATACACCTCCAGATCCTTGAGGTGCTTTTTGTTGGTCATTTCCTTGTCTTCTTACCATTCTTGATATCCTCTGCTCCCACCACAGCTCACCCGCTTACACTGTGGTCGCCATACCTCCAACAGAGAAGACCAATGTAGCATTTTCTTACAGACTGGACTCTGCTCTGTGCATGCCATGACAGCTGTGCCTTTTCTGTGCAGCATGTCACCGGTACGTTCATTCCTGCACATCTCAGCTTGCCCCATCTCTGGCAGGTCGGCCCTTACTAAGGTTTTGCAGCTGGGTTCTGCTGGTTCTGGGGGAGAGCTTGGTATTTGTCCTGATTGCCTTAGCTGCAGCTGGGACCGCAGCCCCAACCAGCACAGTGTCTTCTGCAGACTAAATACAACTAATATCTTCCCTCATGCAAGTCTTTAGCAACTCTGGAAGAGTGCCAGATGCAGGGCAGACCTCCAGGTAACACCCTCTCTGTATCACTGCAGTTTGACTGGTGATAACTCACTCTGAATAGGGTTTTCTGACTAGTTACGCTCTCACCCAATAGTAGCTCACTCTATATTGTCTTTCCTTAATTTCATTCTGAGGATCTTATGTGAAAGAGCACGAAATTAAGACATTTAAGCCACATAACATCTGCTCCTTCTGTCCCTTTCCCTCGGGCCCTTTGGCCTGATACAGAAGGAAGTAGGATTGATCTGACCAACTTTGCATGTGTCCAGGCACTTAAAAATTGTTTTGTTACTTGCTGTAGTATTTTGCAGGAATTGAAGTAAGGCTGGCCAGGCATAAGACCAAATTTAAGAAGTCACAGACTACTATGAAACATGCGCTTGAGTTTGGCCCAAGCCCATGCAGCCCCGGAGCTCCAGGGACATTGCAGCTAGGAGCACGGAGGTGGGTGGGATGGCACAGATGTGAGCAGCGTTACTGACATCTGGTGATGAGCCGGAGGAATGGAGTGGAGGCTGACAGGCCCCCGAGAGCAACTTTTTACGAAAGGGTTGCACTCCCCCGGGTGTCACCTGCAGCGCACGGTACCGCAGGAGCGTTGGCATCTGCTGCAGAGCGTCTGGATGGAAACACGTGCGGGTAGCGTTTGGAGTCATGCTCCTAACAGTGAGGTGCCAGAAGCACTCAGCACCGGGAGAGCTGAGTCCACCAGAGATCTGCACGGGGCTGCTCAGAGGGGCTGTGTTGCCATGTGGGGTTGCAGCTTGCAGCAAACACTGAGGCTCCTACTGCTGCGAGTCAGAGGTCCTTGGAGTGTGTCCTCAGGTGGGATGGCTGTGAGTGTCGTGGGGCAGCTTCCCGAGGTCCTCGTGTGCTGGCAGCCCGGTGAGAGGAGGGAGCTTGCCTCTGTGTGTCCCATCCAGTCCCGAGATCCTTCAGCAATCCACTAACACTGCCCAGTCCCACAGGGCGAAACATGCTCAGTGCTTCCACATGGCTGAAGTCTCAAAGCTAGAGCTTGCAAGAGAAATTGAATAATAGCAAATACTGAAAGTATACAATAACATCACCATTTATTTCAGAATGTCTTTTTCAGAAGCCAGTGCAGGCAGCAAATAAACTGATAGAGCCAGTACAAACAGGCTTCATTTTCAAAAATGAAGGACACTAAGGGGAAGTCAGAGACATCAATGAATTATCAGTGAAGTGAGCAGCACTGTTAAGGGAAACATGAAACTGCTTCATTACCCTGGGGCAAAACACAGTCCCAGAGGTGACAGAGGCCAGTGGTTGACCACCGTGGAAGAGTGACAACACGATGGATCATAGAGCTGCAATTAAGCAGTCTGATCTCTTTGGGACTTGGGCTAAGCACCATGCAGGATGAATTCTGGTCTGGGCTAGGGCAGATCTTCCAGTGTTTTTTTTTTTTAAAAAGCCAGAGATGGTAAATCTACATGCATCATCATAAGCTATTCTAAGATGCAATTAACTAGTAGATTAATTACCCTTGCTATTAAAAATATGTCTCGTTTCTAATATGTGTTTGCCCAGCTTCAATTTCCAGCCACTGGATCTAGTTTTACCTCTAAGCGTCACTCAGAAGAACTGGCAATGCTGACTAAACTCTGCAGCCTGCCCCTCAGAAAGTTTGGTAAGGTGCCACTGAGGACCAGCAGCGGGTGTCAGCATGGTGATGAAGGGTGCGTTTCGTCCACGTGCCCACAGTGCTCTGTGGAAGAGTGCTGTCAGCCCTTCCTCTCCTGGAACTCCGGGACTGAAGTCAGGTGCCTACAACTGCACACAGGACTCCCAGGATCAACCACGGTCTGTCCAACCACCACCCCACTGAAGCGCCCACTGCCACGAACCGCTGGCAGTCCCTAAGTCACTTATGGGTCTTCTCTGAACCCTCTCCAATGTCTTAATTTTTTTGGAAATGTTGACCCCAGAGCAGGATGCCCCAGCAGCAGAGAATCCAAAGAACTGCAGCTGCTGGGCATGTGCCCCAGGTTTCGGTGTGTAAACATACATTCTGCATAATGAAAACTAAGAACTCAATAAATATTTCTGCTCTGTATTTGAAACAACAAATATTAATATTTTACAGTGGTAATGAAATACTTTCTATTCCATCAGTAATTAAGGAGGATGTTAAAGAGAAACTGTTTAATAATTTTTATAATCTGCAGGGGGATAACTTGCATCCAAGAGTATTTTTCTGGCTAATGAGTTCATTGAACCATTGGTTTTTTTCTTTATAACAACTCATGGCACACTGGACAACTTAAGATAACAGGGCAGGGAGCGGGATTCCAATGTCTTGCCAGTATTCAAATGCATTCACATGGATATCCAAGAACCTACAGAGCAGTTAGTTCAACATACATCCCAAGCAATCACAGACAAGCAGCCAAAGGGTGTCCTGGGTAAATTAGTAAAAGCTAGAACCCAGATTAAAGTAATTCAAATTAATGTCATTTGAAAGAGGTATTTTTAAATAATTTTATGGTTGTTTTTTTTTTTTTTTTTTTTTTTTTTGTAAGCCTACAAGTTTGATAGAGCTAACTAGGTAGATATGACATGCTTAGACTCCTGTAAGTCATTTGGCTTATTTCTGCATGGCATTCTAATAAGAAAAATTAGCTGTATGCTACAGTCAGTGGGATCAGTATTAACAGATTTGAAAGAATTGGGTAGCTGAGAAGACATTCTATATAGCTGTTTGACAGATGTATTTCTAGTTGTATTCTATTCAAATATCAATGCTATATGTTACTAGCAATCAGAAAATAAAAAATAATTGCTGGTAAAATTATTGGAGTGGATAAAAATGAATTGTTGGGATGGTAAAATTAAGAGGTGGCACTTGCCCAATACAACCTAATCTGGATTGCTTGGAACACACAGTTCATGAAAAACCTGGTTTGTTACATCTAAGCATAAGGTGCAACATACAGGAAAGAAGAATGTGGGCTTCGTTTTAAAACAGGGACGGCATCCTTGGTAGTAATGTGTCTGAAAAACATTTACAGGTTGTGACATATGCCATCTGAACAGAAATAGGCTGAATGGGAGGGCATTGCTGCCAAGGCCATCCTCCTCCTGGAAGGTGTAAATAATTAAGTAACGTCAAACATAAATCTGAGGTTCCCGAGGCATTTGTGTAGGTCTCACATCCGCATGGCTAAGGATAACTTTTGCACAACCACAGGGCAACCACATTTTGAATGCGGTGCACAGCTGTACTCCATCTCAAAGTGATGCACTAGGCTCAGTAAAGGGACAGGGGAAGCCTGTGCTTGTGGTTAAGGATTGTGTGACAGCTTCCACACAGGGAATGACAGAGTCAAATAGAATTTCAGCCTGAGTAAGGAGAGAAATGACAGGGATCTGTATAGTTTTGAATAATATGATGAAGAGGAACAGACTATAGTTGCCCACATATTGTTAGAATACAAGAGTTAAAGGGCATCAAAGGAAACAAGAAGGTGGCAGCATAAAGACAAATAAAAAGAGGCAATGTATGCCATTAAGTTATCCTTGCCACAAGGATATCAGAAAGCTCAAAGATACATGGGTCCAAAAAGTGACTGGTCAAATTTATGGAAGAAAAAAAATAAATATCTCTATGACTGCTAAGTACAAACATCCCCTTTTAACTCAAAAGTACCTGAAATGCAAATTACAGAGCTCAGGGGTGGGGATGGACATCCTAGGAAGGGCTTTTCTATACTTGCTTTGTCCTTGTACCCTTCTGTAAGTACCACTGTGGTTTACTAGTCCACCCATTATGGCATGTCATGCTCTTTTCTGTGGAACAGAAAAGATCAAGTAAGAGTCAAGCAGATAGCCAAGGCTGGGAAGCCTACAGGGAGATACTGATGCAGCTGATCTTTCAGTTAAAAGACAGGGATACCACAAATAGGTAATGCTTTGATTACACAGAGGGAGTCAGACCCAGTGGCTGAAGCTAGGATGGAAACTTCTGTCCAGAAATGGGATGATCTTTTTTTTTTTTTTTTCCCTGAGCACATCGCTTGAAGAGTTGCACTGAGAACATGGCAGTGGACTCACATTACTTCAGCCAGTCATGAGGGGGTGTCTTGCTGACTGCTCTGCCAAAAAAACGAGGTGGATGCTGAAGCAGGAGCAACAGCATGTGCCCAACAGACATTCCTAGTGAACCTGGGACACAGTAGCATCCAGCAGCTGCCTGTGCCAGCTGCTAAAAACACATCAGAACCACATGCCCCTGTGCTAATAATGTCACATCCTTCCTGTCCTTGGTTGCGACCACAGCCCGCACATTCAGGACAGCTAAATTTCCCTGGCATAACTCCTGTTCCAGCAAGTACATTTAATGCTACCTTAGAAATTCACCTTTTAGAAACCTGAGAAAAAGTAGCACAGCTTGTTATATTGCCAAAATGTGTCCCAGAACAGCAAAGCTTTTTAATTCTGTTCTTGTATTTTTTAAAAATCAATTGCTAATTGATTAGCAAAACCGAGTTCAACTCAGAGCATTTGTTCTCAGCCTGCACTTAGCTTGAACTTTTCTGATTGTTTTGTTCTGAAAAGGGGCTTGAATGCCCAAAAGCTTTTTCTGGTGCCTTTTTTTGCTTTGACTTGTTTTTTCTCCCCAGTTAAATCAGTCAATCTGTAAAAGATACCCCCTCCCTTTTCCTAGTAGCCTCACATTCCTTGAAAATGGTTATTCAGCGGTATCCTTACACACAATGAAATCATGCCCTTTTCACTTCAGTGGGAACATAGATGAAATCTAGTCTATGAAGTTTTGTGCCCAGGGATGGCTTGCCCCTCTCAGCCACCCGCCTGACCTCAGCCCTCCCACTTGTGCTGGGATCCCCCGCCCGCAAACCCGGTAGCTCAGAAAGGAACCCTGGAAATTCACCTGCAGTCCCCGCACGGGTCCTTCATCACAACAGGTGCCTGGCTACGCCAAGACATCTTTGTCTAAAGAGAAACTGGCAGTGCCAGGAGCTGGCCTGCCCATGTGTGCAGTGGCACTGCCTGCTCCTGTGTCTGCAGAAACAAAGCACGGTAGGTTCACCTCTCTCAACCTGAGCTGCCCTCATCACCCTAATGCCGAGCAGAGTTCAGAGCTAGCAAAAGTAATCTGCAAGACCTGAGGCATGGCTTTAAGTCTAACAGCTGCAAGAAACAATTACAAAATAAACCAAACCATTAAATTCAATCATTTCTTGTCCTTAAGGTGATACTATCTTAGTGGCTGAGTACACATTACTGAATATACGTTATTGTAGGCATGTGGACAGTGCTGGAAAAAAAGAACTGGTAAACCAGTCCCACGTGTACTGCTCTGCAGACTGCCTTTGTACCAAAGATATCCCTTCAGGCTAAGGCAATCCCAGACTGTGCTGCCAGCAAAAGGGACAGATCCTCCCTTTTCTGCTCCTCCTTCAGTCACAGACATGATCTGGCTAAAAATGACCACTTCAAAGTGGTGATTAGACTTCGGGAATAAGGCTATAGGACCTGATCCCATAAACAGGCCACCCTGAACAGACGCACGAGCTCAGCGAGCAGGAGGGTGGTGACAGGCTGGGTTCCTGCACTGGTTCAAGGGAAAGGCGCTACTGATCTGTGATAAGAGTGTGGGCCATTATTGAGGTACTTTAAAAGCTTTTACTCCCCTTATACCTTCATCCCTGTTTTGCAGATAGACTTGGTACCTCACCTCGAGCCAACATCTCACCTCTCTGTCCATGGATGTCATAAAGCACATTGTTAAACCTTTTTGAGATATACCATCTCTATACTGCACTGGTAGTACCTACACACACAGGCTGCCAACACTGGTTTCCTGACACCTTTTGTGAGCCTGTAACATGTAAACACATTCCTATTGTAGCTTATTAGCATTCATTCTGTGGTGCATCACTGGTGTGAGTGCATTTGGAATGGCATGCTGAACCTCACATAGTTATTTCAAGCTCACTACCTCAGAGCAGCACGGTCTAGTTGTGTAAGGTGGTGATAACTAGGGGAGCAGAGCTACACCCTGTGTCCCGACAGAGGCAGAAAAAGACAGAAGCGTTGGATTTGTCAATCTGCTTAGCCTTCAGATCTGTGCATTCCAGTGTCCTGGTGCTGATGTGGACATTAACAGAAGCCTTGAAAGACCAGCGCACCAAGAGGAACCACCTGCAGTCCTGCAGTGCTGCCCTAGCGTATCTTCTGTCAACCAGCTGCAGTTCAGGCACTCCTTGTCAGAACCAGGAATGGAACTATCTTACAGCAAGCCTTTAAAGGATGGTTAGTGCTTTAGTTTCTTTGTAACTGTCTTTAAATCGTGGGACTAAACTTTACGCTTTACCCTGTCTAGAGCACGGTGCAGCCCAGGCAGCAGCGTGTGGACCTGCACTGTGTTCTGGTAGATGCTGGCTGGCCCGTCATAGGGGCTAGCTGCTCTGTGCCCAGGGGACTAGCATTCTCAGGGCATGCTTCCTCCTTGCCCCATATCAAAGTCCTCAGTGCTGGCACAAGCACTGCTGTCCTGCCCCAAGCTGCAAAGCCAGGCAACCCCAGACATTGTACCTGCATGGGAAGTGTTTGTTGTGCCTCAGCCCCACACCCACCACCCATTTCCCTCTGTCTTCTGAGAAGGAGGTGGATGCTTAGGTCTGAGAGCACACATGCCACTACGTATGGATGAGCTCTATCAGGACAGTCTTCAAGGCAAGGCAGAAGTTGTACTCTGGTAGGTATAGAGAAAGACTAGGGTTTATTCCAAACACCTTTGGGTACAAACTCTAAACAACCTGACTAAAGGCAGGATCCCAACAAATACCCAGTGCACCAGAGCTGCCTGGTTCAGGTTAGAGTTTGTAGGTTGGGGACAGGGAGACTGATGATATCCTACAACTTAAACTGTGATCTATGCAGTGTATTTGCTCCTTGTCTCACAAAATGCCCTAATCCCTATATCTCGCTTTTCTTAGTGAGTCTGGAGTTTGTTCTGATTAGTATAGGTAAACAGGATGCTCCAAAATAGGCGCATGAGGCAGAGCACAAGGCTGGCTGGGACAGGGGCACAGCGACAGGTTTGGCAGAAGGTGTGAGAGGGGAAGGGTTTAGCTGGGAAGGCACAGACTGCACCAGCAGGGATAGAACATCTGCACAGACAGGCACAGTAGGGTTGGAACCAGAGCCCTTAGTAGAGAACGTCCTCGAAGCTGAGCAGCAGGAAACGGTGCAAAGCCCTTGGCAGGTGCAGCTGAGACAGGACCAGAAGCAACCGGCCCTCCAGGAAGGTCCTGAGTGCGCAGCGAGCCAGGTGCTGCAAGGAGCGAGGTCTTTGCTCCAAGGAGAAAAGTGATTGGTAGAAACGTGGGTATTTCTACAGAGGAGAGAGGACCAGAGACAGATAAAGCTGAAGATACCACCCTGGGAGCAGAGGTAGAACCAAATATCCCTTTACCTTAGTCACTACGATGCATCCATCCTCCCTAGCCCCCAAAAGCACCATCCCTCTGCCCCGCAAATCTCCACCCAGCCCCAGGTCCCCCATGCCCCAACTCCTGCCCAGCCCCAAGCCTTCCCTGGCACCCTGCCGCACGTTCTCCAGCCGGCAGCATGCATTCCCTCACCTGTACAACCTCCGCCGGAACCGCTGCCACCCAGTCCTCAGAGACACGCACGTGATCGTAGCTGTTCATCAGGGCCTCGATGACACGCGGGCAGGTGTGGCAGTACCGCAGCACCTGCACCAGAGAGCGAGAACACGAACACCACCTTTGGGCGAGGTACCGAGAGCCCCACCGTCGCCTCCCAAAAAAGCTGCTCCAAAACAGCCTTGGTAAATCTAGGGAACTAATGCTCTTCTTTCATGCTGTCCCAGGAGATCAAACCCACGGACAGTGGGAAATGCTAAAGCACCACTCCTGTAAAGAGGGTGACTGGGAAACACCCAACACGCACAGCACAGTTGCATTTATCACAGCTAGGTCCCCACAGCCTCTCCTCAGATGCACGGACTAACGTACATGGCTGGGATGCAGGTCTTCATCTGCCTCACTGCTGCAACTAGCTCGTAAGCAACAAGCATTCTGCTTTATGCCAGGCTCCTTTCCTCACGTTTTCCTAGCTAGAGCATAAGCCGTTCAGGGGCAAGGACTGGCTCCCATTTTGTGTGCAGTAAGACTAAAGCATACCATGCCTCTGTTGAGGGCTACACAGAGGTCTCAGGGACATATTGTGCCTGCTCAGCCCGGGGCTGCAGAGACAGCCTCTCTCTGTACAGCGGGCATCCTAAGAAGTCCTGTGCCCGTGTCAGCTGCTACACAGAGCCCCAGGAAGACATCACACATATTTTGTGCAACACATCTCTGGTTTGTACCATGTCCATATAGGTGCAAGCCACACGCTGGTGCTGTGCATCTTATACCGCCAGTGTGGCCTCTGGAGCACACCCCACCCACGCATAGCTGCACAGAGGCAGGTTCCCCCCCGGCTCTTGGCTCCCACTCCCCACGGCCCAGGCCAGCAGTAGCTGTCAGAGTCTATTCCGGCTCTACGAGTGATCCTCATTATCTGGCGTTAATAGGAGATTAATTAGTGTTAATTGTTGATTTTCCTGTATTTTCCCAAAGGGGAGAGCAATCTGCTGATCTCCGGGCTGGGTAATTATTGCACTGCTCAGGAATTAAGACAGGAAATTAACCATTTGTTTGCTGGTGTCATGCAGAGACAGCATAAGCTGGAGGTTATGCCCCAAAGAGGAAACACATCACCTGATAGGAAAAGGGCCAACACTTTCCGGGGCAAGTGATTATGGAAACTGGGTAAGTACTGTCCACACAGCTTAGCAGAGAGAAAGAGAGTCCTACAGGAGAACGTACCCCAAGAGAAAACTTCAGGAAATCCCTTACCAGTAATGCAAATCCTCCCCCCTCCCCAGCCCCTGGGAAGAGACAGGCAGGCCAGCAAGCTGTCTGGCACCCACCAAGTCCTGCTGTGACAGGAACATCATTGGTGTCGCTGTGGCCCTGATGCTTACAGCCTTCCCTTCCCACCGTGCTCCCAGCCCAGCTGTGAGCCCCGCACCTTGAGGAGGGAGCCAGGCCAGATGCGGATGGCACCATAGTTGAGCAGGGCTCGCACCACGAGCTCTGGGTGGTGCTCCAGCTTGTAGGCAGTTGCTTGCAGAATATTGTGCAGTGCCGTGTTGCCACTGTAGTTCATGACGTTGACATATGCACCCCGGGCCAGCAGTAACTCTGCTATTTGAGCATTAGCATTCTTGCAGGCCAGGTGAAGCGGGTGCTGACGGTCCCTATCTTCAGCATTGATGCTAGCACCACTCTCCACCAGCAGCTGGCAGACCCGGTAGTAGCGGTCCATGTCCTGGGGCTGATGGGGCTGAGCACAGGCAGCATTCAGTGGTGTCTGGCCTTCCTCATTCTTTGCCTCCAGCTCAGCCCCGTAGCGCAGAAGCAGCTGGACGTGGTCTGTTAGGCCATGCCGTGCTGCTACATGCAGTGCTGTGTCGTCTTCCTCCTCTGTCCGACTGTTCACACTGGCACCATGCTGCAGCAGCTGCTGGACACACCTGGGTGGGCCAGGATGACTCAGTGACAGGCTCTCCCCTCCAGCTCCTATCCTACCTCCCACCCCCACCACCCTTCACATCTGTACCACGCCACAGCTTTCACTTTTCCCAAGAGTCCAAAAATCCCTGCTCATTATGCAGTGGTTTTAAGCCAGGTTGAGGGGTGAGCAGAGATCCTGCCATCCTAATTCTAGCTAACTCTTCACAGATCTTTAATAAAGTGTCATCGCAGAGTCTACTCCTGCACAGCCAGAGACCTGTCTGCACCGTGCACGACCTGAGCTTCACAGCGTGAACCATCAGCTCTGCCTTGCCGGTGGGTAGCAAGACAGCAGCACAAAGCACAGCTACATCAGCTGAGGACTAGAGCTTGCAGTCATCTGTTGGACTTGAGGTGATCCTGATCCAGAAACAGGCAGTAAGGCCACTCCATGCAGCCACCACTGCAACAACCAGCCCACCTCCAGGGATCTGTAGGGACCCCTTCTACACAGGATGAGGCTCAAGGGGGAGGGAGGCCCACGGTACCCCCTGGGCAGAACTCACTCGATGGAGTCTGGGCTCTTGCAGAAATGCAGGGGCTTGTAGCCATCCTCAGAGACAGCCTCAGGGTCAGCACCGAAGCTGAGCAGCAGGCGCACGCAGTCTGGACTGGCTGCTGCACAAGCCTCGTGCAGGGCAGTCTTACCCCCTGGTGCAAAGTTGACGGCAGCACCCCGGAGCAGCAGGAGCCGCAGGCAGTCTGTGTAGCCCCGGCTGGCTGTGATGTGCAGCGGCGTGGTGAGCTCCTGCTCATAGCTCAGAGACCACAGTCCTGCAGGGAAGGAGAGGTCAAGGAGCCACATCCAGCATAGCGAACAAAAGCACTGGGCCCAGACCTGCCCTTTCCCCCAGGGCACCTAATGTGCATCCCCTCCTTGAAAGACTGGGGTTTACCCTCGAGGGCCTGCCCCTTCCTGCCAGTCCCTTCTCTGCTAGATCCCTGGCTTTGGACTGGCCTGCTGGAAGCAAAGACCGGGAGATGACTCTTAGACTGCACAGCCATGCTGACAGGGAGCTCAGAGGAGCAGGACCCTTGGGGCAGAGGCAGTTCCCAGAAAGTGTGCTTTATCACCTCCAGCTCATTCATGCAGCACAGGGTTTCTGTTGACAGGAGTACAGCGGTGAAGGGCCTGGGGCACAGGGAGGGCTGAAAGCAGCAAGGTGGCTGAGAAGAGCACCATGCATGAAGCACCACAAATATAATGAACCAGGCAGTAAAACAAAGAGGTGCTGGACAGGCTGCCACACACGCAGGAGATTCAGACAAGGAAGCTTCAGCAGAGATGGACATCCAGGGCCTAGGAGAGAGCAAGGGGCTGAAACCTGCCAACTCTCAAAGATGCTGACCCAGCTGGAACCATTGCTGAGCTGGTACAGTCTGCTAGCAAACAGCCTGCAGCTGTTACAGGAAAAGGGCTCCTTAAATCATGCTTCTTGCTGCCCATTCAGGCTGGGGTGGAGGACCATATCCCAGACTGCAAGACACGTTCAGCGCTATATCCCTCTCATCTCTTTCTTACAGAAGCAGCGTGTGGTCAACTGTGTCTCACAGGGCCAGGTTCAAACTGAACCACCTCAAGGACCTAATGCAGGGCTGGGACAATTCCTTGCCTGGCACAACCCACGGTGAGAATCAGTAGCCCAGCACAGGCTGCGCACAGACAGAACAGGTACACAGAGTCAGGCTACAGGGCCAGTCACAGAAGGGACACAACCTGGAGCTTGAATCTCCTTTGCCCAGTGGAGGAACCCAAGCAGTTTTTAAGCACTGGTACAACCCCTTCTAGAAAGGGCAGGCACACTGGGATGTACCTCACACTCCCAGACCCACACGCACTTTCCCACAAGCAGCATAGGGGAATCCAACCACATCCCAGTGCTCTCACTCCCATCCCCACTCCTCCATCACCCCAACAGCACCCATAACATAGAATCCCAGCAACAGTAATGCCCTGCAGCATAAGCAAAAGGCTCTGAGCCCCTGTTCAGCTGGGCTAGGCTGCCTGCATGCCACCCCCCTGCATACTCAGCCAGCGCAGGTTGAAGCGGTAGTTTTTCCACTCTTCCAGGTCACTGGTGTCAAACACAGCATTGGGACTCAGGTTGTTCTGAGGGTCGCTAAGGATCTCAGCCACAATCTCCTGATCCCCAGTCAGCAGGGCCTGCCAGTAGGTCTGGGCCGGGCCATCCACCTTCTGCGTGCAAATGGGCTCCTGACTCTTGTCTCCTCTGCCTGTGACGCTGCCCATGATGCGGCACCCAGAGCCTGCACAGGAGCCAGGGCAGGACCTGCTGCCACCTCTCCAGCCAGGCTCTGCGCCTGTGTGCAGTGCCCTGTGCTCGGGCTGACGGGCTGCCTGCCTGCCCTGCGACGCTCCGCAGGGAGGGACAACACGTCACAGCGCTGTTTGGCCCAGGCTGGGTGCAGTTCAGGTCTCAGCTGTTCTATTCTGGGAAACCTTGTGACCAAAGGTTTGGGCCAAGAGGCTGATAAGGACACTCCTCTTGGGCAGCAGTATCTCTGCAGTCACTGGCTGTGAAGGGAAAGCCCCTAGGCAGGGCAGGGTAGCAGAGCGGCCTGAAGGGTAGAAATGGAGACAGGACACCACTAAGAAAACAGAGAGGGAAGTAGTCTCATGGCCAACCAGCCTGATGTCACCCAGTTGCTGCCCAGACCACAACAGCACGACCCAGCTGCCTCCATATTCCAGCAGCACATTGTTGCCCAGCCCTTGGCTCCTTACACACCTCCAGCACTGCACACCCATTTGCTAGTTCCACCCAAGCCCTTGGCGCTAGACAGGTTTTTAAACAAGCCACAGGAAAGAGCTTTTCAATCAAAGGTTAAAACCAAATGACAGGTAGAAATAGGTACAAGGATGGGAAACAGTGCATTACAAGTGAAGCAAAAACATCGAAGGTAATTATTCTTTAGATCCCTTCCTACTTTTCCTTCACATTTTCCCCAACATTGGAAACTTTTAAGATTCAGCTGGACAGCGTGTTGGGTCATCTTGTCTAGACTGTGCTTTTGCCGAGGAAGGTCGGGCCAGATGAACCTTGAGGTCCTTCCAACCTGTTACTCTATTTTATTCTATGAAATTCAGCCTTGCAGAGAGCTCCTGCATGGTTTTAGTATTCCCTTTCCCATCCTCTGACAGTCCCCTTCACTCAGGGTTCCTCACCGTCTTTTAACCCAAGATGGCATTTTCCCCTCTTGTCACTTAATTGTACAAACCTACCCTAACTCTACTTTGGTTACAGAACAGCGTGCTTTGCTCACAGTTCATCAGTATTGTGTGCATTTTGTTCAGACCATATGTTCTAAAGAACACATCAAACTGCATGGAAGACTAGCAGCATTTAGTTTCATTTTGTTTCATGGAACTATTCAGATCATGCCGCTAAAAACAAGTTCAGTGACCCCAATAGACTGCCAAGCAACAATTAGCTGGGGGACCAGAGAATGGTGTAAGATAGGGAACTTTACCCTTCTCAATAATGAAAATAAATGACCAAGATCTATGTTGACAGTCTCCAGCATGCTCTGACTATGCAGACTTCACCACCTTGCTCAGCTAAACTGTAGTGCCTGAAAGGGTAAAAAGAGGGAAGCACCTGGTGGACTTTCTCACCTGATGGGATCCTTTATTTCCCCAAAGATATAAGCAGGTATCCCATGAGGGCCTGAGGTTCCCAAACACAAAAGTGTCACTAGGGAGGTGAAAGGCTGTGTGAGTTAGTGTCAGTAACACCACACAATTCACACTTCCTCTAGGCTTGCTTAAAATATCAAGAGGGATGGCTTGGGAAAGACCAGGTCACTAGAATCTACTTTTAAGGTCACTGGCTGGGTAACTTTTAGTGAACTGTCCCTACAGACCAGTAAGCTACGTAACCAGAGCCTTAGGTAGCATGAAGGTTTGCTCTGGTTTTTGTTCTATACCCTTATCTGATAAATTTGGCAGTAAATTTTTGGTCTGTGCTTGATGAATGAACTTACTCGGTTGGAATTTTTACATCTTGAAATTTTGGTGATAAGAGCACTTTCTGTGGAAATAGTTTTACATCAGCTGTTCGGGCCACAAATATTTGCATGCAGACTGACTTGCTGTTCAATTGTCTGTCAGTCCAGCATAAGACAGGAGAAGAAATGTGCAATTAATATTTTACTGACAAGTTGCCTCTGTTACACGAAGGATAATACCTTTTGTATTTTTATTCCTAAGTATACTGTAACAATTCAAAACCTGGGTTGTACAAATCTTGGAACTCAGTAAATAATCTTCACCACCCACAAGCAGCAGCACTTGCATTTGCAAGCCCACTCCATCTGTTTGTCTCTTATTAGTGTGGATCCCCACAAAACACTTGGTCATGGTCAAGCTTTATCAGTGTGTTCCACAGCTTTGCGCCGGGACACTTGAAAAGAATCCACACCTCTGGGAAAGCGGCTTTCATCAACAGTTCTTCCATTCTGGCACAAGGGGGCTTTTGCCACCAACCTTCTGCGGAAAGAGTGGTACAATCACAGCCCCTCCCCAGCTGACACTCCATCTTAAATTCTGAGAGTCTGCCTGCATCACACTAACAGACAGTGGCAAGGACAAGTGCACTTCCAGATTGCTAAGCACACCTCTCCCTTTAACACATCAGCTATGCTGCTTACTGAACAGATCATAGATGACACTGAGAAAGGAAGCAAAAGGGAGCAGTGTGGAAGTATGTGTGGTAGCCACTGGATGTATCTGGGCAAGGTACAGGGAAGTGTACAGATGAAAGGAAACATCAAGGATGACCAGCTTCCACCTCCTGTTACTCAGGTCAAGCTTGCTTCGACCATCTCTGTTAGAATAGATTTCTGGTCCCCATGCCCAATCCTTCTCACAGAATAGAACAATTTGCAGGGTGCAAAGCCTGCAGAAACAGCAGATGATTTTGTTCTGGAGCAAAGCTCCCTTCCAGTTGATCACTGTTAACCCTTCCATATCAAAGCTCCTGCAGCTTCTCACAGTCCATGTTTGGAGCAGGTATTGCTTCACACCTGGATTTTACCACAGCAGCAGGAAGCAGCAGGTAGATACAGAACAGTTGTGGCTTGGTCTCCAGGCAGCTGCCTACAAGGCTGAAGAACAGCCATGCCTGTCCCCCAGGAGATGGGCTAAGGTCTACCTGAAGGGCACTGCTGAGACCTCTCTGCTGTTTCCAAAGCATATCATAGCCTCCTGTTTCTAATGAACTGGAGTAACAGACCCAACTTCAGATATAAGGCAGGAAAAAGTATCCTTATACCACCCGATGCCTTCTGACCTAAGCAATCTCTCCATCTCACACATATCTCACCTCTATCCCAGCAATCTCTAACAGGAAAGTTCTGATGTTGTTCCTCTCCAGCAGCCCTTCCAAGGCCCCTATCCTCACCAGTAGATCTGCCTCTGGCCACCTTCAACAAGCCTGCTACCATTTGTTCTACAGCCCTGAAATTCTCCTTTATCCAAAGGCCTTCCTTCCCAGTTACCTCTTCCACCACCAGATATATTCTTCTCAACACTTCTCAGGTATCTGTGCTCTTTCTCTGGTTCCCATCCTGGGCACTTTCCATCCCCCCATATCCCAGCCCTGAACACCCACCAAATTTCCTGCTAGTCCAGCGCAGCTCATCACCCTTGGTCTCAATGATGAGATTGATGGCTGCACTCCTGGTGAAGTACTTCTGCACCATCTCCAGGTCCCCGGTGAAGAGCGCATTCTGGACCAGCAGATCCCGGCACTCCAGTGGCTCTAAGCGTCTGTTCTGGCATCCTTGGCTAACTGGGCTCAGGCTGTGCTCACTGTGGTGATACTGGGGCCTTATATGCCGAGAGTACTTCTGCTGATCCAGCTGCTCCTCATCCAGCTGCGGCAAGTGTTGTGTGGCAGAGCTGAAAGGCAAGGTGCAGTCCATCATGGGGAACAAACAGGACAAGTCTGAACCTCACAGTAAATGAGCTGCTGCAAACAAGAGCCTCTTATTCAAGGCTATGTCCTTTGCAGGTTGCTCCTGGGTTCCAGCTGCTCAGTGTCTGGCTGGATTCAGGCACAGGCCTGACTCACCCAGTATAAATAGTCCAGCTTGGCAGCTCCCCTTCACCACCTCCCCTCCTTCTGAGAGTTTATTTTTAGCTGCTGGATGCAATCACCAGCACAGATTAGGGACTGGGCAGGGGTAGCAGGCAGTCTGGAAACACATTACATGCTCCCTTGTTTGCTCTGCAAAGTCTCTGCTCTGCGCTGTGCTCCCACTTGGTCAGAAACAGAGCAAGGTGAGGGCAATCACAGTGTGGGGTAGCTAGGGAAAGGCCTGCAGCAGATGTGATGTCAGAAGTCATAAGGGACTGAGTACGGAGGCTTTCCCCCAGAGGCAATTGCACAGGGACCAAAAAAAACCCTCACAAACCCCCCACACCGCTCTTGGGAACCCAGCATCTCCACAAGGGCAGCAAGCCTGGCTGCCTAGGCACAGCTGAGAAGAATAAGTGAGGGCACGTAGGCAAGCCCTGGGAAACACAGCTTGTATGGGATGAACCAAGTTTCCGGGCAATAAGGAAGACCGTCTCCCATGCAAACCTCAAGAGTTGGCACATGTCTTCAGCCTTCTGGGAGGGGTATGCCCAGTTATGCCATCCACCTCTCCAGTCACAGTGATTCACATTCGGAGGGGTGAAACACATTGAAGCCCCCTGCCCTGCCCCAGTTATCACAGCTCACTTGGCAGGACATAGAGTAGATCCCATTAGTTAGGATATTATGGTAGCTTGATATAGATCTGGGACCTGTTAAACTTTGTTTACGCTCAAATTACTCTCCTGTAACTAACCTGTTAATTGCTGTGTCCCTGCCAACATGAGACCCTTCCAGCTGGGCAGGCTGTGAGTGCCAGCAATGGCAACAGGGACTCATTAGCTGCTGTGGAAATTTCAGCTGGTATTCTCTTCCCAATCCCATAACAGTGTCTGGGGTTGCTCAGGTGACATAGAGACCTGCAAGAGTGCCTGAGGGGTAGCAGGGGTGGCCCTGTACCCAGAACACAAGCCTCTACCTGGAACTGCTACACTGACCTTCTCCTAGACCACAATGTCCCACTGGACAGCAAGGCTTCGTTAGAAGTCATCACACTGGCTCACCTGACTTATGTCCTGGACCACACCATCTATCCTGCAAAACAGGCAAGTCATGTCACTTGTTAATATTAAATATTTATGTGACTAGAAGGTTTACTGGGGTTTGGGTGTTTTTTTAAATGTTGGTTTTAGGGCTTTTGGGGGGGGGTGGGGAGTGTGGGAGGGATGGGGCGTGGAGGGGAGGGAGCAGGGAAGTTTTGTTTGGGTTTTTTAGGGGGGGATCCAAAACTAGTCCTTCACGCACAGTACTATTTGTATACCCTACAACCATCCAGGAAAGGCATCTAGGAGGGACACCTTGAGCGCTCGGCTGAGGCCAGGAACCTAGCCATCATACCCAGAATGCTGGCAGAGGGCAGGCGATGCTTTTGCACTTAGGCAGTTTCACAGACCTTGGGCTGAGTGGGCATTATTTCTGCCTTTGCACCACCTACCCTGGGGATTTATTTTTTTTAACGCATAAATTTATAATAATGGTGAGCATAACAAACATCATTATGTTGTCTCAACAATACAGATTCTCACTGGCTATATCAGCATTTCAGTTAGCTCATACGCTCCCTAACATTAATAAAATTTTCTCTCTGTTAACATAAAATGTCTCTATCCTTGATAGATGTTATTTGCATGGAGGGGAAAGAAAGTGGCACAGAATGAGTTCTTAAAGTTATACAATCAAAATGTATCTGAGACTGAACTGCCACTGAAAAGGGAGATGTCACCTCCCCTCAGCAGTGCATTTCTATCGATTCCCTTAAGACAACAGCACTTCTTTCAGGGATGGTTTCAATCAGATTACTGAGCTCCACAACAGCAAATCTCCATTGCTTGTGTCAAGAGAATGGAGACTGTGGCAGTGCACACCCATAACTGAAACGAAAGTAGCTTTTTCGAGCAGCTTAGCCTTACAACAGCTTACAACAGCAACAGTTTGAAACTGTGGCGAGGAACCTCTTTTATATTCTATCTCCAGGCAGAATAACCTAATTTGGTCTATTTGATTTTTTGTTGTTGTCGTTGTTCTTTCCTGTGACTGAGATCAGGGAACTGATTTGGAACTAAGTTTTGTTAGCTTTCAAATGGATCGGTTCCCTGACTTGTTTGCGTTCAGCCCACAAATACTACTAGTACAGTAGAACTAATACTGGCAAAAGAGAGTAAGCAGGAATGCCTAACAAGGCCCAAGAGTAATGGCAAATCTAACCCATGCAGGGCAATGTTGTTTTCTGCCAGATTAGGGTGCCAATGTAACCAAAATTTAACAAACCAGGAACACTGTGAGGTCTGCTCTGAAAAAAAGGCTGCCACACCTACACCACTAGCTAAGGTACCACTAGTAAAAGCCACTCCTTTGAATTTCTGTACAGGACCACACATGTAACTCATGCACGACTTACCTGACTATTCTCTAAGAAGCCTGAGGTAGAAATGCATATTCTTTCTGCGGATGGGCAATAAAAATACTAACTATCACAGCGCCAAGAACAATATTTTGCTAGACTACAATAGAAACTTACTTGATGTGTCCCCTTTAATTTTAAATAATTGGTCAATTCAGACTATGGACTATGTAACATTCTGAGTCCAAATATATTGTTTTTTGATGTACATGACAATGAATTTGCTCTGTTGCATTATGTCCCAATGATTGTATTTTCCTCACATTCCCATGGCTAACAACAAAAACAACAAAAAAAAAACATCCACCACAAAAAAAAAAAAAAGCAATAAACCAAGCCCCCTAAAAAACAATATTAAAACCAAACAAACAACAAAAAAACCCACAAAACACAACCATCCACATCTCCCCCATCCTCCCAGCAGAGCCTTTCCTTGCTCTGGTATCTGCCCCGGCTCCATAGCAAAAGAGGCCCTTTGCTTGCTCTGCCTGACAGGTCACAGGAGGGAAGTCAGGACCATCTGTCCCCTCAGGACTGTCATCTGGCAAGAGTTGTCCAGCTACTGGCACAAGGCTTTACCTTCCAATCCAGTCTCCTGAGTCCACTCACTGCACACTCCATAGTGGGCTACATAGTCTGGGTGGGAAAAAAGCAGGCTCCTCTTCACCGGTTTTGTATAACACCTTCAGATCAGGGGCACGGGGCCTGTCTGATACACAGATCAGCAGTACCCAATCCTCTGGCCCCAGTGATTTCAGAGCCTTTAGCAAGTCCTTCCTCAGATGCTTTGTATCTGTCTGTGAGGAAGAAGGTCCCCAAGGTCAGACCGAAGGGGATCACATGCAATCCCACGACCCAAGGCTGACCACCGGGAAGAGGATGCGCATCCTTGGAGGAAAAAAAAGTGTTGCATTTTTTTTCACTGATCTGTCTGCTTCTAAACATTGCTGCTGTCATTGCAAGGGATTTGTTTTATTTCTTACTAAGTCATCTATCTGTTTTATGCTCACACTTGCTTTGTGTCAGGGGATCGAGATGAATGGAGTAAAATCAGAAAGGTTATAGCATACTTCTTGTATGATACAAGAGAGCACGAGACACACTGGAATGTCGGAGACTTTAGAGGAGTTCCAGGGATCAAGTCCTGCCTATCGGTTTGCATGGGATCAGAGACAGTCTGGCTTTTGGGAAGGCACTCCCTAGCATGTACACAAGCAGCCACCCCCAACCCATCCACACCCATTAAAAGCAGGGACCCCTCACTGTTGGTACATCTCCAGACATCACACGTTCCCCACAAGAAGCAGCAATTAAGGACAAAGCAAGAACATGGTTGAGTGAATATCTCCATCTATCTCCCCGTGATAGCATGTACCCCACAGCAGCTACCCAAATTGGTATAGAGAGACAAGGTGGAAATCTGTCCATGTCACAGGACAGAGCAGGGGTGTTAGAACTGGAATCTCTAGCCCTTAATGCAAGTATGTCCGTTTACACACATGGTCACATGCATGACAAAGCATGCCTGCCCCCAAAAGACAGATTTAGGGAGAGCACCTTGTTACTGGCAAAGTCATCTATGTAAACTACAAACCTAAAGATGTAGCATATGGCCCTTTCAGGTCAGAGGCTACCCAGGAAACCATTATTTTATGCAGATATTAGCTGGTCATATAAACTAATATGATGCATTAAATGCTGTCACCTTCAACAGGTCCTGATGACATACACTAAGCTACTGGAGCTCATACTGTGCATTTTGTTTTCATGTCTTGAACTATTAGCTCTTCATTTTATACCTTGAGCATTTAAAACAAAACCAGGGTTATTCTGTTAAACCTGCTGGGTATACAGAAGCTGCTACACTGGATTGAAGCCAAAAGCTAAGTACACACCTCTACGATACAGTAGATGAAAGGAAAGAGAGATCCAAAAGAAATTGTACCCTGGCCATAAGAAGGGAGACCAGCAGCTAGATCCTGCTAGACTACAAAAGGTTAATTTAATAACTATGGTAAACAGCTGCTGCTGTTTTGGGAAAGCCTTTACTCCAGCAAGCACAGAGAGTCCCTCCTGTAAGCAGAGGCAGCAGAGAGAGACCTCACAGAGCTTCAGAGCAGGCTCCAAGGCAAGAATAAGTAGAACATGCCAAATCAAACACCATTACTGAGCTGAAGCCCTCATTCACAAGTAGGGCCACAAGATGCGGGGAGCGAGTTGGAGACATTCATGTGGGTAGAGGAGGTTGTCCTTCAAATGTTTCTCAGGACTAACCTTGCACAACAGCACATGGGTTGGAGCAGCAGCCACCCTCAGTAATACTTCTCTGCTGCTCAGGTGCAACTTGCTATTGCAAAAAGTAATTCAGAAAAGGTTTCCAGGCTCACTTCTGGCGTGAGCAAGCCAGCTTCTCATGGAAGAGGCCCTGACAATGATAGGACATGGCAGCAATTGTGAATTGTGTTATTGAAAACTGATGGGTTTCTAACCCAACTGGAAGGGAAGTTTGAATATACAAGCTGACAGCCCACCTATCTCTCTCTCTCTAGGTCTCCTTCTCCCGAGAGGTTTCTTATAAAATTCATTTTCTTCATTCCCAACCCAGATTACTGACAGCTGCAGCAACTTTGCTAGCTGCAGTGTAAGAACTGGCTGACAGAGGCCTTACCCAGAGCTAAGAGTACAGGGGTCTGAGTGGGGAATACCAGCAGAAACGTAGCCCAAACAGCCAATTTCAGGTGAGCCAGCCCCAACCCTACCCACAGCCTTGCTCAATTACTGGTTCACTAGCTACGCACTCCTACCCATGGTGCCTGAAACTCTGGGCTCTTTTCTTGACCTTACTGCTTTCTTTGCCTTGTGTGGCTTCTCATATTCTTGGTCCGCTGCCACATTCAGTGTCTGTGGCTCCTCTCTTAACAGCTGATCATAAACCCGGAAAAAAAAGAAGACTTCAACATAGCACCTGGCAGATTCCTGATTCAACTCTAGCAACCCACTGTTCTTTGGCTCTAACCGGGAGCACTCTCCCTAGAGGCCACAGTACATGCTAACCATTCCCAGCCTAAGTCCCTCCTGCATGGACACAGGTTGCATAGAGCCATGGTAAACTGAGCTTTCTCCAGGAAGAAACAGCCATGAACACCTTCCTAATCCCAAGAGCCCTGCTATCAAACCCTAGGAACCACAAAAGCCTTTCCATTACCCTTCAGCATCCCCAAGCAAAACACCCACAGCTGCCAAGTAGGAAGGTCCAGAGGACACATTCAAGACAATGAGGGTCCACACCCTTCACCTGCAGGCAGATGACTTTCCACCTCTTTTCACTTCTGTGTCTTGATCAGTTTAAGGTCATAGTGCAGGACTCAGTCTGAACAGATGGTGCAGCTGAACTTCTGACTTGCTCTTCCAGCTGCATTTTGCCCTACCTCCCAAGGCACTGGGGCTCTTACCTTAAGCCTCCCTGTCCCCACACCACATCTGTCAGGAGAACATCTCATCCCCTCATTCACACCCTCCCACCTTGTGTTTCAGCCCACTGCTACCATCGGGGAAGAACTGCTGCTTTCCCCATAGCAGAGCCCACCCTGTTCCCTACAGCACCTCTGAGCCTTCCCCCTTGGGAGACCTGCTGCACAGGCAGCTGACAGACGTGCAACACAGCCTGGCTTGGATGAGCTGAACCACAATGCACATGAAAAATAAAGCTCAGCAGACAGGCTTTCCCCACCTCCGACACACTAGACGTGACTCAGGGTCTCATCAAGGAAAGCCAAGCATCTCATGCATGTGCACATCGAAATGCCTGCATTCAGCATTGCCCACCAGCCACACCAGGATGTGTTAATAAACAAGCACCTGGAAACCCAAGATGGGCTCATGCCTCTTGGACCACAGCTGTGGCCACAAGAAGCGGCGAGCAGATACCCAAAGCCCTGTGCACAGAAGATGAAATGCAGTGTCCCGAGGACTAAATCCACCACAGACAGTCCTATTCTTTGAAAACAAAGTTAAGGTTTCAGCTAGAGCCTTACTAGTCACAGGCACATGCAGAAGGAACAATCAGAACAATACACCACCATCTAAAAAAACCTCATGCATATAAACCCTGCAAATTTTCAGCTTCTAGTTTCTTGATCTGTGTTGCATTTACAGCAGCTCCACTCCACTCCCAACCACAGCATGCAGCCCCCTTACTTGGGCAGTACATTGTGAATGCTCCACTGATTGCTGGCACGAACATGGATGAAGGCAGCACATCCAGGCTCAGCACAAAGTACTTCCTTGCCCCAGGTTGTATCAATTAGCACCCCTTC
Source organism: Tyto alba (assembly GCF_018691265.1). NCBI lineage: Eukaryota > Metazoa > Chordata > Aves > Strigiformes > Tytonidae > Tyto > Tyto alba. Next base: position 41,833,505 of record NW_024881313.1, read on the forward strand.
AGCATAAAGCTGTGGGACTCAACCCTTCCATCCTGAGGCCCCACCCAAATGCACCAAAAATTTAGACTCACCAGCCCTGGGGCAGGGTGGGGGAAAATTCTACCTCCTGAGCACGTTTGCTGCCTCAATCACAGATAGGCCCCATGTTTTATACCCTGCCTTTCCTCCTCTGATTTGACCACCTTTACTTCTGTCTTCATATCTGCTCAGTCATCTTTTCTGATAAAAAGATGCTAGAGCCATAAATCTCCTGTCCAGGAAAGCAGCCAGCAAGGTCACTGTGCAAGGGACATAGATGTCCGAACCCAACATGCCTGCCCTTAAGTACACGTGGGTGTTTGATCCTCACCCCACTAATGTTTGGTCACAAGGTGGCACCAAAGAAAACCACAGCTAGGACCCTGGCTAGAAGGGGGTGAACACGATCAGGAGGGATAGGACAAGGGGAGAAGACTGAATACTGTTCATACCACTGATGCCAACAGGACAAGAATAAAGTGGTACCAGGAGCCACATAGGATTTCTATTTTGCACAGGTTGGGAGGACAGTGGAGGGTGCTCATGCAGCAGTCAGAGGGAAGGGAATAGAGAAATAGCAGCAAGGCCACCCTCCCATTCAGCCACTAACCAGCACTCAGGGAACCACAGCTCCTGCTTCCTTCGCTCCCTCAGGCGTAGTCCCTCCAGCTCACACAGCTTCCCATGGACATTCAAAAGCACACGCTGGTACTCAGCTTCAGAGTCAGCCTGGCACAGGTGCTGCAGCTCTTCTCCAGCTGTGCCCAGAGCACAGCAGCTGAAAGCCTTGGGGCTACAGGATCTGGAGCCTGCAATAACAAAAGTGCAAGGGCTTGTCAGAAAGTAAGCACAGTTTTGCAATGAGCATGGAGCATACGTGAAGGACAGGACACACAAGAGACAGCCCCATCACCAAGCATGCCTCACACATCCCCATTCCACAGGCTAGCACCTAAATGCCGTGATCATGCCACTTGCTCCTCTTGTTCTGGATGACACCAGGCCTGTCGTCTTCAATAAATTTCTCCCTAGTGCCAAGCAGAATCAGCCATAGTGGGGAAGAAACATTAGGAGCATCAGAAAGAGGTTGTGCAGGGAGTGAGCAGTGTGCGTGTAAACGAGCCTGTAACGAGTTTGTAATATGCATGTGTGGTGCGGCCTGCGCAGCGTCATCACAATGGCACAGGCACTTTCCCGCCTCATTGCCTCCCAAATGGATTTTAAATATCATTCCGAGGACACAATTATTTAAAACGCTGAACTAAACACTCGCTAATGGGAAAACCGCGTGTGGCCTGCAGCAGCCATTCCTCATGGGGCCACTCTGCCCATGTCATCCTCTTCTCCAGCTCCAAACCCTGCATGGGGCCACATGGAAGCAACATCCTCCTTCCACTTGGAGATCACGCAGGGTACCACTAGGTAACCATCCTGAGCCCATCCCAATGCACGTTTGCTTATATGGGAACACATTTTTAGTCCCCATCCCATTTCTGTCCTCAGGCCCCAGAGAAGAACTCTGCCCTGGCCCAAGCTTCTCAGCACCAGGGGCACTGCAAGCCAGTCACTGGGGCTCTAACAGTCCCTAGCTGCAGCTCCTTGTCTGGAAGCACCTTACCAGACAGTAGGTCTTTCAGTCTCCCCCGGTGTTTGGCAGCAGGTAATACAGGGCTATACAAGGAGAGGACATTAGAACAAGAATGCTTTCTGACCCCCATTGTTATATGGTCCCAGAAATGACAGATAGTGTATAAGACTTACTTTTCCACATAATTAACTTCTGCACACCTCCCCCACCCCTACTGCACAATCCCAAGCAGGAGAGATGAAAGAAGGAGCGTTATTGTTGGCTACATCCAAGACTCCAGAGTGAACAGAATACGAAGAGAGAGAACAAACAAGGAAACGAACTATCTGCAACAATCCTTGCTGGGGAGATCATAGACAGAGACACAGCTCCAAGGATGCCACAGGCCTTCAGCCCCGTTACAGTGCTGGCAGTACCAGGGGTAACAGAGCCTCAGACAACAATGTGTGTGCTCATAGAGGAGTGTCTGTTTGGCCTTTGATCATCACTCATCTCCCATTCTCCAGGCAGGGATTCTGGGCCACCATGAGTTACGGACTTAGAGCTACCATTACTCTCAGACAACAGCCTACCTCAGACCAAACCAGAAAAGGGAAGGGACAGAGACCAGCACCATCCCCACACACCAGCAGCTGAGCACAAAGAAGATGAGTCCCTTGCTGGAACCCTGGCTGCACTTCAGAGATTCATATTTTAACTGCTTTGGCATCACCAGAGCTATCCATCACCAGCTCATTTTCCTTTGAGTGCTGAACTATTCCTGCCTATGCTATTTGGAACAGTGTCTAATGATGCACCAGAGCAGCCACCTGGCAGCACTGCTGCCAAGGGACACAACAACAGGGGAAGAGAAATGAACACAGGTCTGCACACTGGTGCCAGCCTCCACTGCCCCAAAAGTTCCCTCCCCTCAAACCTGCACCACTCATCATAGACCAGGGAGATGCTCTGCCACATGGTCCCCCACACTATGAGAGAAAAGAGCACATACTCTTAAATCACTTTTCTCTTACAAGAAGGAAAACAGAACAGACATTACTGATATTTTTGTGAATACTTTGATTCAATTTGTCATACTGTAGTGTTGTTCTTAAGGGATTTGAAGAGTGGACCAAGGAAAAAAAAAAAAAAAAAAAGAAAAGGATGCTTTTAGCCCATGGGCACATATAACTTGGTAAGAACAAACCAGGGCAACATCGTCATGTTGCACATCCCTGGCCCCATGTCTACGCTGCAGTGTTGCAGCACTAAGAACTTACTTGGAGACTTGCAAGGACACAGGCAGACCTGGAAAAAGACAGACTCACACAGACCAAGGCAGACCCAAGACACTTTGGAAGAATGCCTGCATGGGCTCCAAGTTAAGGTTTGCTTTTTACTGTAACCTGGGTGCTTCTGAGTCATTCTTGCAGTGATCAGTTTCTTGTAAATCCCTGCTGTTTGGCAGAGTCTACCCCCTTCTCCCAAAGCAACTTAATTCAGATCTCACCTGACTCATGAGAACATCATGGCACAAATGGGGCATGAAGCCACAAGTCCACTGTAGAAGAAGCTAAGCTGTGGAGCAGTTCTCACAAAACCTAATCTGTGCTAAGCATGCAGAGTGATCCCTCTGGAAAGGAAGACTGTGTATGACATCCTGTGCGGGTATATCAGGGCAACTTCATGGGGATGTACTGTGGGGAAATGCGCATCATGACCCCTGCACAGTGAAAGATGAACCCACCCCCATACAGGAAATGCAAAACCGACAATCTGGGCAGGTTCAGTGCAGAACTCACCATTCCAAGAGCCATCACCTCCTTCTGCCTCTCAAGCTTGGTGCATCTGCGCTGCAAGCTGCCCTTCCAGATCTGTGAGGAAACTCAGGATGTAGTAAGAGGGATATGAGGCCAGTCACCAACTCCATTCTTCCAGCCTTTAGGGGAGGGGAAAGAAAAAAAGAAAAGGGGGGTAGCAGGGACAGGGGAGACATGAAGCAGAATGCACAGATTGCAGAATTGGAGAATCAAGCGCCTGTACCACCAAAACCTTATTCCTCTTGGGCTCACCCTGTGCTAGATGCTCTACCAGACACTTCCAGCAGACAGCCGCTCATCTCATCCGTACAGACGGCCAGTTTTCTGCTAGGAGAGCCAGGGTACCGCAGAGGGAAGTTTCACGGTCCACAGGCAGCCTGCTTAGAGCTGGGCAGCACCGGGCTCCTGTCTGTGCAGCAGAAATATATTTGGCATCAGGTAGTCAGAGAGAGCCACCTCCAGGGCAGAAGCAGAACGGCAGGTCCAAGCTATTCACGAGCACTCCTCATCTCACAAAAAGCAGGACTGCACATCTTACAGCTACAGAAACGGGAGTGCTGCTGGAAAGGGGGAGTGAACACAGACACTGTGTCCTAGGGAGCAATAGAACAGATTGGGCAAGGAGACGAACTGCTCACCTTCTGAATGCTAACACCAGCCTGCTCACACTCCCACTCTTTGACTGGACTCCCCCAGGCCTGCCTTTGACATGCCACATCCCCTGAGTCTCCCCCATGAGCCTGGCTTGCAGGCAGCCCCGACACAGCCGCCCTGCCACCTGCACAGCCTCTCCCCACAGCACAACTGGATGCAAAGGCTAGAGGAAATAAAAGCAGCACAGCCCTGTTGGGCGAGATGCTGGTCCAACACCTGTGTTCAGGACCAGCTCTGGCTTGCAGGCAGGGCACTACAAGCAAAAGAGCACTCTTCAATGCTGTCCTCCAGCCAAAAGGAAACAAGCACTCAGTATCACTTCTTCCCTCCCACCCAGCCAGCCCTACACCATAGCAGCAGGGCTGGGACTGGAGGAGATACGCTCAGTCCCAGTTTTGCTGCCTCCTGTACTCTCTCTAGGAGCATCACATACATCTTGCCTGGCCCACCCTGCTGAGCCAGACTGACCCTGATCAGATGGGGACAAGCATCTGTCACAGCTCCATAGCTCATGAGACTCGCATTGTGAAGTCCAGGACTGCTCCACACATTGTCACCCGGGGCTGCTTTGCACCAGTCCAGGTTATCTGCATGCTGTTGATCCGTTTGTACCGGTCAGAGACAATGCTAAATCCCTCTGTGTCAGTGGGGTGCAGTTAGAAGAGAGTGGAGGTTTTTTCTTGTTTATAAACCATTTTCAAAGGTGTTTTGGTTCTTCTGGTGAGTTATCGGGGGGTTGTTTAGGTTTTTTTCCTCCTGGTGAAAAATCTCTCCCTTTCAGGTACGGAAGGAAGAAACAATGCAAAAGGAGCTGGACTGACAGGAGAAACAAAGGGTATTTTCTTACTAGGACTTGGGGACATCATCTTTTCTTGTACAGTAAGGAAGCACTTGAAGAACAGCAGGAAACTTAAAGACAACATAAGTTTTTAGCAATAAGGAACCTGAAAACTTAAATAAGGAATTCAGAGAACTGTGGAAGAGCCCACCCTGCTTTCCAGAATGACCTTAGCTTTCCACAAGTATACCCTGTAGTCTCTGCTCATAGTTGTATTTGGTTGTTTTCAAACAGCAGCTGTTCATCCAGTCCTACCAAAAAATCCAGATGGCCACAGTTCAAACTGCCTCACAATTTATGATGCAGATTAAATACATGATCTGTGTTTTTATATACTTATTGGCAGGCAGCCAACAGGAGGTTTTGCTTTTTTAGTTGTGTAAGACTGAATACCAACTTCCTGCAGGACTCCACAAGAAGGAAAGTATCCCTTTACGATTTGTTAACACCTTGCTGAGAACTGGATAGCTCAGAGAAATCAACCTGCTATTGGGTGCTCACTCCATAGTTGACATAGAGCTAATTAAAGCCAAAGTGAATATTTCTAAAAATTATAAATGACAAGTCTGTGACATTATCAATCAAGGCTGTGATTTGGTAAAAGAAGATCTAGTCTTCTTAAATCACTTAGATCACTTATGTTCCAACCTCTTAATTTATTATCAAGCAAGTCTTAGACCAGGCTTCCTTTATTTTGCCTGGAATTAAATCTAGGTTAAGTGACCCACACCTAATAACACAATCCTTCTTTCCCATAGTGAAAGGTTTCCTCCTTGATCCTTTACTTATGATTTCCTGCTACTCCAGTATTAGTATTTTTTAATAACTGCCAGCAGACCAGAGAACTTCAGCCATTTTTTCAAAACCCAGTTAAAAGTTATGGACATACTGACCTTGAAGCAGTTGTCCCATCTTGCTGCTATTTCACAGCTTTTACCTACAAATTAACAAGGAAGTAGGTTGTTTGTTTGTTGTTTTGTTGTCATTGTTTTGTTTGTTTGTTTGTTTTTAATAACTACTTTTCTAATCAAATAGAAGTTTTAGAAACCTATGGTATTTCTGTAGTTACTGCATACTTCGCAATTCCAACTTTTGTTGTTGTTGCCCTTTATATGTAGAATCTTGTATTAATTTCTCTACTACCGACAGATGCTTTTAATCTCCTTTATGCCTACAGTCATCAAGTATTTTCTGCTTACCAACTATGCTACATTTTTGTTACACCACCCTCCAACACCCCAGTTGCAGCTTTCTCTAAACCAGGTTTGATTTTCCATTCAACTTTGAGCTCCCTTTATCAGCAGGTCCCAATTCTATAAACATCTGAAAAGGTTTTAGAAAAAACATTTTATCTTGCCCCCTGCCTTTTTGAAACTAATTTGACATGAAACTTTACTTACAGTTTTCCTCCTTTGAAGCACGACATCATTAACACAAGTTTTCCATCTGCTCATCATGCTTATGACGAGGTCAAGACCTTAATAGCAATGAACTTCAAAGTCCAGTGGCTAGCTCATCTTTATTAACTGTAAAGGGGAAAGACTACAGGTAGCTCATTTGAGCTACAAAAAGCTGTACTGGAAAACTGCGGAATACTTAAGTGCCACGGCAACTTCACCAGTTTGTACCAAGCTTCCAACTGGTACTCCCCCCAGCGAGGCTTCCCTGTGACCTTAAAGAGGAGCACGTGAAAGGGGAGTCAGTCAGTACGATGTTATAAACCAAGACAGATTTGTGCTCGGTCCTCTGGATCGCTAGCTAAAAAACGACCCAACACTCCTTTGGGCAAGCTAGGTGCCAGGCTGAAGGTTCCTGAAGCAGCCAGCAGCGTGCCAAGCGCACGCTGCTTCACCTTTCCGAACACCTGCATCCTCCCTGCTCCGGTTCAGACCAGCAATGTGCAGTCTCCCCTCCCAGGAAACACCCAACCGGTCACTGAAGAATTCGCACACTAAGAGCTCCCATCTCCTCTCGCTCCTTAACGAGGCTGGGCCGCTGGGGACACCTCCCCGAGGAGATCGGTCCTGCCCATCCTTCTCCCTGTGCCCGGGGCCGGGCCCCCCCGTCCGCCGGCAGCCGCGCTGGCTCCGGCAGCGCCCGCCCCGCCCCGCGGCGGGAAAGGGGGGCGGCTGGGGCCGGAGCGAGGGCCCCTCCGCACCCCCCGGCCCGGCTCCGCGGGGACTGACCGACCGCCCACCCCCGCCGCCGCGCAGGGGCGCCCGCTCCCGCGGAGGCCTGGCGCGACGTCGCCGCGGACGCCGAGCGCCCGCTCGCGGCGGGGAAGACGCGTCGTCTCGCCCCGCGTCCAGGGCCGCGGCGCCGGCGGCCGCCCGGGGCCGAGAGGTCTCGGGGCGCCGGTCCGGGCCCCGAGGCAGACCCCGCCGACGGGCCGGCGCCCGGCTGGGAACTGCTCCGCGGCGCCAGCTGGGACGAAGCATCGCCCCGCAGGGCCGGCGGGGCATTCGCGAGCAGGGAGCCCCCCGCCCCGCCAACGGCCCCGGGCCCCGCCAGCGGCCCCGGGCCCCGCCGCGGCCCCGGTGGCTCAGCGCCCAGGCGCCGACCGCGTCCGGGAGACCGCCCAGGGAAACCCGCCCCCCCCCCCCCCCCCCCGCCGGCCGCGGCTCCTCCGCCACCGGGGCCACCGCACCGTCCCCACGGCGACGGCGAACGCCCGCTGCCCGCCCCTCGGCGGCACCACGACAGACGGAGCGCCGTCAATGCGGTGGGATTTTATTGGGGACCGGGCCGGTCACTTGCTGCTGGTGTACTTGGTGACAGCCTTGGTGCCCTCGGAGATGGCGTGCTTGGCCAGCTCGCCAGGCAGCAGGAGCCTCACGGCTGTCTGCACCTCGCGGCTGGTGATGGTGGAGCGGTGGTTGTACTGGGCCAGGCGCGAGGCCTCCGAGGCCAGCCGCTCAAAGATATCATTGACGAAGGAGTTCATGATGCTCATGGCCTTGGAGGAGATGCCGGTGTCCGGGTGCACCTGCCAGATGATAATCAAGCACTGTCTCACACACCCATCACTCTGGGGGGAGCCAGAGCCCCAGCGCACCCAGAAAAATGGGAGCACCCTTCGCACCCCACACAAGGTGCTCTAACACCAAAAGGACCCACAGTTGCCAGCACAAAGGTCTGCAGTTGTGTGCCACTTGCATTAGACTAAATTGATGGCCCCATGCTACTACAGGGGCTTTGGGACTGCACTGGCAGGAGTCTCTGCACAGTCCCCTATGGAAAACGAGCCTGTAAGGGGTGGAAATGCCCACATGCTTGAAGTCCTGCCTACAGGCTCATGCAGATGACAAGCCTAAACAACTCATGGCCCCCTCTCAAAATTCTCATCTCAACAGAAATTAACAGAAATATTTCAATACTTACCTCAGAGGGCCAACAGCAGCTTTTCTTGCCCTCGACTTCAACACAATTATTCCTTTAGACCAAGCCCTGCACTAGATCTGATTCTTTGTAGGAAACCCTTTCTGATCTAGATCCAATTCTTAACTCCTACCCCAAGAATCCCCTCACACACAAACTTTTGAGACCCATCTGGGCTCTCCTGAGCCCACTCATTCTTTTTTCCATCTCACCAATAAACAGGTTTGCCTTCCTTTATAAGGTCAACACGCAGTAGGCAGAGGTAACTTTACGTACGAAGCAGTTTATAGCAGAAAAAGAAACGCTTACTCACCTGCTTCAGTACTTTGTAGATATAGACTGAATAGGTTTCCTTTCTCTTTGGTTTCTTCTTAGACATCCTATCCCCAGAAGTGGGAACATAACCACGCTTCTTCCCAGCTTCTACACTCATCTCAAGCACCCACAGAACAAGCTCCAACAGAGCAACCATGAGATGCCATGGACCTGGTTATATAGCAAAGGCAGCAGTACCTCACCTGCCTCAGGTGCAGCCCACAAGGAGCAGGAAAAATACACATCTGTGACTGATGATTCCACTTTGCACTAAATGAAGGACAGCTGGCCTGAGAGGAGCTTGGAGTAACTGAGTCAATTAAACTTTCAGACCTGAGAAAAACTTTGAGGGTAACATGGGCAAAGAGGTGGGCAAGAGCTGTAGAGTTTCATTCACATAGGGCAGAAGTGCTAGAGAAGAGCTATTCCCAGATCCATCCAGGGTTTTGGTGAAAGGAGGGTTCCTGCTTTGGTGGAAGGGTGTTGGAGTACTTGAGGTATTGCTTCCAGAATCAAATGGGTAGAACACTTCTGTGCTATGGAACAGATAATGCAGTCAGTGGAGACTCAGTAACTGGAGGGAACATTGGTCTAGTGTTTGAATCTGTTCTGGGTTGAGTGAGTGGTGGAGTTTTTTGGTGGCAGGGGAGGGGGCTATCGGGGCGGCCCCCTGTGAGAAGCTTCTCGAAGCTCCCCCAGCTCCACGTCAGCTCCACTTCTGTTTGGGAAATTGAGCCAATCGGCTGCGCCTCTGCAATAACGTATTTAAGAAGGGACGTGGTGACGGGCAGTGGGACTGGTGAGGAGGAGTTGCTGCAGCTGCGTGAACACCAAGGTCAGTGGGGGAACGGAGGAAGAAAGGAGGAGGGAGGTGTGCCGGAGCAGAGACCCCCCCTGTATCCTGTGGGGAGACGGCAGGGTGGCCCCCCCCTGCCACCCATGTTGATCTACGGTGAAGCAGACATTGATTTGTGGCCTATTGCTCCTGCTTGGAATAATCAAGGTGCTGTGCACAAAGGACGGGGTCTCATGGGAAAAGGCAGCCCCGCTGCTGTAATTCAGTGCTGGGAGGATTGCAGCATGCGGGGGAGTCCCACGCCGGAGCAGCTCGGGAAGGGCTGCAGCCGTGGGAGGGAATCCAGTCGGAGGAAGTTAGTGACCCATGACGGAGCAGTGTGGGGAACGCTGCGGCCCGTGGGAGGGACTCATGTCAGAGAAAGTTTGTGGAGGACTGTCCCCTGTGAGAGGGGGACCACGATGGAGCAGGGGGGAACAAGTTTCGGACACTCCCCTCACCGAGGATAAGGGAAGTGGCAGCACTGCCTGCACCCCCCATTCCCTGTCCCTGCGCCGCTGGGGGAGGAGGTAGAGATATCGGGAGCAGAGCTGAGCCTGGGAAGAAGGGAGGGGTGGGGGGAAGGTGTTCTCAAGATGTGGCAATGCTTCTCACTGTCCTGCTCTGTTATGTTGTTAGTGTCTGTAATAAATGTATGTTCTTTTTTTCTTCCCCTAACGAGTCTGCCTTTTGCTCGTGACCATAAAGGGGATTTTTCCCCATCCCAGTCCTATCTTGAACCCCAAGCCTGGCTCTCTGTCCCTTCTCATTGCCGGAGGGGAAGAGAGAGAGAGCTGCTGCATTGTGGTTGGCTGCCAACCAGGCCTAAACCACAACACCATGCATTGACAAAGAACAGCACAGAGCTTCCCCCTCTGATGTACATTCCATCCACCCACTGATTTACAGAGCTGTAAATAGCTGAAGTCTTTGTGCTAGGCAAAACTGTTCACTGTGACTAGAACCATTTTACCTTTTCCACTGGTCATAGCACACAAAGAGTCTCTCATGCTAAAGGAGCTGTTAGCCCTGGTATCTCTCCACAGCAGCAGCTGTGTCTGTCCCTGGCAGTTATACACACACAGCTTGCTTTTCTGACAAAATGTTTAGTTAGAAGGAAGCCCTTTGATGGACAAGGAGTAGTGACTGGTCAGTCAGCATTAAACACAGGGAGCCATTATACAGCAAGGGCAGAGGCTCATCCACTGAGTAGTATAGTCAAATTTGAACTCCCAGATTTGGGGAATTGCCTTCTGCTCCCCTCCCTAGATTGCATGTGTTAGCAGCTGTCCATTCTGGAAGCTGGGTGCTGGGCTTGACTCATCCTTGTGCTATTTTTGTAGTGTATGGATCAACTCACAGCACAAAGACAAGGGAATCCCACAACCCTGCACTTGATGTAATATCTGACACTTCTGGCTGTGGCTGTGTTGGAGCCAACTTCACTTTTAGACTACAGGCAAGAGTAATGGTGTAGAGGCTTTAGGCCACTTCTTTCACAGAAGTGACCATCCTGTTGCAAATACCTTAATAAAACAGTTTGAATCCCAGAATATTATTTTGATTTTAGTTTAAAAGTATGATTTTGATTTAACATGAAGCTACAGTAGCTATGAGAATATAAAGTACGCTAAGGCCTTTAGGATTAAGCAACTAGTATGCTGGGGCTGTGTGCCTTGAACACTATAAATCGTTATGGACTCTGAATTAACACAATAGGTACTGGTTATGGATCTTGACTTGAAACAATAGGTACCAGAAGAAACTGGTTTGGTTGGGAAGATCGGCCAAAGGAGAGATAAGCATTAGCCAAAGTTAAAATGAGCATGCGCAAGGATGGAGTTCAATCAGCCGACACAGTGAGGAAGACTATTGATGAGCACCAGAGGACCCCCGTCCAATAGAACCACACATGCGTTAGAGACATTTGCATATGATAATTCCCAGGAAATAACATGAATATGCTAATCATTGCCCTCCCCCCAGTCTATTTAAATCAATCAGTAAAGATGACCAATGATTTCTGTAAAATAGGAATATAGGTAAGGTGAGGTAACTGAAAGCCAATCATTATTAAGGTCAACTTAAAATTTATTAATTTTGTTGATCTTATGTAACTATAACTCTGCTGAAAAAGTGTATGAATATGTTGTGCTTTGTACCTGTCGGCGAACATGTCTTTGGCATAGTTATCCCCCATGTTCCCCAGCGCTGGAATAAAGAAGTGCCGGTTTATCTGCTGGGTGTAGATAAGTTCTTTCGCGATTGCGACCGCTAACAATCCTAGCAGCTAAGGAGCAATTCTTATAATTTATCTAGATGTCATTTTGCTTTTGAGCATGACCAGAAAAGCCCTAGCTGAAACAGTTCAAAATGCCACTGTCTCAGCTAGAGGGTGTCTCTCACCAAAATCCAGGACATATGCCTGCCACAGCTGCTTTAGTTCAGTCTAACAGTCACCACAGAGCAGGTTTAAATCAAGGCTGAAACATCAGAATGATAAAGCATGTATATATATATTTCCTTTTACAAGTCCTGGCCTACTGTGACCTCTAGTACAGTTACAGCTACTTTTGCTTTGAACATGTACCTGTAGTCCTTGTTTGCTAAATCAGAGAACTGTCTGTAACGAAGAAGTTCCTCTCATTTCACAGCAGCAGACAGCTAACACAGCTCTCCTCTATGTTATATCAACTACAAGAATTCTCCAACTACTATGATGCTGGCTGTCACCCCAGGGTTCCCATGACCCTCAGGATTTGCCATTCCCAAAGAACACAGTGTAAGATTATATCCTGCATTTATTATTGCCACCCCGGTTCTCAACTACATAGATCTGAAAGGTAGTGATAAGAGTTGTTGCCAAATTTTTGCTAAGAATAAGGAAGAGCAGAATGAACAGCTCTAGCCTCAGGCAAGACTTCTTGACCTCACCCTTCCCACAGCTGCTTTGCAACCCTTTCCAACTCACCAACATCTTTTTAGAACCTAGAGAGCAAAATGAACACACACGCAGTCATCTATTCTTGCTTCAAATTTTGTGACACATCAGCTTCTACAGTAATTACTTATCTGTGGGTTGCTTTTACTCTGTCACTGTCTGTCCATTAACTTCTGAATACTACACTGTGAGACACTCATTTAAGTGACTTTTCAATGCAATCTAGGCTTTTCTGCAGAGCTAACTTGAGCAGCATTCATACTAATCTGTATTATTGTCTCAAAGACTACTTGTTTTCCCCCCTCTCAGATCAGTGTTAAAAACACTGAAAAACCTGAATGTTCTGCACTATCTACTGGAAACAGCTCCGCTTGTAACGTTTGTCTCATGGATGATACACAATGCTTCTATAGCAGCAGTCACAACTCGGATGCTTCCTTTGTAGAAAAAACAAGAAAATACTCAAAATGTCAGACCACAGAGGGTTGGTATCTGATACAGTAGTGCAAGAGAGTACAGCTACTATATATTTGTTCTATTCTTCAATTTGCCTGTCAACATGTAGCGTTGGAACAGGTTACTGGGTTACATGAACCTTTCACACGACCAGTGCAGCCAATCTCATGCGTCACAGAATTAAAATGGTAAGTCACAATCATAAGAAGCTATTTGGTTTGATTTGTTACCCGTTTCTTTAGTACTTCTAAATTGTTTTAAAAATACATGAAAAACTTATTTTATTCCAGCTTCTGTGGCACAGGGTGAGGTTTAAACACCAACTTTTCTAAAATGTTATTAAGAACAAAAATAAATGTTGAAGTAACTTTAGTTGATTAGTCTTTAGTTAAACCTGCAAAGAAGAAATAACTAATTCATAGTTCAAAAATCCTAAATTATTGAGTCTCATTATTAGACCCACACAATTCAAGGTGAAGGAAAAAGCATACATGTAAGCCACTCTGTTGTAGAGAACATACACTGGTATTTTATAGATCTACATTCTGTCTCTAACTTCCAACCTTCAAAACCCTTTCAAGTTGTATCTGTCAACAACAAAAAGAAGCATGCATGGCTTGCTCCCCCTTTTGTCACTAACTGGAAAACCCACTGCTCACTCTGTGGATTACCAGAGCTTTCCCAGATGTGAGGACCCTGTCTCCAGAGCTCAGTACTCAACACTTCGTGTATCCCACACGTTCTGGTCACAGCTTTGGTAGCACTGAAGAACTGAACCTTCACCCCAGAAGAAAGGGCTCTGCAGCCTTACTGAGAGCTCAGCACTAAGCGATTTGTCCCCACATGTCCCAGTAGCTACTGTGGCTCACAAAAGAAGACGAGACTGTTCTTCCCTCTTTATTGACTGTCGGTTTCTCAGGCAGATCTGTTAATTACACTGTTAAATAATAGTTAAAAACAAACCAAGACCAGAGGAGTTTGAAGTAAAGTATCTAAACTGAAGCAGAAATTGGGAAGGAAGAGGCAGGAGAAGCTGGGCTGGGGTCTCCACGTCTGTATCATTGCAGCTCAGACACCCTAACTGCCACTGCCATGACCCCAGACCATTAGATTCCAAGGCCTGGCTCAGATGGGACATCATCTAAATATGGAAACGGTTGCCCAAACGTAGCCAGATCAGGAGAGAAGAGATCTGTCCAGACACAGAGGTGCAAGGCAAGTCAAGGGGAAGCAGTATTGCAGCAATCCTAGAACACAGCCAGAGATAGCAGCAGAGTCCCATTCCAGTCGGCAGATGGGCGAGTCACACTGGCCACTGTCAGTCTCCAGAGAGAGCACCTGACCGACTGCTTGACAGCTCATACATTGTGGGTCTTTTTGGTGAGCTGTGGATCCTCATCCACCAGCTTTGACTTGAGATGCTCCTTGTAGGCGAGGATGTCACCTTGCCACTTTGTGATTGTCTGCTTCTCACAGACCCAGATCTCCTGCGCCACCTGAAAGCAAGCGTACAAGGAGGACAAGGAGAAGTTCACACTGTAACATTTTATAGTTTTACCAAAATTGTAAAATTAACCAAAATCTAGTCTCTGACATCTGGCAAGAAAAGAGTTAGTAACTTTCACACTTCCAACTCCCGAAGAAAAATATCTGCAGTGAAATATCTTACCTGGTGTCTCCTGCATAATTTATACAAGATTTTAGAACTAAAAATACTTGACCCCTCAGTGTGGCTCTTTTTGTTCATGGACTAAGAAGGAAAGCCTTTCCTGCTAAACTGAGAATTGAAAAAAACCCCCAAAACAGTTCTTGACCTGAACTACTTGGACATAACACACTGAAAAATTAAATTATACCTGAACTTGCAGACAAAGCTACAGCTTATAAATCAGCACTTGACATTTGTGTATACATGGTGCAATTTTATTCACCTGTGCAGACTGAGTGATAAAAAAAAACGGTGCTACAACTACTCCAGTATCATTTAAGAAAAAAAAAAAAATGTAGTTAAGACCTTCACAGTGTGTCATGATTTCTGTTTAACTTATTCTTCACTTCTAGGGTTTTTTTGGGTTTGGTTTGTTGGGGGGTTTGTTTGTTTTGATTATTTGGTTGGTTGTTTTGTTTGTTTGTTGTTTTTTTATTTTTGTTTTGGTGTGTTGTTTTTTGGGGGGAGTTTTCTTGTTTTTTTTTTTTTTTTTTTTTTTTTTTTTTGTTTTTGTTTTTTTTGTTTTTGTTTTTGTTTTTCTTTTAAGTACTTAATGTTTTCCTAGGCTAGATCAGTAATTGTTTCACAGGAACATGGCAAGGGAATCGTGGCCAGTGATTTTTTTTCACTCACACATCTTTCTGGGATGAATCAGAGCCAGTCAGTTGAAAATGCGTTGTTTTAATTACCTAAAGTGTCAGAAAGGTGCTATGACAAAATTCACTACTTTTCTTACCTGTTGGATGAGTCTGAAGTCATGGCTGACGAGCATCATTCCTCCTTCAAATTCATTGATGGCATCTGCCAGAGCATCTATTGTTTCTATGTCCAAGTGGTTGGTAGGCTCATCCAGGAAAAGCATGTGAGGATTCTGCCAGGCCAGCCACGCAAAGCACACACGGCACTTCTGCCCATCAGAGAGGTTCCTAATGGGGCTCACCTGACAAACAGACACTGTTTGCAGCTCTGCAGGGAAGCTTATACAGCACCCTGACCACAAAATATTCAGATCTCACACTGTTTCCAGCAGCTACGTGACACATATGGACAGGGGTTAGTCAATCCTATACATAGAATAAGCTTTTCACACCAGCAGAATGAGGGAGTTCCAGGAGCTTCTGAAGGAGAGTCCATAGCAAGACCCAGCTTGTGTTAAAGGTTCCAAAGGATAATTGAGGTCTGACTAGCATTCATTATATCCTGACACAACCATAAAACTCCTCTCAACTTCTGGAGTGACAAATGGGGAAGAACAATGTAAAAATCAGTGTTGAACTGCAGTGACGAGGACAACTCCTATCATACATGTGATGTATGACATACAAGAGTATGTCATATTTGGACTTGGAACGCCAGTGGTGCTCCTACCCTCTTGTTTGAACCAAGCAGTGTCTACTCCCAGTTGAGAAGGTGTTCTAGCATTTCTGCTTGGTATTCATCTCAGAAATAAGAGACAAGCAAACTAGCTCAAGTTACAACTAAAATATGCTCGAATCTAGCACTATGCCACAACTTGTCTTCTCTTCACCCACATTCTGAGGTCACCCATTCCAACCCACATATTGCTGCAGTGCAAAGAAAGTTCCTATGAGGCATGAGTTATTTTTTTCTTCAATTGCAAAGGCAGAGATGGAAAAAGCATTTTGATGCTGTGGTGTGCCATGATGCTTACTGCATCATACTGTTAGATATGAGTAGAGCAACAGAAAATGCAGCAGCTCTACTTCCCTAATGAGCGAAAAGCAAACCTCACCAGCTCATACTTACCTGCTGCTTCCCTGTCAGACCGTATCTGCCAATGATTTTTCTCATCTCCTCCTTCTCCTTGATCTCTGGGTAGCATTTCAGCATGTACTCCAGGGGTGAGAGGTCTAGGTCCAACTGTTCTTGCAAGTGCTGACAGAGAAGAAAACTCAGCTTCAGGCTGTGCAGGCCACCCACTTCACGGCCAAAAGTACTTCTCCCCTTATACCCCTCTGGTACCAGCTGATCAGCAGAACACAAGAGCCAATAACCCCACTCACAGTATAGCCACTGTGCTGAACTATTGTGGAAGAAGTCTCCATTTCAGGAGCAGGAGTGCTGTTTCAGAATAGCAGGCTTGTCTACCACCAGGCACAAGGCAACCATCTCTCCCATAAATGGTGAGAGGCTAAACAGAAAGGACCACAGCAAGCCTCTTCTCGGGGTAAGAACATTTGCTAGAGCCCATTCAGCCAATGGAACAGTTCCTTCCCCCATTTCCAGGCACAGAAGGGCAGCAGTGGGAAGGGCCTTAGAAGCAGAAATAGAGGGGCAAGATTCCTCATTCCTGACAGCTTTTTACTCAGCATTTCATGTCCCCGGTGACTGCTGTAGGGAGTACCTGGTGGTATCTACCAATCTTCACATGCGAGTGCTTGCGAATCATCCCATCTGTGGGCAGCAGCTAGAAAGGGAAAATAAAAGTATTTCATCAGGAAATCCCTCCTTTTGCTGTATGCCAGAAATACAGAATCCAGCCATCTCTGCTCTAGCACAGAGGAGGCAGCCCGAACAGATAATATGAGAGAAAAAGCCCTATATTGCAGCAAGACCTTAGGATTTCCAAGGCCTAATTGGGGTGCTCTGGCAAATAAGTGCAGCTTCATTGAAGACTACTCCAAGAATAAAGGTCCAGAACAGGGTACACAGTGCAGGGAGCATACCTCTCCCGTGAGCAGTTTCAGCAGTGTTGACTTTCCAGCTCCATTGGGTCCAACAAGAGCTACACGGGTATCCAAGTCAATCCCAAACTCCAGGTTATTATAAATCCACGGCTGCAAACCACAGAAATCATGACACATATTATGCCATTCCACTACTACCCAGAACCTCCATGCTGCACCCATAATGGTCTGTCCTAAGCAGACTCAGGATTAACACTGTCAAGAAGTTTGATCTACTACTCATATGCTGCAGCCTGATCAGAAAGCTTAGCCAAAAGCCTCACGCTCCCAAACAAGGCAGGGATACAAGTAATCTCCACCCAACCCATGCACACTCACCCCATCCTTGGTGTATTTGAAGCTGACATTCTGCACCATGATGACAGGAGGGGGGATTTTCCCACAGGGCGGGAAATAGAATGACAAAGTCTGTTAACACAGAATATCCACTTGTTAGACACCCTGGAGCACAAGACAACTCAGTTATTCTGGTATAACCATGCTTCACTACAAACATCATCTGTAGACCAAGGCACCAGACTGCAACTTTTTATAAGCCACTCTAGCAACTCACAGATTTATTCTGATTCACCTCATCTGCTGGCTAATGAGTCCCTATTTCTTTCCCTTTGAAAGAAATGTGAGCTTATACTCTTCAAACAAGTAGGAGTTGTTCTGACCATCCTCCCCCATCTTCTCCAACCCTTCAACATTCATTTCTGATTTCTGCATCTGCAAAATAGCCTTATTGATATGATAAACCCCTTTCTGTCCCCTAGAAAATTACTCATCTTTCCATTTTTCAGCATTACTCTGTCTTCGGTACAGTCATCCCTGGCATCAGGAAGGGTATACCATTCTGCTCCCAGCTGTACCAGTCACTCCTGCTGTCAGCTGAAGATCACTCTACTTATCTAGCCCATGTTTCCAGTACCGATCTCTAGATGGAATCCCCATGTCTGATCCTACCTTATCATTCACAACTCTCTCTGTCAAGCCAGAAGCCATCATTTTTTGAAGGGTCTTCTCCTTGCTCTGAGCTTGCCTGGCCAGTTTCGCACTACCGTGACCAAATCGTGCAATGTAATTCTGCAATAAAACACAGAGTTAGCTGAAAGCCACAATAACAAGGTTGAGGAGGTGCACAGATGCCCACCTGCATGGGTAGAAAGATGTTCATGCAGCTAGGCAGATACCTTCATATGGGCAATCTGATCTTGCTCCCAGTGGAATCGCTTCATTTGATTTTCTTCTAGTTCCAAACGAGTCTTTACATACTGATCATAATTTCCCTAGAAAGAGACCATAGAACATCAGACATACCCCAGGAGCAGCTCCTCTGTTTTTGCCAGTTGCATAGGGCACCATTTACTCACCGTGTAGTACTTCAGTTTGCGGTTGTGCATGTGGATTATGTTGGTGCAGACGCCATTCAAGAAGTCCTGGGAGTGGGATATCAGCACAAGGATCCGCTTGAACCTGTGGCACCACAGACGTTATTAGAGACTAAGCTAGGAAAAAAAAATTCTCACTCGTTGGCCCTGATGGTGACAAAGGATATACAGGGACCAGATCTCTCTTGCCTACAATCGGATTAAGAACAAAAAGATAACAGCCTTGGAAAAAGCTTTGAGAAATTTGGACTAAAGCTGCTACAACCAGCTGCAGTAAGCAAATACTGCAAATGCCTCTCATTGTGTTAAACCACTCTTCACCACAAGACAGCCTTCACCAGTTTTCAAAAAGAGTCAAGAGCAGCTACCGATGTGGTAGATGACTAGTTCTACTGATGCAACTGACTCCACTGGCATCATACTTCTAAGAAGTTTCAGACATTGCTGCTTACTTTCACCATGGTACAGACTACCATTTGTTAGGTACATTATGCCTGGCTCTGCTCCAAATCTGTGAAATGACTGGTTAAAGCCTCCCCAAAAGGGAGGTTCAAATTACTTTCCTAAAACACCTGGCTTCTAAAGCAAGCATGCAAAAGGTTCAACTGACAAAGCTCATAGAGAAACCTCTGCAAATGAAAAGCCCTTCTCACAACACAGTCCTTTTAATGCACTACCCATATAACCTAAGCTTCGTAACTATTCCTAAGATTTTTGCCTTAAGCCTTAACATTTTACCTTTGTTTATGAAAAATAGTTACCTGACATATTAGAACAAGATTAAACTGACACCCTCGGATACACAGTTCTGTGAAACCAGAGGAACAATATGCAGAAAGATGAGCTGGAAGCCAGGTCTGGAAAGCTCACACTACAGGTACAGCACATGGTACTGGTACACAGGCTGCCAGGGCTGCTCCTGGCTTTCAAGGAAATAGCCTTAAGCAGGGTGTACAAAGCAGCATTTCTCATTTCTCCAGTGAGGGAGAGATAGGGGCTTGTCTTGAATTCACTATCCTTGCATCAAGAACCATTCCATAGACATGTGTAACAGTAAGCACAAGAAGGTGTCACTGGTAATGCAATATAGTTATGTAGCCACAAGAACCGTAGACAGTTATTTCTGTAGCACTTGCTCTCATACTGACAAGATGTCCCAGCAGAAAAGCACAACCCATAGAAGCAGCAAACTCCTTCATGCTTACGTTTTCAGCTCTTCCTCCAACCACACACAGGCATCCAGGTCAAGGTGGTTTGTGGGCTCATCTAGCAGCAGCATGAAAGGCCGAATGAAGAGGGCTCTGAAAGGAGAGGGGAGATGACAGCTTAGGATAAACGTAGGTAACCCAAAGCCCCTCAGCTCTGCTCCGAGTTCTCAGAACTGTGTATGTGGCTCTGCAGAGTTGGGAGCAGGCAGGCATTCTCCCAGGAGGCAGCAGAAGTATACCGCTCACCTAGCAAGAGCCACCCTCATTCGCCAGCCACCACTAAAGTCCTTCAGCTTCTTCCTCTGCATGGCTGGCGTGAACCCCAAGCCGTGAAGGATACGTGAGGCCCGTGCTTCTGCCTTGTCCGCATCCAGCTCCTCCAGACGTTCATATAACTCCAAGAGTTTCTCACACTCCGCTGAAAGAGAGCCTGCCTGTCAGCACTTCTACTAACAAAGGGCTCTCAGCTGCACATCTATACAGCTGGGAAAGCTCATAGTCCATCTGCTTTACCACTATTCAGCCCCCTCCATTCCCAAGCCTGAGACACTTCTTAAGAAGCTGAATGGAATAATTTCATCCAAAGAAGTGTAATCCCACAGGACTTTTCAATTAGTACAGGGCAGCTGGGGGAAACAGGCACCGTAACATGTAAAAACTCTGCCAAGGAACCCAAATAAGACCTTTTCTTTGGTGGGGAGGGAAATGGAGGAAATGTCCCTTGTCCACAGGGACTCCGAGAAGCTTTACCATCTTCATGAGCCAGACGTTCCGCTTCTCGTTCTAACATGGCCCTCTCTGTATCCACCTCCATCACACACTGTAGAGGGGTCTTGTCACTGGGAGGCATCTCTCGGGTCAGGTGATAGATGTCAATATGCTCTGGGATGGGCACTTCTCGTTTCCCAATAGCTGACAAAAGCATGGATTTCCCTGTGTGCAGACAGACACTCCACAATTAATTGCTGGACTCAGTGAGATACAATGTCACAGAGAAATGGACGAGAGGCAGTCAGATCCCACTGATTCCCTCCCTCCCTCTCCAAACCCAGAAAATCCTTGGGAATTTCTTGCCCATGATGTCATAAGAATTAGAGACACAGCAGAGCCTACTGCCTCACTGCAGCCAGCTGCCCTCCCAGCTAAGGCTCACCACCTCAAGGACAGCACTGAGACATGAAGAAGCTCTTTGGAAACCGCTGCAGTTCAGCCCTTGCCTTAATTTAGGGAACTTTATCTCTGCTGTATACTTCCTGCTGTCTAACCAGATCTGACATCTGTTACCAGGACCCCAGACTCTAAAGACTTCTAACACAGAGAAAAGTAATGCACTCATCACTAGAGAACCAAAATGTTTTCCTGAAAGTTAAACCAGCTGGTCACTCTTACTAGCTCTTCTTCAATTACACCTATACTCTGCATCTCTCCATGTAGGGTGCTGCCTTCTCCAAAGACTGTACAGTTGTTTTCCCATTCAGGACAAACCACAGACTCCCTACTTCTCCATGCTGTGAAAGTTCTTTGACCAATAGCATCAGCACCGGGTTTATTGACACTGCTAAACAAGTCCTGCAAACATGAATCAGACAGATTCACAGATCCCAGATATCTCACCCAACTCTACACAGAAACAAGTTCAAATGCACAGTCCAAGACCAGAATCCAACCTCACAGTTCTATCAGCAACCCTAGCAATTCCTTTTCCTGGGTGGAGAGATGAGAGAATGGAAACTGCCATGTCCCAGCCGTGTCTAACAGCCCTCTTTCTGGTTTCTAGCATTTACCACCTGCATCTGGCCAGCTTCTTAGCAGCACGGAACCTTCACTGAGCTCCAAGAAGCCCACATCACGGTGCCCCACAGCTTACCAATCCCATTGAGTCCAATCAGGCCGTAGCGTCTCCCAGAGTTCAGCTCGAGTTTTGTATCACTCAGCAGCTCCTGGCCGTGGAAGGTCAGCGAGAGGTTAATGATGTGTACATCAGTGCTGTTGGGATGGGAGGCCAGAACTCCTGTCACAGCACGGGCAGCAGCTTTCTTTAATTCAAAGTCCTCCAGCTCCTTTGTAAGAGCATCCACCTCTATGCAGAGACAGACCAAAAGTGTTACCGATTTACAAATACAAGGGAAGCCATAAGCCCCTGTACCAATAGGCCCAGGATCACAAATAGAACTGTCATGTCCCCATTTCTACAGGAATGTCGAGGAGGCACAGATGCAATGACACTCGGTTTTTCAGCTTAGCAGAATGGTTATATATGGTCTAACAGGAACTTCCACCTGCTCTCTAAATAAAATATGACCATTAGAACTAAGCAAGCAGCCAGAACGGCTAGCCTGTTATCCAAGTATGATGGGACTAACCCTCACTGCAGGAAGGACCGGGGTGGAAAGACAGTTTACAGAGTATTGCTCGCAAGCTTAAGGAAAAGGCTGGTCAAAAGAAAACTTGGTTAGAAAATAAATGAAGGGAAAGCTGAGAGGAGGAAAGAAACAGCAGCATTGGAATAGGCCCTACCAATTTTATGGGAAGCTAATACGTCCATATGCATGTCCCCATCTTCCTTTCCCCCCGCAGTATAAGCAAATCTTTCCTGTTATGCCGATCTTCTGTTGCAGCCCTGAGTTACAGTCCAATTTGCACTCTTTGGTAAGACAGTGCCATTTGAAGAAGAAAATGGCATTGAGGATCTCAGCAATACTCTAGCTGCTCAGAGCAGAAATCTGGTGCTCAGACCGTTCAGTGTTCAGGCCAGTGAGGGATAGCACCCTGTCTGCCCACACCTAGCACTCCTGGCAAAATCACTACTATCACCAAGGCAGAAGTGCCTTAGCCAAGGAACAAAAAAAGCCAACTGCAGTGACACAGCACCCCCTTTGAAAGCACCAGCAGTGCAAGCAGACCAGTTACATAAACAAGCAAGCCAGATGAGCGAAAAGAGAGGTGAGGCAGTTTTATCCTTGACGCGTAATTATTTTACAGGGAACTGACAATACAAAATATGCACATAGCGAGCCACATAACCTGCCCTCCGACGTTTGCACTGGTTTACCTGGTTCCCCTTGACTCCCAGCGCCTGCTCATCCCTCTGCTCTCCAGCAACCCGAGCCCTCGGCGCCCGCCCGCCCGCCCGCCCGCCCGCCCGCCCGGCCCGTAGGAGGGAGCGGGCGGGGACGACAAGCGCCCGAGACCCGGCCCCGCCGCGGCTCCCCGGCCCCCACCAATAGGAACGCGGTATGCAAAGCAGCCACGGGAGCGGCCGGCGATTGGCCGGCTCGGTCCGGGCGGGCGCCGAGTCCCCGCGCGGAGCCGGGAGCCGGGCCCGGGAACCGGCGAACACCCGAGCCGCCCCCGCCCCCGCCCCCGCCCCCCCCCCCGCCCCCGCCGGGCTGCGGAGACCGGTCCGCAGTCGCGTTCCAGCACCGGCAGGGCCTCGCCTGCGGTCCGAGACCATCGGCCCAGCCGCCGCCGGCACCAGCGCTCAGGAGCGTGCCTGGGGATCACGGCAGCGCTGTCAAAGAGCGGGGTCCTCGGGAGAGCGGCCCCTTCGCGCGGCCTCCTGACCGCCCCGCCTTTGGCTGACCCGTGTCACACCCCGAGTGTCTCTTAAAACAATGCGCGGTGGGATGCGCCTGGAAAAAACTTGTGTGCCCAACAGCCTGCAGGTTACCAGGTGGGGCAAAGTAAGGACAAAAACCAAACTCTCTGTTAGCTTTATCTTGCCTGTTGCCTTTAGGAAGGTCAACAGCTCTTCGTTAACAAAGCCTCTCTCATTAAGATAGTCAGGCTCTTAGTTTCTGCAAACCAGGTGTGTCCCAGAAAGATGAACAGAAGGACATACAATATTGGTAAAAACAGTAAGAATTCAGACACTACAGTTTCCTACAGTAGGAAAAAACCCGAAAAACAACAAAAAAAACCCCATACATGTCTGGGCATCAAGTATCAGAAGATTGGGACAGTATCTGTTTGGAAGGGAAAAGGCATCATCAGCACCCTCTATCTTTACCCTGCAAGCCTCAAGTGAGGGCCTAGGGCATCCTTCACCTACAGTTTATGGAGAGCCACGACAAATTGCTGTAGGTGTCCTTTTGGCTCAGAGAGGGGCCCTAACGGCAGACACTACAGCCGGCGCAGTTCAGCATGAGCCCGTGCCCACGAGGTATTGCATCTAAAGAGGAGCTGAGGTCCCAGTTTACTAAGCCGCGGGCACAACCGACTGTACACAGCCCTGCACGTGAACAGCCACGGCTGGACACTCGCAGCACCGGAACACACGGGGCTGCCGGGCTGATCCCCACCGAGGGCACTCCGCCGGGCGCACCGGGGCACACGCCGGGCCCCCGCCAGTGCAGCGGAACTGGCGTTATGGCCAGACCGCCTCTCACCTGGTAGCGATGTTCCGTTGGCCTCTGGGAGCCGGGCCTCCTGCGGCTCTGTCCCGGCATCGCCGTTCTCCTCCGGGGCCCGGCGCGGCCGCTGCCGGGCCTTGGCCGCCTCCTTCTTCTTGGCTGCCTTCTTCTTGGCCAAGTCCGAGGGCATGGCGCGGCGGAGGGGCTGCGGCGGAGGTGCAACAGGCGCGGTTAGGCCGCGCCGATCCGGTCCGCCCCGGGTCGCCCCGCCCAAGTTCCGCGCCTCAGCGGCCCCGTGAGCCGCCCGCCCCGGCCCGGCCCGGAGCACGCGGCGCCGCCGGGCCCGGCCGAGAGCTGCCCGCCCGCCCGCCCGCCCACCCGCTAGGCTGCCCGCGTCGCGCTGCGCTACCCGGCCCGGCCCGGCCCGGCCCGGCCCGGCCCGGCCCGGCCCTCCTCCTCTCCCGCCGCCCGCCCGGCCCGCACCGGCTGATCCGCGCTTTCCTTCTGTCGCAACAGTACAGCTGCTACCGCGTGCGCACGCCCCGCCCCCCCCGCGACAGCGGCCAATCGGGGCGCGAAGCGTCGCCCGCGCGGGGCGGCCGCGCGCGGCTCTGGGAAGCGGAGTCCGCGCTCCCGCCGCCGGACGTGTCGGAGGGCGCCGCCGGCTTCCGCGCACCGCGTGTCCCGGCGCGCGCCGCGCCAGGCCCCAACCCCCGGCCCTCTGCCGCGGGCGGGGGCCGGCGCGCGCCGCGGGGGGCGGGGGCTCGCGGTACCATCGAGGCGGCGGCGCTACCAGGTAGAGCGGTCGACGCGACGCCGGGGAGCGAGGGGCGGAAGCGGAAGCGTGCGGGCGGCCGCGATGCGGAGGCTGAGGTGGCAGCGGCGGCAGCGCGGCTGGGCGGGAGCCGCCGTCTCTCCCGGCGCGGAGCTCCAGGCCGCCCCCGGCCCGCGCGCGGAAGGGCCATCCC
Source organism: Tyto alba (assembly GCF_018691265.1). Lineage (NCBI taxonomy): Eukaryota > Metazoa > Chordata > Aves > Strigiformes > Tytonidae > Tyto > Tyto alba. Next base: position 41,858,644 of record NW_024881313.1, read on the forward strand.
GCCGGCGGGTGAGGGAGCCCCGGGGCTGCTGATCCGCGCGGGCCGGCGTCGGGGGGCGGTGCGCGGCCCCGCGGGGCCGCCCCGAAGAGCTCGCCGCCGCCCGTGATGTCCCGCCGCCGCCGGTTCCCCGCGAGCCCGCCGCGGACGTAGCGGGCCCCGCGGCCGGAGCGGAGCGGACGGCGCCCCGCCGGCCCTGGCGTCGCCATGCGCCTGGCCGCGCTGCTGGCCGCGCTGCGGCCCGTGCTGCCGCTCGTCCTGGGCCTCTCCCTGGGCTGCAGCCTCAGCCTGCTGCGCGCCTCCTGGAGCCAGAGCGGCGGCGAGGAGCAGTGCCTGGGCGCGGGGGGCCGTCCCGGGCCTCTCGGTGTTGGAGCGCGGCCGGAGGCAGCGGATGGAAGGCCGGGCCCGGGTCACGAGGACTTCAGGCCCAGGATTGTTCCGTACTACAGAGACCCCAACAAGCCTTACAAAAAAGTGCTCAGGTAAGATCTGTTCTTTGGCTAGATCTTCCTCTAAGGAAAGTAATCGCATCTGGATGGTATCCGGGGTTCTAAATCTTCCAGTGAGTTAACAGGTTCAGGGTGTAATATGCTATCTGAAATACTTTATGTAATAACAGCACGATGCAGCAAGGTAATGGCTAAGATTGTTACCTTAAAGGGGTACAAGAGAAGTGTCTAAGAAGTTGTTTGGTTTTTTTTTAAAGCAACAAAAACACCCCAATAGATTTAGAATACTTTTTTATTACATGTGTCTTAAAGAATACGTTAAATTATTTTTTAAAATATATTTGACTAGTATATTCATTAGGAAAACTTTGAGCAATTAATAGTAATGTGTGTAACTTGCAAGTGATTAGCTCTGTATTGTTTTGGGTTTTTTAACTTACACTAGCAGAGTTTCCTAGCTCGGTGTTGTGGTTTACCCTCAGCCAGCAACTAAGCACCACACAGCTGCTTGCTCACTCCTCAGTGGGATGCGGGAGAGAATTGGAAGGATAAAAATGGGAAAACTTGTGGGTTGAGAGAAAGCTGGTTTAATAAGTAAAGCAAAAGCTATGTGCACAACCAAAGCAAAACAAGGAATTCATTCACTGCTTCCCAAGGGCAGGCAGGTGCTCGGCCATCTCCAGGAAAGCAGGGTTCCAACACACCTAACGGTTTCTTGGGAAGGCAAATGCCATCATTCTCAATGCCCCGCCACCCCCCCCCCCGCCTTCCTTCTTCTTCCCCCAGCTTTATATGTAGAGCATGACATCATATGGTATGAGATATTGCTTGGGTCAGTTGGGGTCAGCTATCCCAGCTGTGTCCCCTCCCAGCTCTTTGTGCACCCCCAGCTTGCTCGTTGGTGGAGTCGGATGAGGAGCAGAAAAGGCCTTGATGCTGTGTAAGCACTGCTCAGCGTAACAAAAACATCTCTCAATTATCAACACTGTTTCCAGCACAAATCCAAAACAGTCCCGTACTAGCTACCATGAAGAAAATTAACGCTATCCCAGCCCAAGACCAGCACGCTCAGATAAATGATGTGAGATTGAAGTTTCTTTGAAGGAAGCAAGTGTTTTTACAAAATGTGATTTTTTTATTTTTTTTTTTTTTTTTTACTAGTGAGTTTTCTCTTAAAAGTCTACTTTTATGCTTAAGTGTTTCACCATTGATAGACTCCAGCAGATAAAGACTTATCCCAAGTTACCGTAATCCTTTGATTTTTATTATCCAGCTGTTTGTCATGTAGGTATGTCTTTCCTTTACAGAACTCGCTACATCCAGACAGAATTGGGATTCCATGAGAGACTGTTTGTGGCTGTGCTGACCTCCAAGGCTACCCTGAATACGTTGGCAGTGGCAGTGAACAAGACGGTAGCCCATCACTTCCCACGCCTGCTGTACTTTACAGGGTTGCGCAGCGCCAAGGTGCCTCATGGCATGGTGTTGGTGGCCCATGGGGATGAGCGTCCCATCTGGCTTATGTATGAGACCATGCACTACATCCATCAGCATTTTGGTTCTGACTATGACTGGTTCTACATCATGCAGGATGACACCTATGCCCAGGCTGAACAGGTCAAGGCTCTGGTGACACACCTAAGTATTAATCAAGATGTCTACCTGGGACGAGCAGAGGAGTTTATCGGGGGAGATGAGCATGCCCGCTATTGTCATGGTGGCTTTGGCTATCTGATCTCCCGCAGCCTGCTGCTGAAGCTCCATCCACACCTGGACAGCTGTCGCAATGAGATCCTCAGTGTGCGGCCAGATGAGTGGCTGGGACGTTGCATCATTGATTTCCTTGGCATCACTTGTGTCTCCCAGCTCCAGGTACTGCCTTCCTTCTCAGGGTTTTGTGTTAACTAAGCCTGACAGAACCAATGCTCTTACTAGTTCCCTGCTGCATAGCAAAGGGGCTTTTCTGTGAGCCTCTGCTGTGAGTTAGAGGAATAAAGGTCTGTGTGGTGTGGCAGTACTGGGGAGAGGCCCATAATCAAAGCTGAGATACTGGGGGAGAGAGCACATAGAGTATTTAATTTTTAGCCTGCTAGCAGATGCTAGTCCGTGGGTTTTTGGAGGTCAGATAAAGGGGGACGTTGGTACCCAGAAGCAAGCGGGCATGTGGTATGGTGGGGGAGACAACTCTTATCTTCATCTCTAGTTACTGCAGTCAGCATGGAAAGAGGGGCAAATGCATATCTGCCGTGAGGGAAGACTTCTATGTGAACTCAAGTTCTGTGCCTGTCTTCCTTCCTCTTGTCCACTTCAGGGCCAACATTATCACACCTATGAGTTGGCCAAAAATACTGAGCTGGAGAAGGAGGAAGAGGAAGACTTCCAAGCAGCTCTTGCTGTGCATCCTGTTTCCGACATGACCCTGATGTACCGGCTGCACAAGCACTTCAGCAGGATCCAGCTGGACAGAGCTTACCAGGAGATCCAGGACCTCCAGGTATGTGGTGAGGGATATCTGCAAAAACTCTTCAACCAAACGGGTTTCCTTTTCTTTCAATACAGTGAAGGACGATTATTGCTTCTGTTTGTAGGTGACTGTCAGCCAGACATAGGATATAGTCCTGCGTCTCAAATAGCACTTCTGACACCATGTTATCAAAAATTGCTGGTGTGATGCTACCAAGATACAGTTGTAGGTGGTGAGGCAGGCCTGGGTGGGAGATGGATTGGACCTCTTTGAGGAAGTGGTAGGGATCAGTATGCGTTCTCTCTTTGCACAGATGCAGATCAGGAACCTGACATCATTGACCCCTGCAGGTGAGGCAGGCTTGACGTGGCCTGTGGGCATTAATGCCCCATTTCTTCCAAAGTCACGTTTTGAGGTAATCAGCTGGGACTACTTCACCGAGCAGCACCTCTTCTCCTGTCCTGATGGCTCCCCCAAGTGTGAGCTCTCTGGAGCCAGCAAAGCAGATGTCGGTGAAATCATTGAGTCAGCACTTGAGCAACTTAACAGTCGCTACCAACCTCTGCTCCGCTTCAGCAAGCGGCAGTTGCTGAATGGCTATCGGCGTTTTGACCCCACACGGGGCATGGAATACACGCTGGACCTACTGCTGGAGGCAGTGACTCAAAAGGGCCACAGTCATGTTCTGGCCAAACGAGTGAACTTAGTGCGGCCCTTAAGTAAGGTAGAAATTATTCCTATGCCATACGTGACAGAGGCCACACGGGTGCAGCTTGTGCTTCCCTTGACAGTGCAGGACCTGGATTTTGTGGCCAACTTCCTGGATATGTTTGCTATGAACACACTGGACACACACGATAATGCCTTGCTGACTTTGCTTTTCATCTACCATCCCTTTGATGCACAGCGAGTCAGTCAGGTGGATGTTTTTGCTGGAGTCAAAGCCATGGTAGGAGAACTGGAGAAACGCTATGCGGAAGTTAAAATCCCCTGGATTAGTGTTAAAACTGAGGTGCCATCGCAAGTGAAACTCATGGATATAGTCTCAAAGAAGCACCCTGTTGATACACTATTCTTCTTGGCCAGCGTCTGGACAGAAATCAACATGGAGTTCCTGAACCGTTGCCGCATGAATACTATCAGCAATTGGCAAGTCTTTTTCCCAGTGCATTTCCAAGAGTTCAACCCTGCACTGGTGTACCGTGGTGAGCAGACTGCTTCCTCCAGCACTGACTTCCTGAGGGATGGGCATTTTGACAGACATTCCTTTGCTGAGGCCTGCTTTTATAACTCTGACTATATGACAGCACGTAGCAAGCTAGCAGCTGATATCCTAGACCGAGATGAGGTGCTGGAGACCATGGAGGTATTTGATGTCTTCCTCCACTATTCTGGTCTGCACCTATTTAGGGCTGTGGAGCCAGGGTTAGTGCAGAAATATGCACTGAGGAGCTGCAATCCCCGGCTTAGTGAGGAGTTATACCACCGCTGTGTGCTTAGTAACTTGGAAGGACTTGCATCCCGTTCACATTTAGCCATGGCCCTTTTTGAGCAGGAACAGGCCAACAGCACTTGAGAGACTAGAAACATGAAGAGCTTCTCAGCACCTTAACACTTGGCACTTTTCATCCCCTTCCCAGCCTTGTCATGGGTGAAGGGCATGTGAAGTCAAGGCAGGAGGAAGACTTTTCCAGCCCTGCTCTGAGGCACAGGCATGGGCTACAGAGAGAGGCTGTTTCTGTGTTGATTTTTTTTTTTTTTTTGGGGGGGGGGCTGGGTGGGGGTGGCTTGTTTTTTAAGTAAATAAAAGTTTATTTCCAGGCAGACTTGTGTGGTTACTTGTAAGCATTATAGTGTCTGGCATGAGGTATGTAAAACAAGCTGTAGAGTTGACCTTCAAGCCATGCGATTCTGCTGAGCAGTGCAGAGAGTGTGAATATGAGCTGTGTACTGGAAAAAGTTCCCTTGCCTGTGCTACTCTGTGCTGTTGTTGCACCTTCCTGTGTGTTTGTCTCATGTATTCATTTTTCAGGAGACATAAGCACAGCTTGTCTAGTTTACTGCTGGACAAAGCTATTCAATGCACTTCTGCTTTGATATGTTTGGCTCCTCTGCAACTGCAGAACATTAATTTTGTTGTGTAAGCTGGGAAGGTGAAGGAGCAGAAAATTCCCTTTGATATGCACCAGGTGTGCTTCAGTTAGGCTGAGCACTGTGGTATGATACAGGGTTGCTGTATGCCCTAGAGAGAAACCAAGAACCCTCTGAAGGTCATCAACTACCTTTCGGTTCTGCAGATGGAGCAAAGTCTTATCAAGAACAGCTATGTCACTTCCTATCACAGATGGGTAGATGGCAAGGCTAGCAGATTTAACATTTCAGCTTCAAGGACTGGTAAGTCCTGCACCTGTTAAAGTGGTGAGCCTGTGCAACTGTTTTAAGGGACAGAAAATTCCTCAGTTACACCATACTTTTTACTGTGTTCCTGGCTGTGTGAGCTGACACAGGCAGGATGCAGGAACAACCACATAACCATGAATGAAATGCAAAGAGTAAATTCATTCTGGTAACCTTGCAGTCCAGGGGCTCTCTGCAGCAGCACCTGGGCAGAGGCACGCAAGCGGGGACGCTGGTACCACAGAGCTTGGTCCTTGCTAGTCAGAAAGAGGAGAAGAAAGAAAAGATCTTGAACTTGCTGCTTTTTCCTGTATATATTGGGGATTTTCATAGGCATGCTTTTCCGTTGTTCTTTGATCTTCTCCACAGCAGGGCAGGAGTCTCAAGGATGTTCAATAAGGTGCCTCTTGAATCTCTCACAGGCCAGTGTTATCTAAACACACATTTTACCTGTCAAGCACATAAAGCTAAACAACAATTAGTATGATACATCTGTTTTTCAACACCACAGCTGCAAGTCACTTGAGCGTGTTTACAATCCTTCTCACCAGTTTTCCATGGTATTCCCACGCTGGCTCTATGCAACTTTAATACGCACAGTTTTGGGACCTGGTTTCCATTGGGTATATCCACCTGCTTGCCATGTGCATTTTCATGGAAGCAGGCAACTGTTTGCTTATTCTTAAGGGCTGTTATTCCCAAATGATGTCCATGTTTTCATCAGTGTAATTATTAAATGGGTGAAAAGCTGTCTTTTAATGACCAGGTGTAGGTTTTCAGTGTGCTCATATGGGAGCAAGTTTTTGGCCAAACGTCACACTTATTTGAGGGGAAAAAAAGTTGGTAAAAGTGTGCAGATAAAGGTTAACCAGGTAGGAGAAAATCGTGACAGGTCTGTTATACAGAATGATTCGGATACTAGATGTACTTATATGTAAGGCAGGTAACTGCAAAATCATTTATTCTGTATCACAAGGAAGGGACCTCTGGAGCTCATTTCATTCAGCTCCACCTTTGCACAAAGGGTCAGCTGGAGCAGGTTGCTCAGGACTGTGTTCGGCTGCATTTTAAGTATCTCCAGGGATGGAAGCTCTTGGCGATCTGTTCCAGTGCACAGTAAGTTTTACAGTTAAAAAGTTCTTTTTCATGTTTAAATGGATTTTCTTACATTTCAGTTTGTGCCCATTGCCTCTTGTCATGTCACTGGACACCACTGAGAAGCATCTGTTTCTGTCCTCCTTATACTCTCTCATCAAGGACTTATATATATGGGTAAGAGCCACACTGAGCCTGTGCTCCAGGCTAAACCATCCCAGCTCTCACAGCCTCACCCGTTATGACAGACACTCCAATTACTTAGCTGTCTTCACAGCCCTTCACTGGACTCACTCCAGTATGTCCATGTCTGTCCTTTACTGGGGAGCCCAGAACTGGACACTCCAAATTTGTCTCACCAGTGCTGAGTAGAGGAGATGCATCGCTGGCCTTGACCTGCTGGCAACTGCATTCTCCTAATGCAGTCCAGGATGCTGTTGGCCTTCTTTGCTCCAAGGGAACGCTGCTGGCTTATGTTTACCTTGTTACCCACCAGGGCCCCACCAATGTTTTTACTGTAAAGCTTTCAGCTTCCCAGCTTCTTTGCAACCAGTATCTTAGAAATCAGAGGCCAAAACCCTGATGTGAGCTTGTGAATTTCAGTGTGATGAGCCACTAAGTGTGACTAACTCCATTCACAGCTGCATAAGCACCGTTTAAGGAAAGATAGTATTTTCTATGTTCACAAGAAGTATGAGGTGGAGGTGTCACCATCAAAAGAGATGCTGAAAGATTAAAAAAGCTTTAAAAGCAGTACTTGAGGTCTGGAACACTGCTTCAATTTGGATAGAAATCTTAGATTTTTTTTTTTTTTTTTTTTAAAAAAAGCCAGAGATGTCTTGATTACAGTTACATGGGAAGAAGTCAGATCTCTGCTGAATGTCTTTCTGGGATGCATGTTTGTTCCTAAGCAGACCTTCAAAGAGTGAGAACAGAAGCTAACTGGGAAACTTTGTTTTGCAGTGGTTGTTTTGCATGAGGATGTGCCGATCCGTTATGACCCCGGTAGGAAAAGCACTCAGACTGTGTAAGGTATTTAAAATATGTATTAGAGCTAACATTATAAAGAGAGAATAGTATAGATAATCATATATCCTTTAGATGCAGAGAACCCCAAGTGATGTAGCATTGAATGGACCTCTGATCCACACACAGCACACCATGCAGACCTCATCTGTAGAGTAGGTTCTCCCATTTTGGCCATTAGAGCTAGTATAGGATTACAAGAAAACAATTCTATTAATCATTTATACTGTCAGACAGAAAGGATGTTTGCATGAGAATTTCTTGCCTCACTTTTCAACAAAGGCAAGGCCATGCAGGTGGCATAATCGCTGGTATGGACTGAGAGCTGACTGCGAGCTCTTCTATTACAAGATGCTGACTGAGTTTGTCCTGTAGGAAAGGGATCTGTGCAGCAAACAGGCCTGAATGTCATATATATGACAACCTCATGGTGCCAGGACACATAGCCTGTAAATGCAAGTTTCACTACGGTGTAATATCCAAGGAGAATTTCCTGAATCATTGTTCTAGGTCATATGTCTGGAAGGACTGGCAATGGGCACTGGATGCTGTAGAAAACTACATAAGCAAAGCAAGCAGTCTGATGCAATGCATGGGGGTAAAACAGGTGTCATGAAACCAAATTGAAAGAATAAACACTGAAAAAGAGGCAGTAAGTTAACCATCAGGAAATCTCTCTGTGTGGCAATGAAACTGAAAGCTGTAGGGGTTGTAGCAGTTGGGGATATCTGTGATGTAAAACAAGATGCTACAGAGAAGGTTTTAAAATGACATAGGACGTTTGTCCTATAGAATTATTAGTGAGTCTTCGTTAGAGAAGAAAGACAATCATGGGAAACAGGATAGCGAGATTTGATGGACCGTCATTTAAACAAAACAAAGACGTTAGCCAAAAAGTTGGAATGGATCATTGGTAAGTCACTGCCCACGTCAGTGCATATAAGACGATGCAATACCACACCTGAAACTCTTAGGAGCATCTGGTATCTTGGGAGAAAACTGAGGAAAGCTGGAAACTGATTTTTTTTCTTTTTTTATAAACACAGCTCTGTGGGAAAGGAAAGGCAAGAAATACTGCCAGAAAACTGCTGAGTACATAAACTGAAGATGCTGGTTTACTGATCAAAACTCTGCATTCCAAGGTGAGAACAGGTTATATGAAAGGAACAACTTGCATCTTACAGGCAGGCAGGTTAACTTTCACAGTTATGCTCTAGCTGGAATAGGCTGGGGATAGTAAACTAAAAATACAATAAGTCAAGCACTGTAAAGAGGAAAGAAAAAAACCAAATTAAATGTTCAACAAATTGATCCAGTGTTACACCAAACAAGAAAAATGTTAATTGCTCTTTACAGACGCCTAACACTACACTATAAGCAATTGAAACCAGAAATGCTAATTGATAAGGAATTTGGTGTAGTTGGCATTACTATATAACTAATACTAGTCAAGGTGGTTGTACAGCAAGCGAGACTTGGCAAATGACATAAGCCTTTGAAGTTACATGTTGAGTTAAAGGTGATCAGATAGCCATTACAGGCCTGACAATCCATTTGATTTAATGCAATGCTTTAACTATTAAACAGAAAGTTATACAGCAGCAAACAAATCGTGTGAGTTAAGAACTGGTTAGCATATCAAATAAGAGCCAGCTGTTGGATTTTGGCACTTCCACTTAGGTCCTAGGGGGGACAGTTCTCCAGCCAGTGCTGTTTGACACTTAATTGGTGATTTGAAAGAAAATGTAAGATCTCTACAGATAAAATCTGCAGATGATGTAAAAAATGAGTACTGCAAAAAACAGTCATAAAGATAGGGTAACAGTGGAGAAGAGTGTAGCAGAGTAAGGCTGCTCAAATAGCTTCTGTCTTAAAGCAGTCAAGTTCAAACTTATGTGCTTGGGGAAAATGAAGGCATGTCACTCCTCCAAAGAAGACTGTGTCAAAATAATAATAATTAAAAAAGGTAAGTCTGGAAAGAAATTGGCTGTATTAGCGCACAAGCAGTTTGACTAGGACCCACTATTTTAGACACTAAAACACAGAGCTATCCCAGCCCTGTAAATTTTACAGTTGAAGAATAAGACATAATATAACAGATCTATACAGGTAGGTAATCTGGGGGAAACATGCTGTTGATGTGAGAGACAGCAATAAGGCCCCTGATGGCATAGCCCTTTTTTTTTTTTTTTTTTTTTTTAAGTCTTGAAGGGAACAGAGAGAAAAAAAAGAGAATGTACAAGAGGTTCACAAAATTTATCTGAAAACTGGAAAAAATATTTTACAATGAGAAATGCAGAACTCCTGTAGTGATAAGGCAAGATGTAATGGCTTTAAGCTGCTTTTAGTGGTTTTAAACTAAAAGAGGGAAAATTTAAACTAGATATAAGGAAGAAATTTCTTACAATGAGGGTGGTGAAACACTGGAACAGGTTTCCCAGAGAGGTGGTAGATGCCCCATCCCTGAAAACGTTCAAGGTCAGGTTGGACGGGGCCCTGAGCAACCTGATCTAGTTGAAAATGTCTCTGCTCTTGTCAGGGGGGTTGGACTAGCTGATCTTTAAAGGTCCCTTCCAACCCAAACCATTCTATGAATCTATGAATTCTAATTACTTAGAAGGTTGTGAAGTGATCTCATTAGAATGTGTAAGTACATTTACTGAGCAAAAATGCTGGATGCTAAAGAGGTTTTTAATTGTCTAGGGGTTAAGGCACAACAACAACAACACCAAAACTAGCAGCTTTAAACTGCAACAGATAATTCCAACTGAAAATAGGCGCATGCTTTTAGTGATGAAAGTGATTGGCTAACGATGTTACAGAGTGGTAGCTTCTCCAGCATGTTACAATTGACCTGGTTTGTGTAACAGATCATTGGAGGCCTATATGAAATTACTTGTCATATGTAAGTGGGCAGAATTAATAGTCCTTCATGGCCTTCAATTTCATGACTGTGAATATATAGTGGATGAAAGTTGCAAAAGAGAAATCCATCAAAGGCTATTAAACACAAAGCCAATAGTTCTGTCACAGCAGGTCTCTGAATCGCAAATCACTGTGAGCTAGGAGAGCATTTGGGGAGGTATCGTTGTATGTCTACCCTACTTTTATGATCTTTTCTAGGCATTCTGTGTTGGCCTGTCAGGAACAGGGTAAATGAGTCAGGTGTACTTACGATTTGACTCTGTACCACCATTTTTGTGTAATTATCTGCAAAAAAAGGACTAGATCTTTTTCAAATACATACTTTAGTTCATCCAGAAATATAAACTGCATGAGGATCATGATACAGAATTTACAGACAACAATATGGGGTCATGGATTTTCCAGAAAGACAAATTACCATGATTGCCATCTTTGACCTTGTAAAATGAGAAAATGCATACCCTCATTAGGTGTCTGTCATGCCTTCAGCTGTGCTTCCCCTGTCATGCTCCAGGAAAGTATACTTTTGTGTGTACTTCGCTTTCTTTGGGCTCCATGTCTTTGGATATTTTTCTTCCATGTCTTCAGTTGTGGTATGGGTAACTTGCTCTGTTGGATGTCCTAGGCAGGCTTACTTATCCTGTTGGAACAGTCTTTGCTGATCCCAGAGAAAAATGTACAGTATATGTTACAAATGTAAGAAGCTTTTGTCCCAGCTGCATTTCTAACTTCAAGAAACGGGTGAAAATAAACTCATCATCTTCTTACCTATGACGGAGCTGCTGCTCTATTCCTAACTAAAAGGTATACTTAAAAAAAAAATACAGATGTTGTGAACTCAGATATTGTATCTGGTCATGGTGTCCATCAGTCTTCAAGACTGGAATATAAATGATGTGACTCTCCCATGCGAGGGGGGATGTGCAGCCTATCTCATCTGGGCAATGTGTATGGGGTGGTTTCCGCCTCTCCTCCCTTGGCAGTGCTAAGCGGTTGTGTCTGTGCAGTCCCTAGGATGACTGCACTCATCTCGGTCACAGCTGACAGGGTGCTGGATTTTCTCATTCCAAAGTGGTTCACAGTCAATCGCTCTCACTCTGGAGAGTGCAAGCTAACCACTTGCAGATGGTCTAGTCTGTTCCATAGAGAAGTTTTGGAGTTGCTGTTGGTCAGAGCAGATGACCAGATACAGAGGATGATATAATCTCGTCAACAGGTGCACATTTCCCCAGCAAAAGCAAGGTATTCTTGCTCAGCAGACTCCTCCACTCTTAACTTCAGCATGATGACTTCTTTTCTGAGGAACTTTCTCTCTTCTATTTGGCCTTAAGCATTACCTTGTCACACATCCATCACGAAACATATTTTACAGTACTGCCAAACTTGTGCAGGCTGCTAGTTTGCTCTCCTGCCAGGAGTTCTAGCCTAAATCACAAGGTGCTTTCTTGCAAGCTCTCTCAGGGCTTGCCCTTCGTGAGTCATGTACCTTAGCCAAGATAGTCATGCTCTCTTGCATTCCTTTTCCAGATTGTCCTTCCTGGATGTACCTAGCACTTAAATTATCCTCTCAACATGCACACTGAACCATTTCTTCCAGGATGCTCAAAGGTGGCAGTTTCTGGATTACAGATAACACAAAAACTCATTTTTTCATTTACAACAGTGTTTTTCTAGTGTAAATAGCTGTAGCAAAAAGCTTGAAAATGTGACACATGAAAAATGCAGACTGAAAAAGCTGATGGCACATAAATATGTAGCCCCCATCTAAAAATACCCAGTGAGACGTAAATACACATGATAATCTTTACAACACTTTATTTCAGCTTTTAGACTTACAACCTTTCTGAACACTTGGAGTTGGCAGACTTGCTTGGCTTCTGCTCATCTGGTTTTCCTTTTAAACGGGGTTGTTTCCTTTCACCCCTTTCCCACAGCTCCTTGGAGCATCACACACAATTGTTCACTTTCAGCGCTCATCCTATACAAACCCCCCTTCTCATCTCTCATTGTTTGCAGTGCTTCTTTAACTTAAGACCAACTCTCTTCAGTGCTTCTTCAAATCATTTTTTGAAAGTGGACATCACAGAAGTGTATGTCTTGCACTGGAAATAGTTTTTCTTTTCCCATTATAATTGGCACAGTACAGCAGACCCATGGTCCGCCAAACGCAGTATCCTCGTCCCCCCAGGAGTTACTAGCTCCTTAAGAGAAGGCTGTCCAACAAAGGGTATAAAAATACAGGACAGTAACTCTCGGTACAGATTAGTTTTGAATTTGAAATACCAGACGTGCTTCCAAGCTCCTTCCCCCCACGTCCACTCCCGATATACACGTTGCTGTTGTTCACATCACCGCCGACATTCTCGTCGACCCTCGGCGAACCGTCGTCCCCGGACAGCCCCGCCGCAGCGCCTGCCTGCGCCGCCCGCCCGGCACCGGGCGGCCGCGCTCCCCGAACGGTCCCTGGGGCTCTCCCCGGCCCGGCACCGGGGGCGCCACGCGCCCTCCCGCCGCCACCGGCGCCAGCCCCGCCGCCCGGTGGGTCCGCGGGGCGGGCCGCTGCTGGCGCCGCCGCCAGATGGGCCGGGGCCACGGGCAGTCGCTGCGGCCCGACGGCGGCCCGGGGCGTGGGCGCCGTGGCGGAGCTCGACCCGCCTGAGGGCCGGGGGGGAAACGGAGCGGCGCAGGGGGCCGGGGCCGGTCCCGCCGCTTTGCCGGGCCGGACGGCAGCGGCCGGAGGCGCCGTGGCGGCGCGGGAGGGCGGCTGTGGCAGCAAAGGGGCGCGGGGGGGGGCCGCGGTGGTAAGGGGCGCTGGGGGCTCTCCGGTGAGTTGGCGCCCTGCGGCGGGTGAAGAGGGGGCTGCGGCGGCGGGGGGAGGCGCTGTGGCACCGGGACTCGATGTCGGCAGGGGGCTGCGGGCCGCGGCAGGGCGAACGGACTGCGGCCGCGACGCTGCGGCGGCGGCCGCGCAGCTCGCCCGCCCCTCTCCCGGGGCTGCCGCGCACACGGCCGATGGGCGAGGGCCCTCCGGCGGCGACAGGGCCGGGGGCGCCCGAGGGGCTGGAAGGGGACGGGCGCTGCCCCCGCCCGTCCACGGGAGGAGCTCCGCGCCGCACCGCCCCCGCAGAGCTGGGAAGCGGGCGCAGGGGCCGAGGCTGCGCCGTCCGCCCGTCGTGGACGCGGCGCTAAAGCGCGGGAGGCCGGAGAGCGGTCAGGCCGGAGGGGCGGCCGCTCTCGCGCCGGAGCCGTCCCCGCCAGCGGCGAGGGCGCTGCGGGCGGCCCGTCCCGGCACCGCGCTGCCGGCTGCTGCGCGGGCGGCGAGCGGCGCGCACTTTGCAGACGGTCCCTGCGCCGCTCTCTGCAGCGCCGCGCAGGCGCCCCGCGCCCGGCGCGGGGACGGCGGCCCCGGCGCGAGCGGGAGAGCGGCGCGGCGGGGAGGAGCATGGACGGGACGGTGAGCCTTGCCCCGGGTCCCGCCGCCCCCCCCCGCCCCGGGCTTCCGTCCGGCTCGGCCACGCGGCAGCGCTTGCCGTGGCTCTGTCCCGGCCACCCGCGGGACGCCTCCGCCCGGGCACTGCCCCGCGCCAGCGGCAACCCCCGGGCCAGGCGCGGACCCCGGGCACTGGCGCTGCTCCCGCCCCGGCGCTGCCTGCAGGGTACGCCCGACCGGGAGACCGGCGGGGTCCGGGTAGCAGACCCCGCGCCGCCGGTACGCCGGCCGGCGGCGCCCCTTCCCGCGGCGCTCGGTGGTCGCCGCACGGCTGCCGTGCGGAGCCGGGGGCTGGAACAGCCTGACGACCGGCGCGCCGCTCTCGCCGTTCTTCCCTTCGGACTCGGCGTTGCGCCGGTACAGCCGCTCACCCGGGCCCCGCCGGTTGTTCTAGCGCGTTCCCCCGTATCCTCGGCCGAGCCGTGGTGGCTTTGCTGCCTCGCAGGGACCCAGCTGGCTTGGAGAGACAGGCAGAGGGGGAAAGCCCGTTACTCATTTACCACCCTCAAATGTGGACTGCAAGCCCGCTCGGGAGGCTTTTCCCGCAGCAGGGACTGGGCTTCCCGGGGGACACACCAGCACCCGTTTGGAATCGCCCAGCCTGCCCTGGCATGGCCCTCTGGAGAGGAGGGTTATCTTCTTAATACCCTGTCCCTGGAGACACTCCACATCCCTGTGCTGTCCTGTGACTGACAGTCGTCTCTAGTGCTTCAGGAACAGCCAACTTTCATGCAGGAGATAGCACCTTTTGAGAGAGAGCATTTGTCTTGCTGCCTCTAAGTGCCCCACAGGTCTGTTTTCAGAGGGAGATACGTAGTCCAAGATACAATCTCAGGACACACTGATCTGTATCAGTAGGAGACTGATGCTCTGCATGGCCTTCCAGAAGATCTTGACTTCCCACAGAGGCAAACCGTCTCACTTTGGTGCCACGAGCTTGCTGCTGGAGATTGCCGCTTCCTCCTTCCCTCCTGCTCCCTGGGGCCTGAACAATTCTCCGTTTCCTCTATCAGCGTGGCCTGTGGAGGGACCCTGTGTGCAAGTTGCTTCTGGGCAAGACTGAGGTAGAAATTAAGTGGGGGCCTGAGGAGTAAGCAAGGTCATTTACCAGTTAGTATGGCGTACGGGTGTGTTTGTGCTGTATCCTTGCCTAGTGCTGTCAGCACTGCCCTTCTTGGAGAGACTGGCTTCATACTACTGCCCATCCAGGGGATTCCTGCAGCTTCTGAGAATAACCGCTTCCTTGGTGCTGCCTCAGGATCAGTTAACAACCTACTGTTTACCAGGGGGACACTGCCATGAGAAATGAGCCCATCTTCCATAGCAGAATCCCCTCCCCTCTGTATGTGAGGAAGAAACTCCCAGCCTGGCCTTGCCCCAAAGGCAGGGGTGTGAGATTCACAACACTGTCAGCCTGTGGTTGCCTCCTTTTCTGCAGTGCTGCAGTGATGTTCCCCTCTGTACCTCATGCGCCCTCTTGGCCCAGCCCTTCTCACTTGCACTACCTCCAGTGCGGTGTTCTGCCTCAACCACTGCTTTCCTGGACTCCATCCTTCTGTGACTTCAGCTCTGGTTTAGCACAGTTCACCATGATGTTCGTTCTGCCCTTTGTTCTTTCCTTGTTTACTCCCTGCTGGACCTAGAGCCTTTTTACTGTCCCTGATGGAGTTTACGCTTGTGTAAACTGCCTAGGCTGGTACTGCGATGCTCATATTTCCCTTTCTTGCCTATCCATTCTTTGAGCAGTTGCTTCTAACTGCATGACTAGGTATGAGCTTATACTTGTGAATGCTGTGAATGCTGGTGTTCGCATCTGTTCTGCTGTAATGCTTCTTTTCTTCATCAACTACAGTAGGAAGCTGTCAGAAGCAGTGCTTTGTATACACAGGTGCAGCTGGCTCAGTTCTTCCCAAGGAGCAGCTCCCTCATCCTTCTTACCCTGGATTATTTTCTCTGGGACCTATCATGAATATGCAGACACTGGAGCTGCCTGATGATACCCTAAATCCATGGGATCATTAGTTCTCCCAGTCTGCAGCTAACATTGCCTGCTGAAATGCTGGAGTGTTCCGATAGCCTTTAAGGATTTGATTTTTTAAGAATGAAAACAAGCTGACTTGGCTAAAGTTCCTGAACTGGCCTCCTTTCCCAACGGTTACCAAAGACGTCTGAGGGCATAAGCATAACTGAGACTGTCTATGTAAGAAGATACCCTTGCTCCTTGGTTAGGCCAGGCAAATTCCAGGGATCCCTTCCAATCTTAACCACCCTACAGTTCTTATTAGAGCATGCCTCAATATGTTGACAGGTTATAGGCAAGTGGTGTACCTTCTTCATGTTTTTTCCAATTTCCCCAAATGCAAGTGGCTCCTGTTTGTAAGTTGAATAGCCTGCAAGGATGGCCTAGTGACTTGGCAACATAGACATGCCTCTGTGTGCAGTTGTCTGCAGAGAAGTCCCTAATCACTATGTCAGTCGCATCTTCTTTCTTGCCTTTTCCCTCTTTTTTTTTTTTTTTTTTTTTTTTCCCTCTCCCAGTTTTACTGCTTATGAAGTGTCACATGGGTCGGTGCTGTTGTAGGAAATTTTATTTATATTGTATAGTACTTCCCTCTCACTCGGTATGTACTTTCTCTTTTCAGAGCTGGACCCAGATGCATCCTCAGTCTGCTGTTTTAAAGCTGTTCCTGCTTCAGGTCAATGAGAGTATCTGCTGCTAATTCACCATGACATAATATCTGGTCTCCTGCCCCTTCCTGTTGGATAAGTTTCCTGCTTCCTCTTGGTCTATACACATGTGACTCCGGGCGTTCATCAGCTACCTTGTCTGGTACAGGTAGGTTTTAGTCCTTTGAAAAATGACCTGTTCTTGAGTGGGAAGAATGTGTCTCTGCTTTGTATTGTGACTGGAAAATGTTTGCCTTTGGACATACGGAAAATGCTATTTTGTGAAATAAAGCCTGAACCACCTGCTTGCTGCTATTGACCTAAGCAGGTCCTTTTACTAGCCAACTACTTCTGTGATAGTTTCTGCTAGTGCTGACAGAGAAGGTGCTGATTAGGCAGAGTGGACTGGCTCAAAGCGAGTAACGTTAGAGAACGCAGTTGCTAAGATTTAGGCCTAACAGAGGAAAGAACGAAGAGTAGTAGTAGCAGCAGCAGGTATTCTTTTTGGTAATTCATTACTCCATTAGCTACAAGTAAACATAATTAGACCTTGTCAGATGGTTATTGATTTGTAGGGTTATCATGCTTCTCACAGCAGGCTTAAATTAGCGTGATTAGCTCTTCCCAGCTGGTAGACTTCTCCAGTACCTGCTGTTGTTGGATATGTGTTGGTCATCTCCATGATAAGGTACTTTATTTTCTACCATTAGTGCCATTCTTCTTGTTGTTTCCACTGGTGAACATCCACCTGTATCCATCTGTGGTTTTTTTCCCCTTTTCCCCCTGTCAGGACACAGTAGGCCTGTAAGGGACTTTGTTTTCCCTGTAACTGGATCATGCCTTTTTACAGCCTGCATAGGTCACTTCACTGGTAGCAAAAGTTGTCTGGTAGAAAAATGCATTCTATTTTGCATTGGAAATAAGTAGCCTAGGTTATAACATTTTATTTTATTACTTTAAGACACGTTAGGCTTGTTATTGGCATCTGATTTGGCTCTTTAACAACCACAGTGCTTGCTGCCTGCTGCAGCACAGTTACAAACTTTGCCCGGTGCCTGCTACCTCTGGCTTTTCGATTCTGCCTGAGCTAGGGAAAGTCTGTTATAGAGATACCAGTACTAGTCTACCAATCATAACTTAAATGAATTTAAGAACTGTGTTGTGCTGAGTCAGACCGAAGTATCCTGTCTCTGACTAGTAATGGATATATGGTAAAGGAACAGGAAAATGAAGCAAATGCTGAATCATTTTTTTTCTTCCACATACCTTTTAAGTTTTTGTGGTCATCTAATTATGGAGTCAGCAGTTTGGAGTAAACAGTGTTAGAAATCTCCCAAATTCTTAGAAGTCTGCTGTTTCAATGCTGTTATCTTCATTGGAAGGAGTTCCAGTTTTCTGCGATTGACTTTTATGTGATTAAGTTTTCTGTCACTATTCTGCCCTTTTCTGTTCAGTTGAATGTTCTCTTGGATTCTGGGTCGAGGGAGAACTGTAGGACCATTCGCTTTGGCATGTTCCTAAATGTAATGTGTACCTATATCCTGCTTGCAGCTGTTGCTGAGTAAGGATATGTCTTTTAGAAAGGCAGTTTGGTAGTTCTTCTCATCAGGTTCCAAATGATAGAAAACTGAAGTACGGATGAGAGCTATTTGGCAGAGGGAGAGACCAGACAGAAAGGGGGTGACTGCAGATGCTTGGCAAAAGAAACTGGAAGTAAAGATAATGAGAATAATAACCTCCTAAGCAGGAAACGCTTTTGTGTTTTTTTCACTTGTGTTGGCACTTATGGATGGTGTTGGGTTCAAGATGACCACTGAGTGCCAGGCAGCAAATGTGGCAAAAGGCTTTTTTTAGTTGACATCTAGGAAAGTTTATTTCCTTTTCAGTTCTGACATCCCGCTCCATTTCTTTTTGTTCCTGTAACTATCACGTGCCATGTTCTCTATGCTGACTAACCTGTTAAGAACCCATTGATGTTAAAGTTAATGCAGAATATACCTTATAATGTATATTCCTGCAGAGTCCACAACCCTCGCTGGAATCAGAGGAGCTTATGTATTAAAACTCCTTTAGCTTTTTGATGAAAGGCAAGGTGTTAGCTTTAACCTTTGGTACTCTTAATAACTTAGAGCTCACTCCAGTGATAAACTCACTTCTACTGTGGTATTGCTACAGTGGTTTCCGAAGAGAGTGCCTGGGCTAACACCTGGAATTTGCTTGTCTCCCCTTAAATTGAATAGCATTCCAGGAACTTAGCTTTTCTATAAAGGTACAGTTGAAGGAACTGAATGGTTCATAATTTAAAATGTAAAGGATTAAAGAGTTCTGGTATTATACCATGGGAGTTATCCAGGTTTTTCATTTATACAGAAGTGTCATAAATGCATAGAAACAAGCAAATAACTACAACTTGCACGCTTTTTCTTCTAGCTCACAGTTACTGCTGTGTTCTCTATAATGCTTTCATAATGTAGAAACTAGTGGGTCTTGTTCAGGAAATGTAACTCAGAGGTCATCGAGTGAAGTACGCCTGATTTTTGTGCATTGACAGCCTGAGATGCCCTTGTCAAATGTTTCTGACATTCACTGAGCAAGCATAAAAGTCACAGGGGTGTGGTCATTCTTGTACCTGGATATATTTATAATAGCACTGTCATCTCAATGCTGGACAAGAGTTCCCCATATTTTGATTTTCCTTCCACTTATTTAAAAACTCTCTATTCATTGGTTCTAGTCTTTGAAAGACAAACTTCCTGTCCTTTCATTTATGGCCTTTGATAGTCCAACAGCCTTTACTGTTTTGAGCTCTTATCATAATGATGATGTCTGTGTGTTTGTCTATGGTAGTTGTCCAAAGCTAGGGATGGAAGCATTTCTCTTTGAATGTAACTATTACCTTGGCTTAAATGAAGCCCTTAGCTAGACTGGAGAATTTGCCTGCTCCAAGAAGGTCAGTTTCAGAGTCTAATTAACATTGTATGTAACACTTTTTACCCTGAAATTTGGCACGCATTCTCTGCCTGTGAATGAGTTTTAAAAATAATTTGTTTAAAGGCAATTCAGCTCCTTTTGAGATCCTAAACTGCAGAGAGGAAAATACAATTTACCAATCATATATTTTTAAATTTATAGGCACAGCTGTTGCACTGGGGTGGGAAATCGTATAAACTTAACTTTTGATAAGCACGTGGCCTTTGGTTTGCAAATGTGCTTTTGATGATGTGAAAGAAATTTGACTTCATTGCAAGACATAACATTCAAAACCTATAAATTCATTATTTTTTAAGATTTAAACCAGTCATTTCCCCCTGGAAAAATATGAATGACTCATGGCAACTGCATAATTTACAGTTAAAAGGTGATGTCTGGATGGAGAGCAAGATTTGTGTTTGCAGCTGTTAGGTCAGTGAGGAACGATTTTTAAATGTTACTTGTGGAAAATTTTTTTTAGGCTTTCCATTTCCATGATAGAGAAGGGACATACTGCAAGGTTACTTAAGGTTTTTTATTCTTGTTTTTTCTTCTTTGAGATCATAGGGAGAATGATGTAGTAACTGAGCTGGCTGGTATGCTGATCTGATTCTGTGTGGACAGTGGTCAATAAGATTAGTTGAAAGAGAAAGTGCAAAGCTCATTCAATGTGTGGTGCATAGAATGACAGAATAGTTTGGGTTGGAAAGGACCTTCAAAGATCATCTAGTCCTGTTCCAGTGAGTGTCTCACCACCTTCATTGTAAAAAATGTCGTCTTTATGTCCCGTCTAAACCTACCCTCTTTCAGTTTAAAACCATTGCCCCTTAACCTGCTACTACAGGCACTGGTAAAAAGTCTCTCTCCATCTGTTTTATAAGCCCCCTTTAAATACTGAAAGGCTGCAATGAGGTCTCCCTGGAGCCTTCTCTTCTCCAGGCTGAACAACCCCAACTCTCTTATCTTTTCTTCATAGGAGAGATGTTCCAGCCCTGTGATAATTTTAATGGCCCTCCTCTGGACCTGTCATTACAGGTTCATGTCTGTCTTGCACTGTGGACCTCAGAGATGGATCCAGGTGGGGTCTCACAAGAGCAGAGTAGAGAGGAAGAATCCCCTCCCTTGACCTGCTGGACACACTTATCTTGATTCAGCCCAGGGTGCGGTTGACTTTCTGGGCTATGAGTGCACACTGCTGTTTCATGTCTAATTTTTCATCTACCATTATCCCCAAGTCCTTCTCCATAGGGCTGCTCTCAATCAATTCATCTCCCAGTCTCTACTGGTACTGGTGATTGCCCTGACGCAGGTGCAGGACCTTGCACTTGGCCTTGATGAACTTCATGAGGTTCACATGGACCCACCCCTCCAGCCTGTCAGGGTCCCTCTGGATGGCATCCCCTCCCTGTAGCCCATCAGCTGCAGCACTTGGCTTGATGTCATCTGCAAACGTGCTGAGGGTGCACTCCATCCAACTATCTATGTCGTTAAAAAAGATATTGATCAGTACAATTCCCAGTATGGACCCCTGAGGGACACCACTTGATACTGATCTCCATTTGTACATTGAGCTGGCAGCTATTTAAAGACATTTTTCTTAGAGCACAGGAACTATTGATTCCCACTTTCAAGAAATCAGGCAAGGAAGGTGGGAAACCAGCATGACTGAGTAGGGACCTCCTGGTCATACCGAAACACAAGAGGGAAATGCATAGGCCGTGGAAGCAGGAACATGCATCCTGAGAAGAATATAGGAATAATGCCCAGGAGTGTAGAGATGGGATCAGGAAAGCTAAGGCACAACTGGAGTTAAATTTGGCAAGGGATGTGGAGAATAATAAGAAGGGCTTCTATAGGTACGCTAGTCAGGCAAGGAAAACAAAAGAGATTGTAACCCCCAATAAATGAGACAGGGAATCTGGTGACAACTGACATGGAGAAGGTTGAAGTACTCAGTGACTTTTTCCCTGCTCAGTTTTCACTGACCGTTGCTCTTCCCAAATCTCACAAGTCCCTGAATCTCAAGGCAGGGACTAGGGGAATGAAGTCCCACCCATCATAGGAGAAGATCAGGTTTGAGACCATCTGGGGAAATTGAACATACACAAGTCCATGGGACCTGATGAAATGCCTGTCAGGGTCCTGAGGGAACTGGCTGATGGTGAATCCATGTAATTCTGTGAATGTTTGTACTTCCATTGAATGTACTTAAACTTATCATCATCACGTTCACCTCTCAGCTTTGTTTAGTTCATTAAACATTTTGCATTATTTAGGTCTTTCATGGACAACTTTTTTCAGACTTCTGGATTGTACTTGGCACTTCTTTATTCAGTCTTCCAACAGTGACTTCTCTAGTGATTGAAGTATGTAGAGAAAATCATCCTACTGTCCTTGCTTCCTCCCGTTCATAAATCTAAGGGTTCCTTTGGCTCCCTTTGCCACAGTGTGGCACAGGGAATTCAGTCTGAGTTGTTTTCCTACTGTTATACCTACTTTTTTTTTTCACATTTTCCACTTTTCAAGACACAATCTGCTTTAGGGGGATGTTTTTCTTTCTTGTTCTTGGATTGTTCCTTGCCTTTAAACACACACTTTGAATGGATCCGTCTTAATAAGATGGCTTGATCCAACAGTTCTTTTCTGCACTCCAGTTCATTAGAGTTGACTTTGTATTAATTTCCATATGCTGAATGACACTGTTGAATGTTATCTGACTAGTTACTAACGCTTCCCATAAAGATGCCTTCACTTTTGACTACGTTTACTGTTTAATTTGTGACAGCAAATTGGGGACATTAATGATATTTCATAGTGCTTATTTGTAATCAGAAAAAAAAATAGTCTAATAATACCCAGTTGTCTCTCTAGAATGGTCTTTCAAATCCCTCATGATTAATGCTAGGCCATAAGCTGCCTTTCACAGAAGGATCCTATTAGTTTCCAGTAGAGCCTGGCTTTTGTTCTATGGGCTTTGTTCTTCACAAACTTTCTCATTGTTCTCTTAATATTGCATCTCTGGATATTCTTGTATGAATGAAAGTGTCTAGTCCAAGGGTATCTGTTTATGGTTTGTAAGTAATTCTGGTGCCATTTTTGTACTTGGTAGTCCAGATCTATCTGTGGAAGGAAGTAAACCGGTGGGGACTGCCAAAGAATGCCACCACAAGGTCTCCCTGAGATCCAGTGGTATGCATAGACCAGCTAGGGCCCAAGGCAGTGTGATGGAACATCTGCTGTCATAACTTGTCTATGGGCTATCTGGTACTTCTCTGCCATCTTCTGGAGTATATGGTGGTATGTGTCTCGTGGCCATTTGACGCGTAAAGATTTTGCTGTGTGGTTTGCAATGTCAAGAAAATTGGATGCTCCTTACTTAGTCGACCCCTTTCTTTGCATGTCTCTTGCCAAGTCCTATATCATTTAATGCCCCAGGCTAACTATTCTGCCTGAAAAAGATTTGTTGATTTTTTGAGTTTGTTGCCTTCTCTTTTTGTTGGTGGTCCTCTAGTTCCTCTGCTACAAGATAATGTACTTCTAGTTTTGTCTCAGTGCTAGTCTTAATTTTGTACATTTCTCCCCTCCTCTGCAATATAAACAAGCACTCTTTTCCGGTTCTTCTTCATAAGAGCATTATTTTGAACCTAGTCTTTCCATATCTGTATCTTTATTAATTCTGCTGTATACTTCTTAGAGACATGACCAGCACTGGCTGCAGTATGATAAAAGCAAGAGAGAACTGCTGACTGATATCATGTACTGTAATATCTTCTGTCAGGCTCTTCATAACTCCTTCAAATTTTATTTTCTGAGTGAATGCTTCTGTCAAGTGCTGCAGCCATCCTCATCTGTTAGTATATTTAACAATGTAAATTGCACATGAAGTTGTAATTAGTGGAGTCCTGTCTTTTGTTCAGAGGATTGGTATCTAAGCATGCAGTTGCAGATAAGGAGTCAGCATGTCTTCTGTAGAGGCAAATGGTGCCCCATGGGTTCCTATTTTATTTTCTGTTGCATCCCTATTTCATTAGGATTAGAATTTTTTGATGGGTCACATGAATAAGAGTGGGCCTGTCAGCCTATTGTACTCCAGTGTTTTGAAAATGCTCTTAGCAAGGTTTCTGAAGACTGTAAAAGCTAATAAGGGAAGTGTAGAGTCAAAGGAAAATTCCTCATAAGCAGTAAGGAACAGTAGGAAAACACAGAATGGTTGAGGTTGGATGGGACCTCTGGAGGTCATCTTGTCCACCTTCCCTGCTCAAGCAGAGCTGCTTGCCCAGGACCATGTCCAGACAGCCTTTGAAGATCTCCAAGGTGGGAGACTCCACAACCTGTCTGGGCAACCTATTCTAGTGCTCAGTCACCCTCACCGTGAAACAGTGTTTGCTGATGTGCCAGGGGAACCTCCCGTGTGTCAGTTTGTGCCCGTTGCCTCTGGTCCTGTCACTGCACACCACTGAAAAGAGCCTGGCTCCGTCCTCTTTGCACTCTCCCTTCAGGTATTCATCTACATTAATAAGATCCCCTTGGAGCCTTTTCTTCTCCAGGCTAAACAGTCACAGTGCTCCTGGCCTTTGCTCATAGGAGAGATGTTCCGGTCCCCCTGCCAACTTCACAGCCCTTCACAGGACTCTCCAGGATGTCCATGTCTCTCTTACTGGCCAGGCCCAGCACTGGCCACAACACTCCAGCTGTGGTCTCACTGGTGATGACTGGAGGGGAAGGATCACCTCCCTCAGCCTGCTGGCAATAGTTTGCCTCATGCAGCCCAGGATAGCATGCACCTTCTCTGCAGTGAGGGCACACTGCTGGCTCGTGTTCAGCTTGGTGTCCACCAGGACCCTCATGTCCTTTTCTGACAAGCTGCTTTCCAGCTGGGTATGTTGGTGCCTGGGGTTGCTCCTCCCCAGGTGCAGGACTTTGCACTTCCCTTTGCTGAACCTCATGTGGCAATGTAAGGGTATGTGGAAGGTGAGAGTACACCTCTTCTTCATTAAGTTTATGCAGTCAAGGATGTTCTCAGTGCAGAGGGGATGACAAGTAAGTGGGGGAAGTGCTAAAGAAAAACAGAGAGAAACAAACATGGTAGTCAAGGGATAATGGAGACAAAGACCAAAGTATACTTTCACTAACTGACAAGCCATTAAGAAACTATAGGCATACCTTTGGAGAGGACTAACCTGAACTAGTGGAATCCCTGGGCCCCGGAGCTGCTGAAGGTGGTGGCTGCAGGAGGACAAATAAATGTTCTGTTTCTGTAATAGGAGGAGTGCCTCCCTGGTTCCCCATTGGTGTTCAGTGTATGATGAATGATTTCTAAAGAGGTAAATAATGAAGCAACAAAATTAGCCAATAATATGACATTATTCAGTGCAGTAGAACCTAAACCTGTCTCAAGACTGGGGAAGAGTGTTTCAAAACTGTAATATAATATGGCAGAATAAATTTAAGGTTGATGAATTCGTACGTAAAGTATAGAGAGAAAATAAGCCTACCAGTTACACTGTTGTCAAAATTATCTCTTTTGGCTCAGGAAAGAAACCCTAGCATCTTTATAGATAGTTCTCTGCAAACATGAGTTTAACAGTAGTGATTAAAATGGAAAATTCAATGTTAGGTATTATAGGAAAATAATTAACAAAATTGAAGTTATTGTTATAGTACTGTATATATCTGTGGTTCACCTATGTCCTGAAGAATAAATGCAGTTCTGTATCCCTTAAGATGCAGTGACTAGTAGAACTAGAAGAATTCTAGAAGAAGTGATAGTGAGAGCTGGAGAGATTTCCATCAAAGGAAGTATGTGAGAATTCTTTAGAAAAATGATAGATGAAGATAACTGTGCTAGAGATCATCAGTCATCATGGAGGAAAGGCAAGTTACTATTTATAGATCATATGGACATGTGATAAAATTATCAGGCAACAGGCTTAAAACAAACAAAGGGCTGTAGTTTTTCTTCAGCTCATGCCAAATTAGATTGTAGCATTTACTACTAAAAGATGTTTCAGCTGCGTATCTCAGTGCAGATGGGTTCAAACACAGGTATTAGACAAGTCAGTTGCTGGCTATTGAACCTAGTAGTTCAGGCTCAGGATGTTAGTAAACTATGAAACAGGGAAGCTATAAAAGGGGAATATGTATATCTTGTTTTTCGCAGTAATAGTGTTGTGGTTATGATGCTCTAGTAAAAAAAGTTTAACGTACAGGAGTATGTTTATTAGAATACCTGACACAGTTGTAAAAAAAAAAAAAAAAAAAAAAAACCCCACAAGATTTTATTTTAAAAAAATCTTATTTCATATATTCTTTCTTTGAGCATGTGGTACTAACTGTTGGCTAAGTAGACCTTTGATCTGAGATCAGATGGTGTCAGAAATATGAATTTTTCCACAGTCTTTGTTAAAAGTCTGAGGATCTGACGGCTTCTTTTATTCCAGATGTCAGTCATTGTTGTTAAACAACTTTAAAGGAGGGAAGAAAAAAAAAAAAAAAAAAGATGTTAAATAGTTTAGCTGCGACTCTGTTCCCCATCTTTGACTTTGTTGTTTCTTTCGTGTATTAGCCCTCTGAACTATATAGGGTTCCCATAACTGTACAAGTCTTCTGTACTGCTTTAAAATTGAATATAAAAATACTTTGTTTCTATTTACAGAGTGCTTTGGATGGCAAGAAAGGTGAAGATAGGAAAACTTTTTTTGAAAATCACATTTCACCAAAAGGAAGTAAAACTTTACGAGCCCAATTATGTTTTTCTTAGGAAGTCATGTAGTGGGTGTTCTGCATGATGTGGATAGGTGGGGTCCCTGGAAGCAGGTGGTAAGTTTAGGGTTTTCTTTGAGTTTCATGGAAGGATGAAGGTACCTTGGAGATAAGCAGAACACAGATGTCTCAGATTATACCATCAAGTGGGTCTGGGTGCTACGGGATGGGAGAGTTCCAATTCTGGATTTACAAAATTGAGAGAAAAGTTTAATAGGAGAGTTATGCTGCTGTGTCATCAATGTTGTATGTATCAGAGCCCTTGACTTTTAATTTGAAAAACAAACCTAGCAAGTACCAAAAAAGAACACTACTTAAGAGAGAAAATTAAAACGAAACCCTCTGAAATCTATCACTCAATTCAGATTAAAAGAGTGGGAAATTCTCAGATATTTTAGCAAGGATGTATCTGCACTTAATGCTACTCTGACAGCTTGTTGTTCAGATTGCACTGTAATATATGACTTGTCTTTTCTCTGCTTTCCCTCCTTGAACTGCTTCGTGGAGGCCTATTCTACACATCGCATTTGGACTCCCTTGTGTTCCTTCTACTGCACAGAATGTTGTTCATGTGTACCACTGCTTCTTGCCATAGCTGAGAGCTAAATACTTCTTTGCAGAAGTATTGTAAAGACATCTGAGTGCATGTTGAAGTACTCAGCTCCAGGAAGAGTCAACAGGCAGAGAAGCAGTGGTGGGCTAGGAAGCAGTGCCTTGAAGATGGTAGGAAAATTAGGAAAATAATAAATGATAGAGGAAGGGGCAGGGAGCTCTGGTGAATTACCACAGTTCTGGAGGTGGGCTTGGGGTTTCTTTGGAGGTGAAATGCAGATTAGGAATTGAAAATCAGCCAGCTGCAGAGTGTGTAAAAAGTGTTGGGGAAAAGAGCTGTAAACATGGAAAGCTTTCTTTATCTAGGACAGCTTAAGTTCTTTTGCCTGCCTGCCTGCCTGCCGCCAACTCATGCTTCTGTTGAGAAAAAAAGTAGGATAATGAAATGGTGGGAAGTGGTTTCAGTTTGGGGAAAACTTTGTGGCTTCAGGAATGGAGCTGTATGTGCTGGCTGGGTGGAAGGAACCTGAGTTGACCTGAGAACTTGGCTTTTGGAGATCTTCACTTTTTTTTATTGTTATGATACCAGAACTTGCAATTGCGGGGAGAAATACCATTACGCAGATTAGAACACACATTAATGTTATACATTGTCTTTACGAAAGACATTTAACTCTTACTAAAAGTATTACAAGTTAAGGTGGGTATCATCTTACAGTTATGGTTATATTATGAAGTACTTGCTTATTTTCTCTGTAAGTGCTTCAGGTCGCTTCTTACAGACTTTCAGTCTAGCTCCATCAAGCACCTGTAGGTTATTGCCAGATTTTCCCAACTTTGCAGGTATGAATAGAATGGATGGCAATTCTGCAGCAAAATTGGAGGCAGCTACTCAGTTGTGCTGACATAGCTAGGCCTTGAGCTGCATGCTTATGAAGGGACCATGCCTGGACTCTACTTCCATCTCTCTCGTCTTTATCCTGCTCAGACAAACATCCTCAGTGGGTTCTTATTTGAATGCTGATCCTGTGTGGACAACACGTGTGTGAACATGTCTTCCCTGAGTGGCTGTTGCCACCCCACAGTTTCTCAATTGTGTTCTGCCATTCAGCAGGGGAATAGCTCCGAGGAAGCTCTTGCATGGTATATGGCAGAGGCCACAGAGAGTCTGACTGTCTATCCTCTCATCCCGTCATCACATAGCACTGGTGTCATCTAATACAACTTGTCTCTTAACTCTGTCCTGCAACTGTTTTTCCTTCTCCATAGTCACTGACAGTGCTGTCATAGATTTTTTTTTTTTTCTTTTGCCAGATCTGTGCTCCATCTTAACTTCTTGTTCCAGTAACTTCCTTGTACCTTTTTTGTGGGCTTCCTATGTCACTTTCTAGTAAATCCTGTCTATACATCTTTTAAACCTTCCTTGATCCCCTCTCCTTATCTGGTCTTACTGTGCTTTTCTCCCCATCTTCATGTTTTGTACTGACTCTATTTTTTCCTAAAGTTCTGTTGCTATTTCCCTTCCTCCTATTTTAGCCCTTACACCTGTGTTTTGGCTTTGTTCTTCATGGCTGTTTCTGGGTACCAGGATAACCTTGCTGCTGCAGTAGTATGAATTGGCTGCTTGTACCGGGTTGTCCCTGATTCATGCACCCACTTTAGCTCTTGCTTTGCATAAGCAGTTTAGGTGCGTTGTTACTTCCATGTTTCTGGAGACCTTTTTAGGTTTCTTGCTTCCCAGGTGTGTACATCCCATGCAGCAAGAGGTCTGCCTACTTGTCCTGGGTTGAGTGAGTGGTGGAGTTTTTTGGTGGCAGGGGAGGGGGCTATCGGGGCGGCCCCCTGTGAGAAGCTTCTCGAAAATCCCCCAGCTCCAAGCCAGCTCCACTTCTGTTTGGGAAATTGAGCCAATCGGCTGCGCCTCTGCGATAACGTATTTAAGAAGGGACGTGGTGACGTGCAGTCGGATTTGTGAGGAGGAGTTGCTGCAGCTGCATGAACACCAAGGTCAGTGGGGGAACGGAGGAAGAAAGGAGGGGGGAGGTGTGCCGGAGCAGAGACCCCCCTGTATCCTGTGGTGAGACGGCAGGGCGGCCCCCCCTGCCACCCATGGAGATCTACGGTGGAGCAGACATTGATTTGTGGCCTGTTGCTCCTGCTTGGAATAATCAAGGTTCTGTGCCCGAAGAAGGCCGGGGTCTCATGGGAAAAGGCAGCCCCGCTGCTGTAATTCAGTGCTGGGAGGATTGCAGCATGCGGGGGAGTCCCACGCCGGAGCAGCTCGGGAAGGGCTGCACTCGTGGGAGGGAATCCAGTCGGAGGAAGTTAGTGACCCATGACGGAGCAGTGTGGGGAACGCTGCGGCCCGTGGGAAGGTGTTCTCAAAATGTGGCAATGCTTCTCACTGTCCTACTCTGTTATGTGTTGTTACTGTCTGTAATAAATGTATGTTCTTTTTTTTCTTCCCCTAACGAGTCTGCCTTTTGCTTGTGATCATAAAAGGGGGATTTTTCCCCATCCCAGTCCTATCTCGAACCCCAAGCCTGGCTCTCTGTCCCTTCTCCTTGCCGGAGGGGAAGGGAGAGAGAGCTGCTGCATCGTGGTTGGCTGCCAGTCAGGCCCAAACCACGACACTACTCTTTCAGGCTCTCTGAATGCACATTTATTTGTATGTAGGTTTTTGTTCCCAGTTCACCAAATTACTTGGATAAGAGTATAAATGACTTGCAAAAGTCACAAAGAGACAGGACAAGATTAATTAGTGTTTACATTTCATGCTTGCTCCTGAAACACTGACAAATATATTACGTGATGTTAAGCAGACAACAGGTCCTATCTGATGCTGAATCTTCACATAGCTGTTATTATTTAGAATTTGCTCTCTTGTGACATATATGAAGTATGTGCTGAATTGAGTTTTGTGGAGGGTTAGGTATTTTATTCAAAATGTTACAGGGTACAGCAGATACCTCAACAGTGTATACTTAAGTCAGAATCTAATTGTCTTAACCTGACAAACATTTAAACTGTTGAAGTCCTTAGACTGCCCCCTGGGCTTGCTTGTTTTTTTTTTTTTCTCCAAAACCCACTCTTCCTGAAGGGCCAGCACTGAGCCAGCAACATGTGGCAATCTTGCTTTTATTTTTTTTCTAATTATACTGCATTAATCCAAATTAGTTTGTTTCTAATGCCTACAAACACAGCTATTTACGAGTGAATTTTACTGTAAATTTTCTTTACCTTTCGTGCTTCCCATTTGTAACAATGTTTCCAACTGCTCTGCTTCTTTCTGATCTTTGAAAAAAATTTAAGTCATGGTTTAGCATAAATGGGACTTATTGATAAAGCTGATCTAAGAAGTTCCTACTCTGCCCTGCCTGTGTATTCCTGCTTCTTGTGGTTGGTTGTTTCTCCCCTGCACTGTTTTGCTGTAACAACTTGTGGGACCTGTAAATGAGGTTAACACTGGTTCTTAACCTGAACAGTATTCTTCTGTCACAGTATTCTTCACTTCTCATGTTTCAAGAATTTCTTCACAAGTTATGAAAACAAGGACTGTGGCCCAGCTAAAGACAATGAGACTGTTCTTTGGCTGATGCTGCTCTGGGCATAGTTACTGTTCCTGGAGTTTGCTCAGCAGTTTTTTTTTTATCACAGCAACTAACTGAAGAGTAGCAGTTTACAAACACCAGGTGTTATTCAAAATGCATTTGCTATAATATTCTGTGATTTCTTGGTTTAAAATCTGGCACCCTGCATTACAAGTGCATAAAGAGGATATGTTTTATTTGATTAACTGTAGATATCTACAAATAAACTAGTTGTCATAGGTTCCTTTTACGGTGAGTAGGTGGTTTGGCTCACCGTGCTAATATAAAGACATAAATAGTTGGTACCATAATCTCCTGAAATGCCCCTAAAAGTGCCTGTTTCTCTCCCTTGACTGTCAAGGGTGGTCAGCTCATAAATATTGCATGCACCTGCACTGGGTTGAGATTAGGTCTACTGAATGTCTGTTGTTACCTCAGTTAAACAAATGTACTCACATGGTCAATGGTTTATAGAAGGCTGTATGAAGAAATTGGCAATTTTTTACAAATAGCTTTAGGAAAATATTCTTATGAAAATATATCGGTGTAGTTTGACAAGCTATGTTTTCCATGAAACCGTTTTGATTAGTGTTAACTAGAAAACATTCTTTAGCAGTATTAATATTTCCTGAGTACTATGGCAGTAGTACTGTTAGACTGTCAGACTTCCTGGTCTTTAATCAGTCATGTCATCCAGTTCACTATTCTTAATTATCTGATATGGCATTAACTTTCTTCCATTCTTCTTTAGTGTTTCAAGATTTCTTAAGTCAATGATAATAGTCTAATGAATGCACAAGCTATTTCTTGTAAACTTGTTGAATGGCAGTATCCAGCTAATAGTTTTAAATAGTCTAACTTTAGCACTCTTGTGCAGGAACAGTTGTAATAATAAGCGTTTTGTTACTTTGTCACCAATATAAATTGCGAGTATCTCCTCTGATTTCTTTCTAAATACTGAACACAATATTTATTGTCAACAATTTCGTAAATTCTCTTGATGGTGCATCAATTATTAATTATTTCTAGGTGGACGTTTTTGTTACTGAAATACTACTTAAAAATCTTTTTGTATCATCATGGTTTTTATGTTAATTACATTAAATTCTCTAATTGAATGTTATAGTAGAGACTGCAATGTAGAAGTTGTCAGTATCACTTGTACTATTTATTTTATTGCCTCTTTTTTTATTCTGTTGCTACTCTTCTGTCTAAAGGAGAAGCTTTCTAATTCTGTTGTGTAGTAGTTTAAACCCAGCCGGCAGCCAAGCATCGTGCAGCCACTCACCCTCTCCCCGCCCAGGGGATGGGGGAGGGAGTTAGGAGGGTAAAGGTAAGGAGACCTGTTGGTTAAGATAAAAGCAGTTTAATAATTGAAAGAAAATAATAATTATTATAATAATAGAAAATATAATCAGGTATCATGGTTTGAGCACAGAGGGCAACTGTGAACCACGCAGCCGCTCGCTTCCCCTTTCCCCCCCAGTGCTGAGAAGGAGAAAATAAGCTAAGGCTTGGGATTCGAGATAGGACAGGGAGCAATAAATCACCCATTTTGGTCACAGGCAAAAGGCAGACTCATTAGGGTAAGAAAAAAATAACATAAATTTATTACAGGCACTAACAACACCACCATTTAACAGATAGAGTAGAACAATAAGAAGCATTACCACATCTTGAAAACACCTCCCCCCACCTCTCCCTTCTTCCTGGGCTCAGTTTTGCTCTCCTCCCAATATCTCTACCTCCTCCCCCCAGCAGCGCAGGGGCAGGGAATGGGGGGTGCACTCAGTGCTGCTGCTTCTTCCAACTTTGGGGGTGGGGAAACTTCTGGAACTTCTTCCCCCTGCTCCACTGGGGTCCTCCTCTCACAGGAGACAGTTCTCCACAACTTTTCTCCAACTTGAGTCCCTCCCACAGGCCACAGTGATCCCCACGCTGCTCTGACATCGGACACCAACTTTCTCCGAGTCCTTCCCATGGGCTGCAGCCCTTCCTGAGCTGCTCCAGTGTGGGACCCCAGAATGCTGCAATCCTCCCAGTGCCAAACTGCAGAGCGGGGGCTGCTGTTTCCCATGGGATCCCTGCTGGCTTCAGGTGCAGCCACATTGGGCATGTGGGGCCCCCCATAGGCCATTTATCAGTGTCTGCTCCGCCATCGAACTTCGTGAGTGGTGTGTGGGGGGGTGTGTGTGTGTGCCCCGCCTTCTCACCACAGGATACAGGGGGGTCTCTGCTCCGGCACACCTCCCTCTCCTTTCTTCCTCCGTTCCTCCACTGACCTTGGTGTTCGTGCAGATGCCACGACTCCTCCTCACCCGGTTCCTTCTGAAGTACGTTATCGCAGAAGTGCAGCTGATTGGCTCAGCCTTGGTGCAGAGGTGGGGCCAACTTGGAGTTGGAGGACCTTCAAGAAGCTTCTCACAGTGGCCACTGCTGTAGTCCGCTCCCCTGCTACCAAGACACCCCACCACTCACTCAAACCCAGGACACTGGGTAGCGCACAGTGAGATTGTTCACAACCCACCGACTGATGCCCAGCCCATTCCCAGCTAGCAATCCCAGAGAAGAGAAAATCTTGAAACTGCAATCCTGGAAGTGAGAGCCCCTCTTTCCTGGCCAACCCTCCTCTGTATACTGAGCATGACGCTACATGATCTGGAATATTTCATTGGCCAATTTGGGTCCATTGCTCTGTCTGTGCTCTCTCCTAGCTTCTTGTACACTTGTACACTGACAGGGCGGGGAAAGTTGAAAAGTCCTTGATTTCTTAGCAACACCTGAAAACATCAGTGTATTATCAACATTCTTCTCATACCAAACCTCGTACTGAACCCAAAGCACAGCACTATTCTAGCTACTAAGGAGAAAAGATAACTCCATCTCAGCAGAAACCAGGACATGTTGTGATTGTTTGGGACTATGGTTTTTTGAGTGCTCTTAAATTAAGAGCTTCCCCCATATTGCTTCTGTTTTCTTAAACATAAGTAACTGAAATTCAGAGTTTTTAATACTTACTATTCAGCATTTTCTGTGTGGAGCAATTTGCTCTTTAAGAAATTTTATGTATTTTTGTGATGATTGTTCATATTTTTAAGATATATGTGTTCATGAAAGTCATGTTACTTCATGTCAGTGACAGAGTGTATGTACAGGTACTACAGTCTATATTCATACTAATTCTATGGATAAGAAGACTGCTTGTTCCCTTTTGGCTAGGCCCCATTTCTGCAAAAACAAGGCAGTGCTTCTTAGCAGATAGCCTGTGCGTGAGGCTCATGCTTTTTCCTGCCACTGTGCAATGCAAGGGTTTGTCCTGCTGTTGGGGTACATTCTTTTCTTTAAGGCTTTTCCCTGCCATCATCTCCTGACATCTTCCCCACAAAACGTTCCTGCAGTTCGAACGTCATAAGAGGGACAGATAAATAGACACCTGTGCACCATGTAGCTCACATCACACAGAACTAGTGTGAGTGAAGACACATACAGGGCTGTGAACTCATTTTGATAAGCACAGTGACATTGACCAGAAGCAGACATCTATCCTTTCACCTTTACTTTTCGTATTTGCATTGAAGGTAAATAATACTATCTTCACTTTGAGAGCAGAGACACTTGGGTGCCCAGGAGTGGAGTCATAGTTAATGACTTTATGTTCCATGATTTTTGACTGTAGAAACGTTATTTAGAGGCAGTTCATGTCTGACATTAGCTTTTGTCTTCCTAGTAAATTTTTTTTTCCAGATACCAGTCAGATGAAGTAGAGATAGTTAAGCTCAACACTTCATTACAGTGTTACATAGAAGTACCACCTAGTGACAGCAACCTTCACAGATTTGCACTTTGTAGCTTTCACTTATTTTACTACTCACTTCTGTATTATTTAATCTTTCTGTATAAAACCAGTGGCAATGGTAAGATTTCTTAGATATCATAGACTTGGTTACTACTTCTTCTGGAGCTTAGAGCTCTCTGAGGAAAGCTGCTGTTTATGTACAGTCACCGAAGACCTCAAGAGGCCACGTAATGCAGAGGTGGCCAGTATGTATTTCTTGACCAGTTCAAGCTCTTGTGACAGGCTACATCACTTGCTCAGCAGTGGAGCTGTGCTGTTGCTGAGGTTACAGAATAATTGGAATCTTTGGATGCAGGAGAAAATATATGGAAGGCGATATCAGATGACAGAATTAGTGCAGTGATGAATAATAGGCAAGAGTGAGCCAGAGGTATAGCATAGAAATTATGCCATTGTATATAAGACAAGGCCCAATTGTTGTAATGGGCCCTCTAGCCTTAGACTCTACGTAAGCATTTCCTTTGGATAATTAATATCTCTGGGAGTTTCTAAAGTACAAAGATTTAGATGTATACTTGGAATAACTTATTGGACTTCCTGTTTCCTAGGCTGTGTGTGCAGGCACTTACAGTGGGTCCCTTTTGATGTGTTTTATTCTTTCCAAGGACACTCTTGCTCTCATTGCTCAGCTCGGTGTACTTCCCTCCCAGTCTCCGTTCCCTCACTTACTTGCAAGCTGTTATCCCCTCCCCTAAGATACCGAGGTTGATATCCTTCCTTACTAGGTTGGCAAGCCTGTGGCCAAAGATGCCCCTACACCATGTTGTCACATGAATCTTGTCTCCTGCTAGCAGTTCTCATTCCTCAGAGAGGGAACCATGGTCACACAAGCCAAAGCACTGTATATGACATAGTCACACAGCTAGTTGTTAAATTGCAGGCTAATCTGCTCCTACCTAAGTCTTTCCCTGCACCTGTAAGGACAGGAAGATTAGCTGGGGTGCCACATCCTTCACCTTTGTCCCCAGAGCTCTGTTACCCCTCTTGATTTGCTCCAGGACTCCCTAGGCAGTGTTGTTATTTGCCATGTGGATGAGCAGCAACAGACGATGGTTGGAGGCATGGACAAGCCTCAATAGTCTTCCTGCAACAACCTGGATCAGCATCCCTAGTTAACAACAAACCTCCCATGACAACATGTCTGGCTGGCAGATGATTGCCTCCATCCCACGCAGGACAGTCACTTGCTGTTTTCTCTGGGTGTTAATATATGGTTTAGCCCAGATGGCTCTAAAGTATTCCTTAGGCTTCCTACTCTTACACCAGTAGTGGACAGCAGTAGTGAGCACACCTGTGGGAGGGGTGCCCAGGTAGAGGAACTCCTCTGCTTGGTGACAGAGCTCCGGGAGGAGATGAGTAAGTTGAGGAGTATCAGGGAGTCCAAGAGATAGACTTCTAGAATTGCAGCCTACCTTCCCTGGGACAGGCCTGGCAGGCAGGCAGGACACATGATACAAAGGATTCCTTACCCTTTCTCCACCTGGCTGAACTTAAGGGATCACCTGGCGGTGACTTAAGGGATAGGGGGCAATGGTGACAAGTTCCTGCCCAGCACAGCAGGCATGTCTCCTCCATGACTACCCAGCTTCCCAAGTACCCTTGCATAATAAGTATGAGGCTTCTCAAGTGGAACCGAGCAATGATGCGGATGAGGGTTCATCCAGGTTGGAGGTGTCAGTCTACACCCTGTGTCAAATCCTCTTCCATAAAGAAAAAAAGATGGGTCATTGTCATAGGAGACCCTCTCCTGAGGGGAACAGAAGGCCCAATATGCAGACTGGACCCACTTATTAGGGAAGTCTGCTGCCTCCCTGGGGACTGGGTTAGGGATGTGAAGAGAAAACTTCCTACTCTGTTATGGCCCTCAGATTATTATCCATTATTGATTTTTCAGGTAGGCAAAAATGAAGTTGCAAGAAGAAATCTGAGGGCTATCAAGAGAGACTTCAGGGCCTTGGGATGACTGGCTAAGGGATCAGGAGCGCGAGTAGTCTTCTCCGTCCTTCCAGTCACAGGGAATGATGAGGGAAGAAACAGCAAGAGCCATCAGATCGATACCTGGCTCTGAGCCTGGTGGCATCGGCAGAATTTTGGACTTTTTGATCATGGGTTGGTCTACACAACACCAGGCCTGCTGGCAACAGACAGGGTACAGCTGTCTCGAAGGGGGAAAAGGATCTTTGCACAGGAGTTAGCCGGGATCATTGAAAGAGCTTTAAACTAGGCTTGAAAGCAGAAAGGGATAAAACCAGGCTTGCTGGAGATAAGCCTGGTGGTGGCACGCCAATGTATGAGGGACAGTGTGCTAGTGAGGTCCTTTGGTCTGCCATCTTGGTGGAGGTAGGGGATGGAGATCCATGCGACAGCAAAGGTGCAAGGGTTATTGATGTGTTAGAAACCACAGAAGAGCTTGAGAA
The DNA here is from genome assembly GCF_018691265.1 of Tyto alba. Taxonomy (NCBI): domain Eukaryota; kingdom Metazoa; phylum Chordata; class Aves; order Strigiformes; family Tytonidae; genus Tyto; species Tyto alba. Next base: position 41,895,301 of record NW_024881313.1, read on the forward strand.
CAGTCATGTAGGAATTGGGGCTTCTCCCCCCAAAAAGGTGGTGGGATCAATAGCCCAGCTGAGGTACATCTACACCAATGCATGCAGCATGGGCGACAAACAGGAGGAGCTGGAAGACACTGTGCGGCTGGAAGGCTATGATACAGTTACAGTCATGGAAACATGGTGGGTTGAAGGCCATTGTGGGCATAGCAATCATGAAATTATAGTTTTCTATTCTTGGATAAGTAAGGAGGGGGCTTATCAGAACCGCTACCTTGGACTTCTGGAGGGCAGACTGTGGCCTGTTTAGGGGCCTGGTTTACAGAGTCCCTTGGGAGGCAGTCTTGAATGGCAAAGAAATCCAGGAAGACTGGACATTCTTGAAGAGGGAAATCTTAAAGGTGCAGGAGCAGGCTGTCCCTATGTGCCGAAAGATGAGCCAGTGGGGAAGAAGACTGGCCTGGCTGAACAGAGAGCTTTTTCTGGGACTCAGGAGAAAAAAAAAGAGAACTTAATGGCCTCTGGAAGAAGGGGCAGGCAACTTAGGAGGACTACATGGATGTCATGAGGTTATGCAGGGAGAAAATTAGAAGGGCCAAAGCCCAACTAGAACTTAATCTGGCTACTGCCATTAAAAAAAAAAAAAACAAACAATAAAAAAGGTAAATAAGCAAATGCATCAGCAATGCAAGGAGGGCTAAGGAGAATCTCCATCCTTTATTGGATGTGGGAGGAAACAGAGTAACAAAGGATGAGGAGAAGGCTGAGGTACTTAATGCCTTCTTTGCCTCAGTCTTTAATAGTAAGTCCAGTTGTTCTCCAGGTACACAGCCCCCTCAGCTGGAAGACAGGGACAGGGAGTAGAATGAAGCCCCCAATATTCCAAGGGGAAGTGGTTATTAACCTGCTACACCACTTAGACACATGCAAGTCTATGATGGGGCCAGATGGGATCCACCCAAGGGTATTGAGGTGAGCTGGTGGAAGTGCTCACCAAGCCGCATTCAGTCATTTATCAGCAGTCCTGGCTAACTGGGGAGGTCCCAGTTCATTGGAGGTTAGCAAACATGACGCCCATCTACAAGAAGGACTGGAAGGAGGATCCAGGGAACTACAGTCCCATCAGTCTGACCTTGGTGCCGGGGAAGGTTATGGAGCAGCTTATCTTGAGTGCCATCACATGGCATGTACAGGACAACCAGGTGGTCAGGCCCAGTGATGAAAGGCAGGTCATGTTTGACCAACGTGATCTCCTATGACATGATGACCTGCTTAGTGGCTGAGGGTAAGGCTGCTGATGTTGTTTACCAGGACTTTAGTAAAGCCTTTGATACCATTTCCCACAGCATCTTGGAGAAAGTGGATGCTCACGGCTTGGATGGGTGTACTCTTCACTGAATAAAAATCTGTCTGGATGGCCAGGCCCAAAGAGTAGTGGTGAATGGAGTTAAATCCAGTTGGAAGCTGGTCACAAGTGGTGTTCCCCAGGGCTCAGTCCTGGGCCCAGTTCTGTTTAATATCTTTATCAGTGATCTGGATGAGGGGATTGAGTGCATCCTCAGTAAGTTTGTAGATGACACCAAGTTGGGCGGGAGTGTTGATCTGCTGGAGGGTAGGAAGACTTCAGAGGGATCTGGACAGGCTGGATTGATGGGCAAAGGCCAACTGTATGAGGTTCAACAAGGCTCAGTGTCAGGTCCTGCACTTGGGTCACAATAGCCCCATGCAACGCTACAGGCTTAGGGCAGAGTGGCTGGTAAGCTGCCTGGTGAAAAAGGACCTGGGGGTGTTGCTTGACAGCCGGCTGAATGTGAGCCAGCAGTGTGCCCAGGTGGCCAAGAAGGCCAATGGCATCCTGGCTTGTGTCAGAAATAGTGTGGCCAGCAGGACCAGGGCAGTGATCGTCCCCCTGTACTCAGCACTGATGAGGCCACACCTCGAATACTGGGTTTAGTTTTGTGCCCCTCACTACAGGAAAGATGTTGAAGTGCTAGAGCGTGTCCAAAGAAGAGCAATGAAGCTGGTGAAGGGTCTGGAGCACAGGTCTTCTGAGGAGCAGCTGAGGGAACTAGGGTTGTTTAGTGTGGAGAAAAGGAGGCTGAGGGGAGACCTTATTGCTCTCTACAACTGCTTGAAAGGAGGTTGTAGCAAGGTGGGGATTGGTCTCTTTTCCTAAGTGATGAGTGATAGGATGAGAGGAAACGGCCTCAGGTTATTTCTTCTCTGCAAGGGTTGTCAGGCATTTGAACAGGCTGCCTAGGGAAGTGATTAAGTCATCATCCCTGGAGGTATTTAAAAGACATGTAGATGTGGCATTTAGCGACATGGTTTAGTAGTGGACTTGGCAGTGTTATGTTTACGTTGGACTCGATGATCTTAAAGGTCTTTTCCAGCCTAAATGATTCTGTGATTGGTGAGTGGACCTTGTTCTCCATCACTGTTAGGGCACTGCACTGGTTCTGTAAATTCAGATGTAAGGGTGGAGAAGGGTCCGTTCTGCTGCCAGAAATGCCAAGCTCCCAGGCTCCCCCATTATGGAAGACTTCATCCATTGCTCCTCTGAGCACCATCTCTAGCTGTCTCTGCTTCCCCACATCAGATATACGGGAGTAACTGGCCCCTGTTAACACTCCTTCCTCAATTGCAAATCTCAGATACCAGTGCTTTTTTTTTTTTTTTTTTTTGGTCACAAAGGATGGGGAAAAAGTTGTGTGAGGGAGGAGAGAATGTGAAAAGAGAATCGGTGGCATCAGCAGCCCGGTGGACACCGCTTCCCGCGGGCCAGGGCAGCGCCTCTGCTCCTCCTCCGCAGCTTCAGGAATGCTTTGCCAAGCTTGCAGGGCTGCTCCGCGGGTGCGGGGCCGGTCCGGCCGGGACCCGCCCTGCAGGGCTGCTCCGCGGGTGCGGGGCCGGTCCGGCCGGGACCCGCCCTGCAGGGCTGCTCCGCGGGTGCGGGGCCGGTCCGGCCGGGACCCGCCCTGCAGGGCTGCTCCGCGGGTGCGGGGCCGGTCCGGCCGGGACCCGCCCTGCAGGGCTGCTCCGCGGGTGCGGGGCCGGTCCGGCCGGGACCCGCCCTGCAGGGCTGCTCCGCGGGTGCGGGGCCGGTCCGGCCGGGACCCGCCCTGCAGGGCTGCTCCGCGGGTGCGGGGCCGGTCCGGCCGGGACCCGCCCTGCAGGGCTGCTCCGCGGGTGCGGGGCCGGTCCGGCCGGGACCCGCCCTGCAGGGCTGCTCCGCGGGTGCGGGGCCGGTCCGGCCGGGACCCGCCCTGCAGGGCTGCTCCGCGGGTGCGGGGCCGGTCCGGCCGGGACCCGCCCTGCAGGGCTGCTCCGCGGGTGCGGGCGGAGCCGCTGGCCACTGCGCGGCGCACAGCGGGCGCGCTGGCCCTGGCTTCTCCCGCCGCCAGCCCCTGGACAGCAAAGCGCTGGAGCAGCAGGAATCCGCCTCCTCCGCGACGCTTGGGCGCCGTCCAGCGACTGCCGCCCTGAGGCCTCGAGCGGACAGAGCCCTTTGGTTTGACAAACATGTTTCCCATTTAAAAATAGTGGAAGTGGGAGAAGACGCAGGAGAGATGGACGCTGGCTTTGCCAACCAGCTTCTCTCTAAGTATAGATCAGTACCACAGGAAGCCCATGGAGAGGAAGGAATTAGTTTTACTTCAAGTTAGGTTAGTGAGAGTGAATTGAAAGAGTTACGGAACAATAGTAGAAAAGACTTACAGGCATACAGAGGTGTTTAGATTGACAATGTAATTTTAAATGTTGATACCAAAACCAGATACTAGGAATAATCTTGCATATTATATCAAAATGCTTAAAACAGGTTCTGAAAAAGAGGAATGGGGAGAATGATTGACATCTTTAACGGGGGGGAGGGGGGAGGTGGTTATGCCTGTTCAAAGCTCCTTGTGATCTTAAAGATGCTGAAATGCTTTGGGCACAATGTTCCCCAGTCTCAAAAAGCAGTGACTGTCTCCTTGGCAACAAGAAAGGCATGTGTCTGTTCCCATGGAAATGTACTGTGAAGGCTTCACAAGAAGGATTGTGTTCAGAGCCCGACAGCGCAGGCTCCAAGTTCTTTGTTGCTCGTACCTGAAGCAGAAGCTGTCGGCACATTCAGGTGCTCTGATCCTGCAGCTGAGAACAAGGAGTGAGCTGCAAATACTGTGGTGCTGTTCCTAGCTCCCCGTGTAAAACAGATTAACCGTATACTGTTGTTCCCATCTGAGGAGTTCCTTCCTCAGTCGCTAATTGCCAGCATTGAACACTTCTTTGCAGCTGTTCATAAGGAAAGCCGTATTCTTGCTAGCCAGAGAATCATCAGAGAGTTTCTCATACTAATTCTTTCAAAGGAGTGGACCGACAGATATGAAAAACAGGAAACAAAGTGTATGCAGGGAGTCTGCATCTCAGCAGTCCTTTCTGACGTCTGAAAGGAGAAGAGGAGAACTATGTAGAAGCACTGACAGTTCTACCTGCACTAGAGCCACCAAATAAGAAATTGCTAATACAGTAAACAAATTATATATTAGAGGCACCATTTCTTCTGAACCCATTGTGATGCTCTTCTAAGGGAGCAAACATATTTACCGAGGACCAGAAGTAGGATCCAAGCCTAGTCTGATCTTTTATTTTTTTAAATATGAGGTGTGGGATGCAGAAACACTAGTGGAACAGTGATCATTTCAAAGTGGTGGACTGGGAAAATTATTTTATAAGCAGCATTTTGTATGCATTTGTGTCTATTATGTATGGGTATTACTAAGAAGTGCGTTTGTTCTTTTGTTTTAAAGTTTTTTCATCAACAGCCTGCTTTTCATTCTAGTAGCTTCCTCTAGTCCTGCATGAAGGGATAGTAAATAGAAGTGCATTATTTACCTTTATCATCCTACTGTTTTGTCCCCTAATGCCTACCTTCTAAGGTAAAAACCCTAGCATTTTCAATCACTGTCCCAAACTGGCATCTCTAAGCCCTGATTCTTTTCCCCTTCTCTGCACCCTGTAATTTTGCTGTGTTTGCAAAGAGACAGCAGCTAGGTCTGCATATATGTTTCCAGAAGGGCATTCCTGGTGTTTTGTCATTGCCTTGTTTCTTCTGTCCGTCTCTATTCCATGGTTCCATGTTGATTGGACAGGTATTTGAGTTACTTGTAATGCTTAAGTATTTCCCAAGTAGATTCATAAAATCATAGAATGGTTGAGGTTGAAAGGGACCTGTGAGATAATGTAGTCCAACCTCCCTCCTCGAAGTTGGGTCAGCCAGAGCAACTTGCCAAGTACCAAGTTTAGTGAAGTTTTGAATATCTTCAGGGTTGGAGTTAAGTTGCTCTCTGGGCAACCCGTTCTAAGTAAAAAAACTGTTCACCTGCTCACAGTAAAAAAGCTTTGCTTGTGTGTAAATGAAATTACCTGCATTTAATTTTATGCCAGTTGCCTCTAATCCTGTCACTGGGTGCCCCTGAGAATAGTTTGGCTCTGTCTTCTTTATACCATGCCATCAGGAATTTACATACATTGGTAAGATCCCCCCTGAGCCTTCTCCATGCTAAAAAAATCCCAGTTCTCCCAGGCTTGCCACATTACGATAGCTGCCCCAATCCCTTAACCATCTTTGTAAGCACTTGCTCCAGTATGCCCATGTATTTCTTGTACTGTGGAGCCCAGAACTGGACACAGTGCTCCAGATGTGGTCTCACCAGTGGCAAGTATAGGAGAAGGATCACCTCCCTTGACCTGCTCGTAATATTCTTCCTAATGCAGCTCAGGAAGTTGTTGGCCTTCTTTGCTGCAAGGGAACACTGCTGGCTGATCTTCACTTTGTTGATCACCAGGACCCCCTGGTCTATTTCTGAAAAGCTGATTTCCAGCCAGTCATCCCTTCGCCTGTCCTGGTGCATGAGTATAATTTCTTCTTCACAAATTCATGCTGACTACTCTTGGTCACCTTCTTGTGTTTTATGTGTTGGAAATGGTTTCCAAGATATGCTTCATTACCCTCCCTAGGACTGAGGTGAGGCTGAACAACCTGTTTTTTCCCAATTCCTTCTTCTTCCGCTTCTTAAAGATAGAAGTGATATTTGCTTTCTTCCAGTCCTTAAGAACTCTCTCAATCTGCGTGAGTTTTCAAAGATAACTGAGAGGTATCTCACAATGACATTGGCTAGCCCCCACAGCAATCCTGTCAGGTCCCGTGGACTACTGAAGGTCCAGTTTGTTTAAATGTTCCCTAATCTTGCCTTCCTCCGCTAAGGGCGACTCTTCCTTGCTCCAGACTTTCTTACTGGTCTCAGGAGTCTGGGATTCCTGATGGCCAATGTTGTCAGTAAAGAAGGAGGCAAAGAAGGCATTTAGTACTTCAGCCTTTTCTATGTCCTTTCTCGGTAAGTCCCCTTCCCCATGAATGGGCAGTAAGCCCACATTTTCCCACATCTTTCTTTTGCTGCTGATGTACTTATAAAAACCTTCCTGTCTACCCTTCGTGTTCCTTGCTAGAGTCAACTCCAGGTGGGCTTTTGTTATCCTGATCACATACCTGCATGCTTGGACAGGGTCTCTGTATTCCTCCTGGGTCACCTGTCCCTGCTTCCGCCTCTTGTATGCTTCCTTGTAATGCTTGAGCTCAGTCAGGAGCTCCTCGTTCATGCATGCAGGCCTCCTGCTGCTTTTGTTTGATATCCTGCTTGTTTGGATGAACCAGTCTTGAATTTGGAGGAGGTGATCTTTGAAAAATCAACGAGCTCTCCTGGAACCTCCCGTTCGTTTCAAGGCCGTAACTGAGGATTTTTCCAAGCAGATCCCTGAACAGGCCAAAGTCTGCTCTCCTGAAGTCTAGGGCTGCGATCCTGTTTTCTGCCCTGCTCCATCCTCTCATGTTCCTGAAATCCTCCATCTCATGGTCCAGCCAAGGCTATCCTGATCTTCACATACCTGACCAGTTCTTCCTTGTTTGTAAGAATCAGGTCCGGCAGAGCACCTCTTCTTGTCTGCTCCTCTGTCAGCTGTGTTAGGAATTCATCTTCAACTTGCCTCAGAAGCCTGGATTGCTTGTGCCCTGCTCCATTATCCCTGTGAACAGGAGGGTTTTTCCTGCTGTCTGAGGTCTCACCTACTTCTTCCTCAGCAGGGGTAGCAGACACCCACCACAATGCTACCTGTGTTGGTCTGCCTGCTAATTGTGGCCTATAAGTTCTCAGCTGATTCACTGTTCATCCCACGGTGGAGCTCCGTGCACTCCAGCTGCGCTCTCGGCTAAAGGGCAATGCCCCCTCCTTGCCCCCCTGCCTGCCTTTCCTAAAGAGCCCGTACCCGTCCATTGCAGCACTCCAGTTGTGCCCGTTGTCTGCTACCTTAGAATTCAATGCGTGTTTAGGACGGGAAAGGAAACAGAGCGGCACTGACAGCGTGTAGATGATTGTGCAGCTTTCTGTGGGCCTATCAGTCTAGGAGCAAGTACGGCACCGTTGCTATAGGAATCAATAGAATACGTCACATCTTCATAAGTCTTAAGAGTGTCTTCTGCCATCTAGCCAAAAGCAAATGTCTGAAAGAGCATTTGACTGATTCCTGCTCTCTCTCATGCTTTGCTGCAGGAAGGATCCTAACTATTTTTATTTTGGGAGACTGCAGCAGGTTCAGAAGCTGAAAGACTATCCACTGTTTTAGTTATATGTGATACATTCTTCACCAGCTGCCAGACAGAACGGTAATGTTCTGAAGGTATTCTTCAGGGCTTTGTCTGGTCTGAAATGTCAGAGAACTGTGTCCCGTAAGCATGCTAGAGGATTCACAGGATTGGTCCTTTGATAGATAAATGGAGTTAACATATAAAGGGGGAAATAGGGAAGAACAATGCTAAGCCTTAAAATAAGGCCATAACAAGGAGAGGGGTATAGGCCTGCACCTAATTCTTGATTAAATTATTTCTCATGAGAAGGTGTGATTCTTGGCTTCTTGCAGCACTGTAGAAGAGGCAAGGCATCCCGGAGTATGACAGATGCATGGCAAAACTGTCGTAGGGTGGGGCAAAATCAGCAAATGGATAAGACAGAGGGATGCAGAAGTGGGCACTTTCTTACTCCTGTATTTGGGATTTTAGACAGTTTCAGAGCAAATTTTTGCCAGCAGCATTCCAAGTGGATTTAATCAGATTTAAAAAAGTATTTCCCTTGTTCAGAAAAGACAGAATTGCAGTGGTGAGATATGCAATGGCGGGAGTTTGACTGGGGAAAGGAAGGATTGACCCCACTAGCAAAAGATGGAGAAACTGGAAAAAAATAAGGCTAACTTAAGACAAAATCAGCTAAGTGGAATAATTGTTATAGATCAGATACAGTAGGAAAGGAATCAGTTATGTTTTAGACAAAAGAAGCTTTTCTTAAGAGCACAAAAATGACAAGCTTCTCCTGTGTTGGAATTTTTTTCCCAATATTCTGCTCCCCGTATTTCTTATGGTTGGAGTATTAGTGATTGACCTTCCATTACATAAACTTTTCACTAATTTTAAAAGTTTGTTTTATGCTGCTTGTAGGTGAATATCCTACTCCAGATTAATAGACAAGATCTTAACTAAAGGAACTGAAACAGATAATTTTCTAATTTTCTTGATATCTCAGACTTATAACTAAAAACTTAGAAAGCCTTTATCTCTATAACCTTAGCAGAGATTTACGTCTTACTATTTGGCATTGTATTTATAATTAACATTCAGTTTTGCTGTATCATATGTATATGTACTATCTGGTTGTGTCATCTGAGCACTAGGGAATCTCTTTGAAGAATGAAGCATACTTACTTCCCAAGAGAGAACAGTCAAAATCCCCCACAAGTACATTGTTTCTATGGTTTCAAGTTGCAGGCTGGGAATAAATTGATCAGAAAACAGGTGCCAAGGATGGGGTGCACAGAATAGGAATTTGGTGGCTATTCAAAATAAGCATAGCTAGACAGCTGCTGTGCCAAGTCCACTGCCTGTCAGGACGACTAGTGAGCTCTCTGTTCCATTGCGCTCTATTTCCATCTGGTAACTTAATTTGTAAACTGTAAAGGCCAGAGGCTACACTGTTTTTTTATCTGTACCTCCTAGTACTCTCAGGCCCTAGAAACAATCTAGTACCAAGAATGGGAAGGACTGTGAAATGTGACAGATAATCTGACATAAGGTACAACACATAATTCTTCTCCCTCCACAGTTCACATCCACACACAAACACACCCCTCTGTTATTTGAGTTTTACCACTGTAAGTTCTGTTTATTTTGCAAAGTGCTGAATGCCATAATGATTCAACTTATGGTTCTTCTGCCTGTGTTTCTTCTACATATGTTTTGAGGCCTATTTAACAAGTAACTTGTGCCACCATTTATGTGCCTTGTCATTTAGACGTGCTTTTTTTCTGGGAGGATATGCAGTGTGTTACTGTGCACACTTTATGACTTCATGATCCCACTGCCAAGTGCAGTTTGCTACTCCAGGCTCTAATCTGCCAGCCTGCTGTGTCTATGCTCTGGTGAGACAGACAAGGAGACAAACCACTGTATTGTGCTGGACCCAGCCGTTGGCCACTTTTGCAGCACTCAGTTGCTCAAAAAGAGCCTCAGTTGAAAGCCTATTGTCCAGCTGAAGCCTGAGTACCATAATCGTGTCCCTGTGTCATGAGTTGCTGTGCCTGGCATTTCTGTATCCCTGTGATTTCATATATGTATTTGTGTGCTAGGTGAATGGAATGCTGAAAAAATTAGAAAACCGTCTTACCTGCTGCTACAGACATAGCAAGTTCCTTCACTTCAGGATTTATCTTTCATCACCTGCTTCAGTGTTTCCAGCCTAAATTTTCTGTCTAACATTTTAGGCTCATCTGATTTTTTTTTTTTTTTTTTTAAATCCTCTGTCCTGACTGGCTGTGAAACTTCTCCAAAATCTTCTCATTTGAGGATTTAATCTACATGACTCTTACTTCCCTCTTTTAGATCTCTGAAGATGGTAAAACAATCTGGATATAACAACCATCCTTGGAGTCCTTAGTAGCCACTTCCCTTCCACTTGTTTTTATCATTTGTTTATAACCTTTCAGTAATTCTTATTTTTCCCGGCAATTAGATACAAAATATGTGCATGTTAAGAATTTCAGGCGTGTAATGACACTTTACTACATTGCATTTAAGTTACATTTGCCATTTCCCACTGGCTGCCATTTTGCAAAGTCATTGATGTTTGCTGTAATTTTGTACTCTTTGAGGTTAACTTTGACTTTTTTTGGAGGGGTAATCTATTTGTAATTGTTGTAATTATTCTGCCAAATAAAATAATTTAAAAAGACACTTGGGCTTGTTTGGCAATGCAGTTTTTTTACGATCACCAATGTTACTTGTTGCTCTCAGTTCCATTGTGCTCTAAGTCTGTTTGTATTCAACTGTTGTTCTACTAGTTTATTTTAAATGGGAGGTGGATTTATTAGACAGTCTATGCCAAGATTTATCTATTTACCTTCTTTGATTATGTGTTTTCTCCAGTCACCTAGTGCTTTCTAAGACTGTTTCTCAGTTCTTACGTAGCTTTGCATAGTAATACATCCATCGGTCACTATTTACTTATTATTGATTTGCTTTAAAAAATATTTTTTCCTGATAAAGAAACAGGAAATCATGTTGTTTTTCCTATGATACAGAAAGGCAAGAATACTCTAGGCAGTTGCATTAGTATGATCCTAATTCCATGCAAGGCTCAAGAATGATTTTTGAAAGCGAGAATAACTAAGCATGAGGAGGACCTAGATGGTAGATGGGATAAAAAAGCAACGTAACTTTGCTAACCTTCTCTTTCTTGGATTAGCTAACTTTCCACGCAGAGGAGACAGTGTATGTCTTACTTATCTAGACTTCAGTGAAGCCTTTGATACAGTGCTATCTGAAAATTTATTTGGGACTCAGAAGACAGATAATGTAAGAATTGCAGGGTAGGTAAGAAACTCAATAAAGAAGACACAAAAGACATTGCGGTTTCTTCGGGATTTGCTTTGGGATTCATGTAATTTAGTATTTTCAGTAATGTCCATGGCACAAAAATAGGAAGTGTAGTAATTAAAGTTGGTGATGATGCAAAATAGACAGGTATCATTGAAGCAGAAGAGAGTAAGTTATATGGAAAGAACTGGATGATTCTGAAGACTACACAAATAGAAATCAGATGATACCTGATGACAGTATAGTCCACAGTCATGCACTTAGGGACTTGTAGCAGGAATCGGCACTGTAAGATGGACGCTTATCTAATGGCAGTGATTAAGAAGGAGAAACAGCCCAGTGCATTAGTCCACTTGCAGGAAAATGTGGGGTTATCACTGTTATAATATTGTGGGAGGCAGTTGTGAACCTAGCAAAGTTTGGTAGAAATTGGTGTTGGTGACAGAAGTATTTAATGCCACATGAATACATGGCCTTCTGGAGACTATAGGTACAGTTCCATTTGCCCTTGTTCTAGACAGGTTAACTGGGACTAACACGGAGAACGCTGACGGAATGATGAGAAATGGGCACTCAATTTTAGGAGACCCCATAACAGTTTCACTTGTTTAGTCTGAGAAAAGGAGGAGTGAGTGTGGGTATGACTGCTATGTATAAATGCTTCAAAGCATAAACAATAGGCACAAAGAAGAACCATTAAGGGCAATGTTGGTAAAAGAATAGATGGAAATAGCTAGTTATACTAAAAGAACATAGTCATTCAAAGAACTCACTTTTTTAAGCAACTGTCCCATAGGAATACCAAGGTTTAAAGTGCTGTGCAATAAATTTATGTCTGAAAGGGTTACATATGACATGGTTGCTATTCATCATACAACAGTGAACTTGCTGACCCAGCGGTTCCCCCATCTGTGTTCTGTCAATTAGTGATACAAGGTGAATCCTTTATTACACTCTTATCAAACGCAACCCAGAGCCATCGTTCTAATCACCAAGTATCATGGAGATACTTGCACTATTTGGACCAGGGGGCAGTAGGTTTGGAGGGAGTTGTTGATAGGTCTTTTTCTGTGTTCCCCTGGGATTCCCCACCAAGAATTCCTCTATTTCCTTCACTTTTGAAAAACAGAATTCTATACTCCCAACACAATCTCCCATCTTCTCTATTCTCCTTCCAGGACCAAAGTCTTCCTACTAACCTTTCATACTTTGCACCTCTGCTTTGGCTCTTGGCTAGAAAATGAGTGGTGTGGACTGCTACCTGTAGCACTCTGCTTCTTTGCTAAGAAGATGCGAGAAGCCATGCACAGATGTCACTGCACAAGCTGTGGAAAGTGAGTTTGGTGAGGATGGAAAAGTGGAGGTAGAGGCATAGTAGGGCTAGACAGCTTACTCTGAGGTCATACAGAATTGTGCAGAGTTGAGTAAAACAGAAGTATGGTTGGTACCATGATAATACTGATGACTCATTATTTTGCATCCAATAATATTGCATATCTTTTTCTCTATCTTTTGGCAACCCTGCTGTTTCCTTTGATTGCTTTTAAAATAATCAGGAGGTAAGTTTGGAATTCTCTCTCTACTTCTGCAGACTATTGTTTGGAACCTCTGGAGACAGAGGCAAACTCTTTTCTTTGCCTTAATTTATTCTTTTTTGCCTTTATTTCAATTTGTCTGTCTTTCTTTGTGTGCTACAAATTGCTTATGGTATTTCTTCATTAAAGACAGATTGTAAAAGCAGTGAGTGGAAAGGCCTAACTAGGTCTATCAGACAGTGATGCAAGATGGCAGTTGAAGATAGGTGAGTCAAGGAGAGAGCAAAAAGCAACAGTATAAAAGCTATATGATATTTGGGAAGTCTCAAAGGATAACTGGCAGCAGTCTGCGTATGCAGATTCCTTACTCTTATATTATTACAGCGATCCGATCTGTATTTTTCCCAAAATAAAAAAATTTAAGGGACCTGTTTTGATGGGCTTAAACTTGTTTGCATCAGATCTGTGGAATCTGTCAGGGGAAACGACTCTGGATAGAAAAAAGCCTTATGAAAGTCCGTACAGTTTCTGTAGGAAAACAAGGCAAAAGGAATCTCTGGGAATCAGCTTATCCTGCCCCAAGTCAGAATCTGTACCGCCTACATCACTCTGGACAGATGCCTGTTTAACCTGTTCTTAAAAGACCTCCAGTGATGAAGATTGCCATCCTTCCTGGACAAACTATCCCAGAATATATCCATCTTTACTGCTGTATTTTTCCTTAATATCTAGCATAAATCTTCCTGGGAGAAATGTCAAGCCATTAATTCATGTGCTGTGTGTATGGGGAGCAGCTCTTCCCTGTATTTGCAAGCAGCCTTTTGGATATCTGAAGACTGTTACTTTCTCTTTCTCGATTTGGGCTTTACAGTTCTCATCACACTTAATATTCTCCCCTGAACTATCCTGGTTTCTCCCACACGATTTCTCTGATGCACAGAGCCCCAAACTGCAAAGGACAGTGTTGGTGAGACATTAACAATTGATACCACAACAGAAGGATTACTTTGGAAGGGTTCCTCAGCAATACTGGAAAAATTTAATTTTTGCAGCCTCAGGGAAATGTTGAGCTGGGACTGCTTGTGCCCTGGAGAGGAGAAGGGATGGGGAAGAAGCAGAGACAAAATGTGGAGAAGAATCTGGAGTATCCTTGTCACTGCTTGTGCTGCCACCAAGGGGATAAGAGAAGTGGGGAAGCATTCAGTTAGTGCTCGCTTTTCTTTTTTATCTGCTTATTTTGTGTCAGTGTAGTACTGTTAACTCACATTCAGTTTATGATCTGTTATATCCCCAAATATTTTTTTCTGAAAAAAACAAACCAAACCAAACCCTACTCTTCAGTGAGTTGTTCTCCATCTTCTATTTATATAGTTGTTGATTTCTATCCTGATGTGAAACCTTACGCTACTTCTGATTGAATTATGTCCTGTTTTTTCAAATCACACCTCCAGCTTTTCAGGATTCTAATTGTAATCATCCTTCCTACCATACCTGTAGCCCCTCCAAACTATATGTTGCTAGGAAATTTAATAATAGTTTTTTAGTTCACTACCCATATTGTTAATGCAAATATTGAAAAATTCTGAATTTAGGAACAAGTAGTAATTTCTTTAGAATAAGTAGAGCCTTAATCCTGGGATGTTTTCTGTTTTTCAGTATGTTTTCTATGCCATATCGCATCAATTCCAAAACTACTGAGAATATTTTAAGTTTCAGTGAGGAGAGCGCTGCTGACTTAAGTGAAAATTGGATGAAACCCTGCCTCTTCAAGGCAATCAAGCACCTTCATATACTACTTTAATTACCTGCAGATCAAAAAATTGAAAGCAGCTGCAAAAGTATCTCCCCAAAACAACTTGGTTCATATCTTTTCTAACTTGCTCATCTTAGTTTAACAATCTTAAAAGCTTGAATATAATAGCAGAGAAGTAAAAACAACAGACACAAATGTGTGGGAGAAAAGGTGGCCTCAGAGCCCCAAGGGGTCAGTCAGTCTTTTCTTGAAATAAGATGGGCTAGGAATATAGCGTAAAGTGAGCTTGAAGTGAGCAGTGGAGGCATGGAAGGAGGCCCCAGAGTGTGCTCAGCCTCCAAGGACTATTAAAGGAACACAAGCATTACAGAGCGAGTCCCGTACCACTGACGTGTTCCAGACGAGAAATGGCTGGGAGCTGCCAGGATACTTGTAGCAGTCAGGGAAGACTTGGGTTGAACCAAGCACTTTTTTTAAGAACACAGACACTTATTTCGTACACGTTTATGAAAAAACACTTAAGGAAAATGGAAACTATTCAGAACAAAATTAAAAGATTTTTCTCTTAATTTGAGACAAGACATTCTTGTCCTGTAATCTTCACCCTTTTGTGCAAATGCATTGTGCAGAAGTTTTCCTTTACAGTATTGTGGTGAGTGGAAGAATCATGGGAAACTGGTTTCATTCTTAACTAGCTGATGTTGGGAAAGTCACTTACATCCAGTTGTACCTTATTTTCCATTTGCAAAACAAGAGAGCTACTTCGACTGTTTTCTCAAGTGCTTAGAGAACTATAAATGCACTAAGCAAGATCTGAGTTTTATTATTACAAGATTTTTCTTTTTTGGGGGGACTTTTACTCATTCAGTCTATGGCTGTAGTGAGTCTGTCGTTGCTTAACTGTCAAGTGGCTGACCTTGTAATTTGATGATCGAGGATCCAGATAGAATACAATACGTATCATATGGCATTGAATTGAAATTCAGTAGTGCTTCAAAATATATTCTCCTGCGCCAGAATGTAATGAAGAAGCCAGCTAGTGATGGAGATGGGGACAGCTCTAGCTTATTACTTTATCTGTAACTGATTAGAACTAAACTAAAAAAGCCCCGAACCCTCTGCCACGATGCGCGCCTCCGCCCGCACAGTCCGGGCAGCGATGACAAAAGGGCTGCGCGGCGGAAGCGCGCGCCACCGCTGCGCGCGCGGGCTGCGGCGCGCGGCTGGCGCAGCGGCGGGCTCACGCGCCGGGGCGAGCTCTGCGGCGAGCGCGGGGGCAGCGGGGGGCTGGGCGCGCTCGCCGTGGATTTGCTGTCACGGGAGGCGCAGAACGCCTGTGAAGTGTCCGATTCTGCTTTGTCTTCCACCTCCAGCCCGGGAAGCCCGGCCTCGGCTGCGCCTCGCCGGGGACGTCTCCCGGCGGGGAAAGGGGGGGTGGGGGGCGCGAGCGGCGCCGAGCCCCGCGGCCCGGCCCGGCGCGGCCCGGCCGGGCGCGGCGCTGCCCGCGGCACCCAGCTCACTCCCCGGAGGGGGCGCGGACAGGTAGAGCCGCCACCCGGCCCGAGCAGCGCCGCCGCCTGCCCCCCTCCCCCCACCCCCGCGACACTGTCTCGCCCGGGAGCCGCGCATCCTCGCACCTCTCCCTGCACGCCGGCCTCCCCCGGGCGGGGTCAGTCACGGCCGCCGGGGCGGCGGTTTGGCCCGCGCTCCGCGGTGGCGCCCCTGGGGCGCGGCGCGGAAGGGGTTAAGGCCGCTCCCGCCCGCGCGTTCCCCACTAGGCCACGGCTGACCTTCACGGGAGCCGCGCCGGGCATGCGCGCCGCCGCGCTCGAGGCCCGCGGGGACGTGCGGGTGGCCCGCTTCGCTTCGGTTCTGCCCGGCCCGGCCCGGCCCGGCCCGGCCTGGCCCGGCCCGGCCCGTGGCGTGCGGCACGGCTCCGCCCGGCCGGCCGCGGCGCGCCCCAGATCGCGGCTGGCGCACGCCCTGCCCGTGCCGGGCGCGCCGTTGCCATTCGGTGCCGATGGTGCTGGCGGAGGAGCGCGGGGGGACGCGAGGGGGGACTGCGAGCCGCGCCGCAGCCCGGAGCCGCGCCCCGCCGCCGCTGGCCCCTTCCCGCGCCGCGGCGGGTGCGCAGGCGGGGGGGGGGCGGGCAGCCCTCCCGTGCGCGGGTGCGCAGGGCCCCGATCCGCGGGGTGTTCCGCCGGCCGGGCGGGGCCGGGGCTCGGAGGCCGTTACGGCTGCTCGCCGCGGTGTGCCTGGAGCCTTCTGCAGCGAGGCGCTGCGGGCTTGGGCGTGCAGCGAGCCTCTCGTTTGTGCTTTCTCATGCAGTGAGGGTGGTTGCACGGTTCCCCGTGGGGAATGGGATTACCGGCAGCTGCACGGGCCCGTGTCAGTAACCCCACTGCAGGGAAAGCTGCTCTGGAAACTGCAGGAGCCAGCAATCAGGGCGGTTTCTGTGTAAAATGCGTGTTGTCTTGCTGGCAGGAGCAGAAAGGGCTTGCAAGATCTGAGCCGACATTTACGTGTGCTTCTGGTACCTAAAAAATTGCAAGTGCAGGCCCAAAGCCACCCTGCGAGGCATGCTGACACATAGAATCCTAGAACCATTTAGGTTGGAAAAGACCCTGGAGTCCAACCGTTAACACTAGCAAGTCCACACATGCCTTTAGTTCAAGTCAGCTAGAACCTCAGGAATAGTTTAGGCACCGAATAAGGTCATGCCACTTTGCTTGGCATGTTCCTTCTGAAGGACTGGGAGGGGGAGGGGGAACCGATAACAATGGCCACCCTCCTGAGGTTTCTGTGATTCCTATGGCTATTTCCACACCATAGCACATGGATTGGGGTCATCCTAAAAGTCAGTGGAGTTTGTTGCATTCATCCTCATGTGCAAAAGGCCATATGATCATGACTTGTGCTTCGCTGCTGGCTAATGCAGTATCTCTTCTGTGCTTGTTTTTATTACTGGTTGAGGGCAGAAATGTATTTACTTGTTTCAGATCTGATTCTCTTCTGTTTTCAGTCTTGGCAGAAAATTTGCAGCCCCTAGACAAGAATTTCAAGCAGAGGAATAGACTAACCCCCTCTTGTAACCTGGCAACATCTCGTCTATTGCCGTGTTAGGCAGTCTGGGAAACACAGCCCCTTGCAAGCTGCACGCAGAAGGAGCTGTCGGTAAGCAGATCTGTGCCCCAGGCCACTGCTGCCTGCTCTGCCATTATGGAGGAGCCAGCGCTGCTGCTTGCAGAATGGCCGCTGTGCTGCCAAGGTCTGGCGCTGTGCTTGCTGCTGTCCGTCCAGGGCCACTGCAGCAGCAAGCGGTCACGGAAGGGGCTATCTGCCGCTGTCTGCCCCCTTCCCCTGGGTGGCAGGTGGGCTCTGTGTTCCCAGCAGTGTCCTGGGATGACACGCGTTGTCGTGCAGGGCTTTGTGTGAATAAGCAGCGAGCTGCCGATGTCTCACGGCAGCTGCGGTGTTAATAATTTGTCTGCATCTGTCAATCACCTGGGGTCTCTAATGGATCTGTCACAGTGGTACCAAAGCATTCAGAGGGCGGTCACCCCGCAAGAGAGGCTGTGGGCGGCTGGGATGGTGGAAGCAAGTCGGGCACTGTGCCGTCGCCATGCTGCCCCCCGCCCCCTTCCTCCTGCTGTTCTCACACTCTTTCTTTCCCCTTGCTCTCACACACTGTCCCTCCCTGTTCCCAGCTCTCTGCCTCCTGCTGTTTCCCTCTCTTGTCCAAAGGGGTTAGTTCTCAGTCTCACATGCTGGAAATGCTGCCAGTGAATGTTTCTGTGTGCTGCCTGCCAGGTCCCTGGGGAAAAGGCCTGGAAATGCAGTGCAGGAGGAGCAGTGGGAGCAAGGGAAAACCATTGTTTCTCACTGCTCGCCTGCTGCATTTTCTAATGGGAGAACACTCTCTGTGAGGTACTGAGTTTTATGTCACTGCTGAAGTTGCCCCCTCCCCCTTGCCCCAGAATTTACCATCCCCTGGTGCATAGGAGGAGAGGTTGCAGCACTACTATGAAAAAGCTGAGGCATGTTTTCAATTTGCCTCCTGCTTATCTCGGCTGTTTGGACAGAGAGGTTTAAAAAGCTGGATTTTCTGTCCCTGCAGAGTAAACACACAGAACCCAGCAGCACAAACTATTTCTGGCTTATCAGTGGAGGAATGCAGCAGCTGAGGCTTAGTGCGAGTGGGCCGTCAGGAAGGCCCTGAAGGGGCCCCCTCCCCACTCCGCGCTATTAGAAGTGTGAGAGCCCAGCAGGACTCAGAGGGGAGAGTTGGAGAAAAAGGCAGAAAAGGGAAAGAAAGAGGAAGAGAGAGAGTGAGAGAGGCTGAGCAGACCCTGATGGCTACAGACGAAGTTACAGGAGGGGCTCGCAAAGCTACGAAAAGCAAACTTTTTGAGTTTCTGGTCCATGGGGTGGTGAGTCGGGAAAGTTAGTGAGCTGGCTGGCTCTGAATAGAGGGATCAGTGGAAACTGGAGGCTCTGTGCTGGGCTGGATCGGCTCCTGCAGTGTGCTCCTGGGGTGCTGGTAACTGCCTTGCCAGGAGAGCACTGGGGTCTGTAAAGCCCCCAGAATATGCACTGATTCATTGATAATGTAGGCTTGTGTCTGGGGGGATGTGTGCTGTGATTTTTGCTTTGATTCTCCATGAATGGTGAATAGCGTGCTTTTGAGCCTGATCATGGTGCAGAATCTGCACTGGATCTGACCCAAATGGGCTTGTAGGACACTTTGTTCTGTAATCAAACTTGTGTTTTGAAAAACAATTCTGATAAAAACCTGATGAAGCCTTGTGGTACTGCCTCTGGTTCTTGTCTCCAGTCTTGGCTCTTATGTATCCTCTGGCTACTTAACAGGTGACTTTCAGAGGCTTGAAGAGATTAGCTCTGCAGATCTGTAACAGTCTATGGGAACTCACCCACCAGAGAATTTCAGGGTGCCATGCTTAATTAAAGCAACCCTTCAGGTCTTTAAAAATTTTCCAGCTTCTGTTTGAGAATCAGGTCTTCAATCTCCGTTTAAGGGGAAATGCTAGTCCTGTTTTGCTGCCATTGGAAACAACATTGTTTAAATGACTCTAGTGATTGAGAGTCATCACTGTTTATAACATTTGAATTTCTTGTATTGATACACATTTAACAAAAATAAGACTGTTAAAGAGCCCCAGGGTATGTAGATACTGTTTGGATACTGATAGTTCTGAGTGTTTTCTCTTTTGAGGATTCTGGCACCTCCTGTGACACCTTTCTGAAGACATCTGGTGGGGGCTCTTGCTCAAAGATCATAGAAATCTGTGGAGCTCACAGCAGGCTCCTAAGTTGTCTCCATAATTCAGGCTTACTCCAGATGTGTAGGATCTAGCATGTGTCCTGTGGATCCTGGATATGATGGGACTTGCAAGGCTAAGGACTTTTAGGTAGTGTTCTGTGTTGGTGAGAACAGTGAACAGGTGCCAGTGTACAGGAGCAGCATTTTGCGAGACTGGCGGATGTACGGGGATGACTGAAAAGCAGTTGTGCAGGTCTGTAGCAGTTGCTTTGTTGTGGACATGTGGGTTCATTAAGGCAGTCCGGCTCAGGATGCCTGTAGCTGGGCAGAACCATAGGCAAGTTTGGAGAAGCAGGTATATGGGATGCTTTTGCCTTTTCCAAGGTTTTTGTTGGCATTTGCATACCGGTGGTCATCCTTTAGTATCAAGAAGAGCGGCAAAAATGGTTATGTGGATTTGCTTCTTCCACATCTAGATGGGTTTCATGTGAAAGCATCATGTTGACCTCTTAAGCATGGGAATTTTTAATTTATACCAGAATGAATGTAGCAGACCTAATTTCCATTACTTATTTGGATGCTAGAAAAGTCTGCCTTTTCTGCCCTGGAAGTTTTTCCACTAGTGGCGTCTTACTTGAATATCTGTGTTTGCTTGGAATATCTGCATTTCTTTCTCTTCTTCCTGCTACTTGTTAGTGAGGTTGGGGCTTCTTGTCTGTTATTTTGTTGCCTGAACACATCACGTATGACCCTCTCCTTTCCTCCATGATGATCTCCTTTAGTTCTGCTTTTGCTTCCATGTTTGTTCTTTTCTTTAGTTTATTCCTCATCTCAGGTTCATTTTGATCAAAACACAGGATGGGGCAGTCAGTCTACCATTACTTAAAAAATATATTAAAAATTGTAAATTAATTTTATCTCTTCAGGTTCTGTATCGTACCAATTAAGAGACTGTGCCATCATAGCCATTACCTTGAGTTCACATATTGATGGCTATTGAGTTTTATTACCATCCACAGTGTGTCAGCATCTGAATTAATTCCTTGAAAAATCAAGTTACATAGCAACCTTTACTAGAATACCTTGAAGTCAGATTCTGCTCTAATTTCAGGGAAGAATCTCTCCTTCAGATGACTTATTTTTTCTTATTTTTTTATTTTATCATTGATAACATTATTTGATTTGGTTATTGCAGGAATTTTTTTTTTTTTCCTTCCTCCTCTGAAAATAGGGAGAGGTAAATAGCCAAAAATTTCCTCACAACATTCTGCCTCTATGTGAACACTTCAATGGACAGCATAGTTTTGCAGTTTTTCCTCAGGGCAGCTAGTTTTTGGATTCACTTGATCTTTCTGGAAACATATGTTCCTTTGCTAAGGTCACTTTGCCCTTTGCTCTTGTGCACCTGCTCTTGCCTTTGTTCTTTTCCATATTGCCAGCTGAGAAGATGTCTTCTTCCTTGTTTGTCCCAGTCAAATGAGATACCTCTGAAAGGTGAAATCTCCTAATGGTTAAAAATCTCAAGTGCGATACTTCATTCTCATCCTTCTTGAGTTCTTGATAGCTTGTTACGCCTCTGGTTAGCAGTTCTTTTAAAAAGATTAAATTTCTTTTAGTTATTTATTTTTACAATTTTTTTTACTCCCGTTCTTTTTCTTCGGGGTCTTGCACATTGTTTTTGTGGGAAGAGAGAAATTTTTTTTTTTCTCCAAAGGCTGTATCTTTTATTTTGTCTTTTTTTTTTTTTTTTTTTTTTTACTCATCTCTTCTCTATTTCTAGCACTTTTATGGATAAATGTGGCTTTAATCACCATATTTATGTTGATTTATCTCTTTACGGATGCATTTTCTACTGTCCGGTAGTACACTTCAGGCTGTCTTTATGACATCTCTCTCTGGGTGTCCAGCCCTTGTCTAAAATTTTGTTGACCCAAACCAAGTTATTAATCTTCCTGAAGGCCATTCTTTTTCTCAGTTTCTTGTATCCTCTAAACCCTGTCATAGTCTTCCTGGCTGGAATGTTACTTTTGTCTTCCTTCCTTCTTTCCTTCCTACTCAAACAGGTACTTCCCAGGTAGCCTTGAGAAGGTCCGTGGTGCCGATCTTGTCAAAGCTCTTGTCCAGACACCTGTCCTCTTGTCACTTAGTTGCAGCAGTCTCCTCTTTGGTGCCTTGTACTGTTGACCTTGCCTGTATCATCTTCAGACGAGAAGCTGCTGAGAGTTTCCTTTTCTTGTTCTGTTGTTCTGACCTTTTTAACATGCTTCTGTGTCCTTTTTCTGTTTCCGCTTTACCTTCCTTCCAAAACCAATCTTCTTGCCTTTTATACACAAGGTACGCCTATAAAGGTCTATGTCCCTTTCTTAACTATCAAGTCACATCTGTATTTACAATGTAGTTGCTGTCAGTTCAAATCACCTTTTTCCCATAGTGATCTTGTTCTTTGTCCTCTGTGATGTGCTTAGGAAGCTCTTCCTGTTAATGTAAGTCCTTATTCATATTTATTTTCTGCTAATACATGTTTTTTTTTTTTGTTCATAGTTCCTGCTAATCTTTACAGTTTAATGTTAGTTACATGTTGAGACTGCTAATTTATACAAACCTGTGTATCGCTTAGGTGGCTCCCTTGCTTAGTTTTCTTTTTGTCTGGTTATCTACTTCTCCAATCTGGATCTTAGAATTTTACGGTAAGTACAGAAACTGTGTTATATGAAACGGCATTTAGTACAGTGAAAGAAGGGTCTCAAAGCATGCCACCATGTAAACAAATATTTAATATAGTGATAAATAACTTGTTGCCAGTGTTAAAACGGACAAAAGGCAGGTCTGATGCCCCAAAGATTTGTACAGAGTGCCTAACAGATTTGTCAGTTATTTGGAAAAGCAGATGAACAGTAAATTTTATAAACAAGTTTTGCATCAGTTTTAAATGAACTGTAACCATTCAGGAGGAAGGCTTGGATGTCACTGTGAGCTGCCTAGCTTGTAGCAGCAGCCACTGCTACTGAGAAAACAAGTAAACTGTTAGCCTGATTAAGAAACGGGGCAGAGAATAATACGGAAGCAGTTGTAAATCTGGCATATACATACAGGAATAGTTTTCTGATTTTTGTCATCTGCATGACTAACAAGCAAAAAGAGGGGTAACTTGGAGGGTGGTGGTAGTGGGAGGCCTGTGAAGATTTCATCAGTAAGAGAATGGGATTTTAAAAATTTATTTATGATATTGAAGGATGGAGACTGATGAGGAAAGTTGTAAAATCTCTGTCACTGGAGGCTCTTAGGCACTGGTTAAAGAAGTAAGTATCTATCAGAGATGATGGAGATACTGGTGCTACTTCTCTGAGACAAGAAAGGGCTGGATGACCTCAATCACTCCTATTTCAGTATATCATAAAAATTATATTTGCTTCACTAGAATGGGAAGAACTGAAGATACTCTCCCAAAATTGAACGGTGATCTGTTTTAAGTGGATAAAAGTGTCTCTTTCTTCCAGCCAGTCATCAGTTCGTAGAGATCACTGCTAGAAGTAGCGAGGTGAGGAGAATATTAGGTTTGCTAATGAAAAATATCCCGCTAATTTTTATATTATCATGGGTATAAATATTATCTTGTCAGGGCATAAATCAGCTAACACTAGAAAGGCCATGAAAGAGCCTCATGAACTGTCATTTTTGGACAGTTTGTTCTACTGTCTACACTAGGACATTGTCAGGGAACAGGTCCTGGAACAAAGTCACTGGTTTGCTGCATATGTATTCCCTGTTTTGTTAAACAAGGAGTTGTTTGGGGTGAGCGTAGTGCAGCCTGAAGAAATCAAGGGACCTTACCGCAGTGAAGAGATTTGATTGGGAAGGTACTTGCAGAAGACTGCTAGAGTGAAAACATTGTACAGCATTCAACCGTGTAGGTAAACTGCCAGTAGAAACTGAAGGTTTGTCCTGTCCTAGCTCTGGACTAATTGAAGGCTAACAGATACAGAAAAGTTCACGCATAGTTAAGAAAAGAAAATCATATTAATTCTAACTAGGGCTTCAATAGAGATCAATGTGATTTTATACAGTACGGGCTTGTTAAACAAATGTGAATTGCTCATTGAGAAAGCCTGGACTTGCTGATGAATATAGGTGTACAGATGTAATTGATCTCTGAGATATCTGAATTGCTCTTCTGTTTTTTAAAAAAGAAGTACGGTAGGAATATGAAAACAGTCACACCGGATCATTTAGCCCAGTGTCCCCAGTTGCAGGGAGCAGCAGAAGACTGCATGGAAGTACAGGAACAAGGCAAAAACCTAGTGGTGCTTCATCCAAATACTCTGCGCTTTGTAGCTCTGGAGCTTTCTGACCCAAAGCTGCACTCTATGTGTAGTACCTCTGTGGATTTTATTTATGTAGGTTAGTCCACTGATGTCTTCCTGAACCCATATAAACTTTTAGCATCCAGTGTTTCGTGTCAGGAATTTTTGCAGTGTATCTTACATAAAGAGATGTCTGATCCTGTTGTCAAATCTTGTAAGGGAAGAGACAGCGAGCTCTTCATTAGCCTCTTCTCTCTCTGTGCTAGCCGTGATGTTGCAGAGCTATGTTACCTCTCCCCTCTCAAAGCCATCACTTTTAGAGAGTGACGAGGCACATTCTGGCAGTTCTTTACACAAAATCCATTCCATACCTTATATCACAGTAGTGGATGTGATTAGATCTTTTAAAATGAGTAAGCTGATGGAACTCAAAGATGGTATATAGGGTTTGTTAGTTTAAATTCAGAAGATTTTTTTTTTTTTTTTGGCTGCATCCAAGTGTTTCGTTTGAGGTTTGGTGCCTGATTATTTGGAGCTGTGAATGCATGAAATAGAAGGGTGGCCACTGAACTTTGTCTCAGGTTACACTTCGTAGTTTGGTAAATGTGATGTTTTGTAAATTAAAGGCTTTTGAATTGTTGCAAGCATTATTTAAAAATGGGTGGAATATGGAACATGGAACACTTTGACCTTGATTCTAGGATGTGAGAGCTTTTGGGAAATGGAGGAAGGTGAATGTGGCAGACAAGCAGGAAAAATTGCAATACTGATGTTTCTGCTTACAAAATCTCTAAAAGATTAATAGACATTTAAACAAAGGAACTCATATGAGGTAACATCTGTAGTTATATGAGCGAAGAGAAGCCATCTACAACTTTTTTTCTTGTACTTGAGTCCATTTTGAAATGGCACATTCAGTTGGGAAACCATTTGTTCAGTCAGAAACCTGTAGCCATCAGACAATGTCAGTCTAGTCTAAATTTCTTAACCGTTCCAGGTACTTCTGGTGACTGATTCTTACCTCCAGACAGCATCTGGCATCTCCTCTTGCTTATGTTTATGCCTTATAGAAATCAGTAGCTGCTGTAATGCCTTGACACTGTATGTTGTCTAGCCAAGGTAGCATCTATTTTTAGTTAAAAAAATATGCTGTTTGTATACTTGGTAATTGTTGTTCTTCTCAAAATCTGTCAGTTTCTCTGTAAACAAGGCCTGTGGCTGTTCACACCATCGGAGTTTTCCTGGATGGTGCCGAGATGGATAGAGTCTGTGTCTTTCAGAACAGGAAATGGCTGTAGGTGCAGCTCAATGTTATATTGCATTGCAGTGACTCCCTGCTCTCTGTTCAGTCCCCTTCTAAGGCTCTTGTGGGTATTTTTGCTTTTCTTTTCTTGACACTTTCGTTTACTTTTACCTATCAGTTCTCCAGGTTATTTTCCTCTATCTGATATGTCCAGATAGGAACCCTCCTTTTGTCTGCTTCAGCATTTTGACTACTGTGATGTTGATGTCCCTTGAGAATAGGCTCTGACTAGAAATACATAGAAAAGTACCACTCCAATCTTTTCTCATTTCTGCCGTCAGACAGGAGAATTACACCTGAAGAATGACAAAGAGGAAGAGGAAGGAGGCAGTCATCTGATGTGACAGAAGGTTCAGTCAAGGAAGAAGTAGAAAAGCCAGATGTGTGGCCTGGGGAACTGGGCAGTCGAGGGTGGTGGTAGGGACTTGGCAGCAGTTGTTGGGGAGATGGTATGCTTGCTATACTGATGTGTTCAGCTTTGGAAGGGTGTAGCCAGGGCAGTGATGGACTTTGTACAGCAGTGCAGGCAATAGGCAGAATTCTTATGGACCAGTATGCATACATGAAATACCGGTTGTGTGCCTTTCTCTGTGTGTTGTACTATTTGGCCTTGCCTAGCTGCTCTGTAGACAGCTTGACTCTACTCTTTGCTTCACCTTTTCAGAGCTGTGAGAGTGATCCGTTCAGCTGGGGACATACTGTGGTCTTCCTCATTTCCTATGGCCCATAACGGTTTTGCCCTCTGTCCAGTAAAGTATTTGAAGTAGTGCAGAGTAATACATGTATATGGAATCAATGGAGGGGAAAAAAGGGATAGGTCTGTGAGTAAGAACAGAGTTGGGTTGAGTAGAGGGGTCTAGGGTAGGTTGGATGTATCGGTGCTGCTTTGCACTGTAGCCCTCACCATGGATAATACTTGTTCAGGAGAGATTCCATCCCTCTGAGGAAGAGGGGAGAGACAGATCCTAAGCTGCAGACAGGTGTACCTCTAAGATATCTTTCAAAAGACTTAGTGGTATTGTAATACTCCTTAATATCAAGACTTTTTTTTTCTTAACGTCAGTATGGTAAAAAATTAACTGTCTTGTCTTACACATGTGTTTGACAGCAAAACAAGCTTTTAGATAAGGTAAGGTACTGCTTGCGTGTTCTCCTTTATAAAAGTTTAGATAGAGAAAGCATTTTTGTGTCTTGGGAATCTGGTGGGCTTGCAGCAGGGAGATGGCAGTAGTGTAGTGACTAATATTTTACCTATGGGTGATATCAGAGATAGGAACATGGGAAGGAATGGGGCAGGGCAAGAGGTGAGATTGAATATGCTTTTGCTAGAGCTGTCTCCTTTTTCTCAGTTTTGTTCTTTCTCTACTTTTCTCTATTTTGATGCTTAACAAAGGGAACTGAAGGATGTTCAAAGATGTCGGGCTTAGATCGAGAGTAGATTTGGCTTCCTGACCTTGTTCTCCAGGCCTTAAGATGTCCTTTATAGAAGCAGAGAAATGGGCATGCAGCCTGATCCTTGCGGCCAGATAGTCTCCAGGAGGGATGAACATGAGATGGCTGTGCTCAGGATCTTGCCTCTTCTGAATGACTGTCAAATGTCCCCAGCTGATTGACAGGCGACAGCAGGCCCCATGGGCTGCTCTTTGCTGGAAGAAGGCCACAGTGTGTAGATTGACAGACAACAGGGAGATCTTAAATACAAGCTCAAGTGAGAAGCATTTTCTGGGCCATTTATTTCTGCTGACTCTGCCTGGGTCAGAGGGTGGGGGTGAGTACGTGGGAACAGAGAGCTGCTCTGTTGCAGCAGTTTTCATAGCTCCGTGTTTATGGGAGAAGATGTTTCCAGCTCTGCACAAAGCCTCAGTTTTGCCTGTTTGCTGCCTCCTGCTGCTTCTCTGCTCAGTGGCCGTATCCACAATTGGTTTCCTACATGTGTACTTGCTGAATTTACCTGCTTGGCTTCCTGTGCTGGTCTCTCTCCTACCTCAGCCTTCCTTCTCTGTCCATATCAGTTATAGCCATTGGTTCTTTGCTGATCATTCATTCCCTCCCTCCCTCCCTCCCTCCCTCCCTCCCTCCCTCCCTCCCTCCCTCCCTCCCTCCCTCCCTCCCTCCCTCCCTCCCTCCCTCCCTCCCTCCCTCCCTCCCTCCCTCCCTCCCTCCCCCCCCTCCCCCCCTCCCTCCCCTCCCTTTCCTCCCTTTTCTCCCTCCCCTCCCTTTCCTCCCTTTTCTCCCTCCCCCCCCTTTCCTCCCTCCCCCCCCCTTTCCTCCCTCCCCCCCCCTTTCCTCCCTCCCCTTTCCGCCCTCCCTCCCTCGTTTTGTATTAACAGTGCAAACCCCATTTTCTTCCTACCCCCCAATGGACTGTCTTGCATACCTTCTGGGGTACGTGCAACTCACTTTGGAGACCACTGCAGTACTTCTCCCAAGTACTTTTTCAGTCTTTAACTGTTGATAACTCAGAGAAGTATCTGAGCCAAGTATGTTTTTGGTGTCGTTAGCACCCCTTTGGAAAGGGGTTCCACAGGCTTACTACCCACTGTGTGGCAAATCACCCCCTTTTGGTCATCTGTGAACCTGATGACTCCGAGCCTCCTCTGATGGCCATACCTGTTTATTCTGGAAGGTGCAGTGAACAGTCAATCCCCAGCTGCCCTCTCCAGGCCACTCATGATGTTGCAGAGGTCTTCCAAATGCCCCCTTAGGTTACCTTGGATCACATCTTTCCAGATACAAAATCATAGTATATTTGCTTTTACTTATGTGGATGGATGCAGTTCCATATCTTAATCATTTCTGTGCCATTCTTTGTACTTTTTCCAGATCTACTCTACCATTACCAAACTGCAGCAACCAGAACTGCACACAGCATTCAATATGTGGGGGCAAACCATGGACAGTGGCATAGTGATGTTCTCTGTCCCCTTTCTTGTAATTTCTTTTGTTTAATAGCTTTTTTTGACCTCTAGTAAGCAGTGAACTGATGTGATACGGGGGGCTTTTTGTTGTTGTTTTGGCGTGTGGTTTTTTTTTTTTTCTTTTTTTCTTTTTTCTTCTGGAAGTATCTGTTTAAACTTCAAGATCTTGCTTCTGTCAGGCAACAGTCAGCTCAGAGCCTATTGTTTTGTATGTGATGATTTGGTTGTTTTTTTCCATGTAATTCGTGTCAGTATGCATTCAAATCCATTTTCATCTTCCTTTTAAGTGTTCATTCTGTCTCATAAAGTCCTTCTGCAGTTCTTTGAAGCTGGCCTTTATCCTTGACAGCTTGAATAACTTGGTGTTACCAACAAACTTTTTCACTTCCTTCCTTTCTGTCTCTTCCCCCCTCCCGCCCCAGTTGTTTATGAATATGCTGAAAAGCATTGAAAAGCACGAATCCCAGCAACACTCTGCATGGGCCTTTCTTTTATTTTCAGAACCAGTTACTTTTACCTCATTTCTATCCTTTAACCAATTATTTCTTCATAATGGATGCCATTACCTCTTGGTTTCCTTAAAAGACTTTGTAGAGGGACTTGACTTTCAACAGACTTTTGTGTATGATTATTTTTATTTATGTACTGGTTCAAATGCCTGTAGAGTATGTTTGCCTGTATTTTCACATATATGTAGACATATAATAAACACCTTGATAATTCTTAGAATGAAACTAAGCTCTCTGTTTTAAATTGCATTTTACAGGTGGTAATTATTTTACTGGTGTTTTTTCTTGACAACTATAAACTTTTAGGATTTAGAATTGAGTTTACTGTGTGTCCTATACAGCATTAAGCTTGTCATTCGACCCAAAGTGTCTCTCCAGAGCATGCTATAGTCAATGTAAATGTCAGGACTTTAGAATGCCTACAGGGACTGCTGACAAACTACCACATTCCTTTTTTCATCTTTTATTTTAGAGGCTTAATCAGAGGCATGACCTTTTCTTAAAGGATTCTTGTCACTTTATGAACTTACACTGCTCTCCAGTGTAGGTGAAGGAGAGGGCTCCTAACGGAAAATATTTTATCATACTGTTTTCATGGCTCACCTTTGCATATTACAGTCTCCCTGCTGATCAAAGCAGCCTGCTAGTCAGTGCAAAATCTGAAGCACTGTAGAGGTGAGCTTGCTTGTAGCTTTGATTAGCATGTGAGCTGCACCGATTTGGACTGTGTGTAGCTGCCGTGGAGCTTTTTCTTCAGTCTGAAGGTAGAGCTTTCTTCTGTAATCTGGCCTGGATATGTTACTGACCACTGAGTGTTTTCCCAAGCCTAGCGTTTTTCATCCCTGTTTTCTGTCTACTTTATCACTGAATGCCTCTTTACCATGTCCAGGAAATACCAGTCCAGAGCTCATGTGCTCTGTGTTGCTGCTTAGTGCTTATCAGGATGGTCAAAATGGGGAACTTGCTGGAGCTAGTGTCTGATTATGTACAAATGTCTTTGCAGCTAAAGAAACAGGGACCAAACTGGCTCATCTTTCTGTTTTGATTCTTCTCTAGCGACCTGGGATGCCATCAGGAGCTCGAATGCCCCATCAAGGGGCTCCCATGGGTCCCCCAGGCCCCCCATACGTTGGAAGCCCCTCAGTGCGACCTGGGATGCCCCAGACCGTGATGGAAACAACAAGAAAACGCACTGCACCACAGCAGGTCCAGCAACAGCAGGTGCAGCAGCAAGTGCAACAGCAGCAGCAAGCTACTCAGAACCGAACCAGGAGGTGAGTGTTCCAGAGAAAACAGGGGAGGACAATTTGAGGAAGAAAAACTGTTATCTTTTTAGCAATATGTAAGACCTTTAAGATCGAAGGAGACAGAATAGAAGATTTATATATTGCCAGTTTCTTAAAGCAGGAAAAACATTAGTAAATTTTACTCTTTACTTTGTTTGTGAATGGTCTTGAACAAACTGACCTTTACTAATGTCTAGTTTTGCAGTTATAATGCTTTTTACCTCACAGGTTTTTCGGGCTATAAATCTGGCCATTATATTTAGCCCTTAAAGTTAATGAACTAGTTCTAATATACTTAGTGTAATATTTGTTATCTATTCTGTATAGTTTCTCAGATTTCTGGCTGGCTAACAAAATGACTTGTAAATGAGACAAGTGAAAAAGATTTCTGGTTGATCATGTGAATACCTGTACTATGGTCACTCAGGAGAGCGATCATAAAACTTGCAATTGTCATAGGTTTTCCTACATATAAAGAGATATGCATAGGAAATAATTTCATAGAATTAGTGGGTTTTTTTTAAAGGAACTTCCTTTTTAAAATATGCCCACTTTGTACAGTGCTGAATGCATTCTCTCTTAAGTTATAGTTCACTAATTTCTTTTTGCAACTTATTAGACCTCAGCAATCTTGAGTTCCAAGTGTGACCCAGTTCCTGATAAATATGTAGGGTGCAGTCACTAGGTGGTCTGCCTTTTGCAAAATCATTATAGGTGTATATACAGATTCAGACAGTGTTCTGGTGATGTCATCGTATCTAGTTTTAGATAAAACATGACTCTAAGCTCAGTGCTTCAGGAGCCCTGCTCTGTCCAGGTTATATGTCTTGGATCAGCAAGCCAGACTTGGGAATGCTTGTATCTGGGATGCATCTGGAAAGGACACCAATCCTAAGAGTATTAATACTTTATGATCAAATAAGATTGAATACAGAAGGAATGTGTATGAGTGCACCACATGAGCACAAGAGATGCATGTGTGTCTTGGAGGCCTTGCCCAGCACTAGTCAAAATGCACATTCCGCAGCAGGAAACTGCACAAAAGAGTGCCTAGCCTTCAAATATACAGGGTAGATATAACCTGAAAAATTGCCACTGCTGTATAATTAAGGTAAATTTTAGTCACTGACTGGTTTCCAGGGATCATTAAAGAAGAGTATTTTCTAAAAGTTGATGACCTAACTCACAGAAGGAAGCCGTTCCCCCTCCCCAGTTCTTAACTTCAGTGCTTCTAGTTTGAAACCTAGCAGTAATCTCTACTGTAGTGAGTCCAGCTCACACCAGTGCTTCCTAGGTACTCAGGAAAGTTTTTCTGTTTCTTCTGCCATGCCTTCCTTTCAGACAACGTGTTGAATGTTCTCCCCTTGTTCATTTCCACCTCCCTGTTGTTTCCCATTGAAAATTTTCTGGGTTTCAGGCAAACTTTTCTGGCACCTTGGGTCCAATTCTTAGAGCAACTGAGTTTTGGGTTTTATGGCACTTAAGGGCCAAGAAGGTGTAGTCATCCTTTCTTGGCATGTTTGATGGAGACAAAAATCTCATTTCTGTAATAGACTCTTGGAGAACTGTTTGAGACCTAAGTTGTTGGGGGTTTTTGGTTTGTTTGTTACTTGCTTTTTAACTGCAAGCCTTTAGGGTTGTTGTGGGTACATGCATATCCCGTTTCCTTTTGGGAGGATGGAGTTTGCTCAGGCATTACTTCCGAATTCTGTGAAGCGTTTCAGTGCAGTTTTGATTTTGTGAGCTGTGGAAGGTGGTGGAGGTTCACACCGTGTAATATTCCAGTCCCATTGTTCCTACTCTTTTAAAAAGGGACGTTGTTCACCTACGAAGTTGGGTGTGACTGTGTGGATGAATTTTCTGCCCCTGAGGAAGGATCTAGTTTGCACCTCCAGGCACAAAAATGTTCCTCAGGCTTGGCATATATGGGGATGGGGAAGAATCTAAGGTTCTGGTATTTCAGGCCAGGCTTATTGTTAGCAAATGTAGGAAGAGAGTATGCTACATTGCTATGTGTGGAAACAGCTTTTACATGGACATGGCTGATGGCAGACTTCCTGTATGAAAACAATAAGGAGAGGCATCCATATGACATGGCAGAGCAGCAGCAGGCAGTTCATTTTCTCCCATTTGTCTGTCACAGATGGAGTGATTCATCTCCTTCTTAAGATAAAGGCCTCACATTATACAGGTGAAGAATAGGCTTGAATTCCCTTTTGGCCCTGTTAGAGAATGCTAGGTGACAGGTTTGGTGGGCACAAATGGTTCTTAGAATCTGAATTCAAAAGCCAATGTATTTGGCAACCTCCCTGACAGTACCATTTCCTAGGCACATCTACATTTGTGTGTATGTACCTGAATACAAGTATGTTTTTAAGAGCATATAGATATATAAAGATGCTTATGTATGGGTATGGACACACTGTGTACATACACTACAGGCACACATATATCCTCCCACATGTGCATTCATAAAGATGAACAGATACGGAGGCATAAGCCCACTTATATCGCTCATGCAAATACATTACAATAAAACAAGCGTATATACGTAGGGAAGGCTGTGTATATATGTGTTTTCATACACATATATATGGGTGTTTTAATCAGCACTCAATTTTGGGCATGAATGAATGCATGACATCTGTTTGAACAAGTTCATATTCTGTTTACAGGTACTCAACATGTGCATATGCGTAGGTATATCTATGCACACTTCCACATGTGTGCACTGTTCTCCTACATGCTTTTTCTGTATCTATAGACAGCATGTGCACATACAC
Source organism: Tyto alba (assembly GCF_018691265.1). Classification (NCBI taxonomy): domain Eukaryota; kingdom Metazoa; phylum Chordata; class Aves; order Strigiformes; family Tytonidae; genus Tyto; species Tyto alba. The sequence continues at coordinate 41,927,906 of NW_024881313.1, forward strand.
TTGCATACATTGCCACCCTGCACCATAGAAGATGCTGTGATCAAAGAACTTGCACACTTCTTTCCAAGATGCATAACAGATAGCCCTGATTTGTTCTTAGCTAACTACCTCCCCAGGCTGCTGAGAGAAGGGGTCCTAGGTCCTGGGCATGGGTGAGACCCTTTTGCTGATGCATGCACAGCTGTGCACCAGCATGTGGAGATGTCAGGATAATTTAGCAGGTGGCCTCGTTACTCCTAGATCTGTCACCATGGTAACGTGTTTTTTTCTTTAAAAAATGTACAGTGCCAAGAGGAGGAAGATGGCTGACAAAATTCTCCCTCAGAGGGTGAGTCGCTTTCATTTCCTATTCCCTTCACAATCAGTTCAGCATCGTAGTGTAATTAGAGGGATTTTAGAAAATACTTTCACTTTTTGTTTAAAAATCTAATTAAAAAGTAAGTAGGCAGTGGGTGAAAGTCTAGAGAGCAAGGCTGGGGCTGGGGCTGGGGGCTGGGAGTGTGGAGTGCAGCCCGGCCTGTGTCGTCCTCGTGCACTGGGTTAGCCGAGCCAGCACTGCCACTTGCTGGATGGACAGTGGTGCTGGGCTGCGAAGTGCACGACTTGACGCCGGGGCCCTCTGGGTCTTACGGATGTTTTTGATCAATTTTGAGGCTGGCCAAAAGGTAGTTCAGAGCACAGCTGTGCCTGTAGGAGATGGGCTCGTTCTCAGGTCTCTGTGGCCCAGTAGAGCTGCCAAGTTCTAATTTTTGTGGTTCTGTCCTAGTAGGACTGAAGTGAACCCATGTAAACAACAGAGTTAAAGGGGCCCGCATTGTCCGGAGAGTTATTAATTCTCACATCCCTGGGGATATGTCTAGCTTTTAGTGTCTGCCTGTGCTTGATCCTCAGTGCATAAATCTACTTCCTTTTTAAACATTGGAATTTCTCTCTGCCTGCCTTCTTTTGCATTTTTCCCAGACTTTTCCTTTCCTGTGTCCTCTTCAGTACAGTCCTCTCAAAACCTTCTTGGTCCCAAAAGGCAAGCTTCCTTAGTCTTCAAAACACACACCCTCATCACATCTTAGTCCCAGTTTCTTTGGTTTCTGGTGCTTTTTCTGGGTTTAGAATCTCTTTGTCAGATGTGTAGATCTCCACGTCCTTTTCAGGTCTACCTCTCCACTGCTAGTGTAAACCCAAACTTGATGGCAGCCTCCAGATTCTTTTCTGTGAGGTTCCACAGATACCTAGCGCCAACCACCTGAGGAGGTGAGCCCACTATGGAACTCCTGATGTCATGTTATCGCTTCTTTTCTTGTAATTCCTGCCACCCTCTGAAAGCACAGCCTCTCATAGGTTAGCCATTAGTTCTCTCATGCTGCTATCTTGAAAAGACTAAGCTACCATTAAATCCTGACCTTTGAACTACTTGCAGCCTCCACGGTGTTTGCGTTAGAGCCTCGTTCCTGCTGTGCTTGGAGTCTATACTTTCTTAGAATGAAAGCTATGTTTCTCGTGCTGTCAGTTCTGTCTGTCCCACAAAAATTGTCTTCACTGACAATTATATATCCCGTATGGTGAGGCTATCACTTTAAATACGTCTGTTTGAAGGTGCTTTTTTTTTTTTTTTTGGTTGTTTTTTTGTTTTGTTTGTTTGCTGCCTTTATAACATAAAAAGGTCTCAGAACAGATGTAACCAAACTTTTTTGGCAACAGAAGACTCGTGCCTCTGTTTATCAAATCCATGATAATTCTTTAATAAGTAGAGCCATATACAATTGCTGTCACCAAGTCTTCTTGCCTTCCAGTGTATTTATTGCAGTCAGTCAATAATTTTAACTGATGGAGTGATAAGGCAACACAAATTGCTAGTCTTCTGTCTGCAATGGAGTTTTTATCAGTGCAGCTGGAGTGCTGGTACTGATGATAGGATGTTGTGTCTGGATTAAGGTACTCCATTAGACTGCAGTAAGTATATCAGAACCTCCTTACGTTCACCATTCATGGGATGGGAAAATGCTGTGTATATAGGTGTCCTGTCAAGTGGAAGATTGGCGCTGGTGGCTGTGGAATGCATGCGAAACACAGGGTAAAACTTCCAGTTTTCTGAAGCTACTTCTGGAGTATTTTCCAGCCAGTCAGCATCTGTTACCCACAGACTTTTTGCACACTCTTGCTTGTGTTTTCTGGGAACTGTGAAGGGGAGAGGGGAAGATATTAAATACATGTTACTCTTGAAAACCGTCCTATGTAACAATGCAAAAGGAGGTGGGTTCTCAGTGTAACTCGATGTGATAGAGAGTCAGGCAGTTGGCACAGGTAATCTGCTGTTGGACTGATCAAGCCTGTGCTATAGTGCTGGAATATACTACTAGTTGGGTAGGGTCACTCAGCTGCTACAATTCAGCTATTTGAGAAGGATTTAGTTTTGCATGGGTATAATCGTATGAGAAAGTTCAGCCTAGCAAACTATTAGATGTAGGAAGATGGGATTATGGAACTGCATGGGACCTCCTGGCACATGCAGTCTGGTTCCCTCTGTCATGGTAGCTGTGACACAATTGCTGCCTCAAGACTAGTTAGGTTCCTTAATTCTGAGATACTTTACATCTGGCAGCTTTTTTTTTTTTTTTTTCTTTTTTGCTAGGCTTGGCAAGGCAAGTGCTTTCAGTTTCCCAAGTAGGAGGGTCTCCCCACAATTCTAGTCCTCACAGTCCTTTATTATGTCTATTCCAGTTTAAATTCACCTCTTTCAAACCTCTTTAAATCTGCCTCTCAGGAGACCAGAACTATATATAGTATTACAGATTACCAGTATCACCAGTGCCCGGATGCCACTAATGCATTTTTATCTCTACTGGAAATAGCTAGTGATGCAGATTGGGATCCATTTTATTTTTGATGGCCTTACCACATTGATACAGCATATGGTCATTCTTTAATACTCACAAGTATTTCTGCTTTCTATTATTTACAACTGATTAATTCCAATATTAGAGCAGGAGCTATGGGTATAGACTCTAAGGAACGTGGCCCTGTGCTCTGTAATGCTGTATTTCATCCCGTTTCTATTATAAAGTTTTCAGCTTCCTTACATTCTCTGTACTATCCTCTGCCTTGTATTGACAGTGCCACCCAAATCTGTCATTAAGTGTTGTTAGCATACTTCTTTTTGTGCTGGAGCTATTAATGAAAATATTTAAATAAAATCAGTTTCAAAAATGGTCCATGAGGTACTTCCTGCTTAATATGTTTTCTGTATGCCAGTTTTTTACCACATAGTATTCTTGTCCTAAACCCTATTTTTCAGTCTTAAGTAGTGGTTCCTTTTACGACTGTATGTCAAATGCTTTCTTTAAATGCAAGTCAGTTGAAACTACTGCATATTTTTTGTCTAAAATGCAAGCTTAATGAAAAGAAAGACCTGGTTAAGCCTGGGCTGACATACTGTAACATAACAAGGCTTAGCATTTTTTAGAGCGTATTCAACATTAACTCTAGTTCTGTGCAGCAAGCTGTAAGCCACCCCATTTTCCTTCCCTCTGGATCCTTCCCTTGTTCTCAGGTCACTGAAACCCTCATTCCATTTCATATTTTGTTCAAATCAGGTTCATATTCATCTTCATTTATAGCTAGAGACCTAGATCTCTGGGGCGGATGTGGCCTCTGTGAGCCAAGTCTAGCAGTTGTGCCTCAATTTTGACCTCAGGCCACAAACTGTCTGTGGAGAAACATGACTGCACATCAGTTTGTGCCTCTTCGTTCTCTGGGCCTTGTCTCATTACTTCTAGTCAGTGTCTCACTTTCTCTTAATTCTGACTCATTACATTTTTTCCCAGGCACCATGACTGTGATTCACTATTCTGTTTCTTCAGCTTCATTGCTTACCCATTCTGATGCAAGAATCTCAGCTGAAAATCATTCTGATTCCATAGCTCTGTGTGTTTCCGCTTTTCCTCTTTTAACTTGCTGAGTGGAGTGCAACTTTGAAACAGCAAACTGCTTCTCTGTCAATGGCATGCTTGTCTCTTAGTATTAGCTACTGTTCTTCTCACTGAGCCCCAAATTCCCATGAGGACTTCTTGTTTAGCTGTGCTGATAGGTTTTTGTGCAGCTGTCCTTTTCATCCTCTCTACTTCATTTTCCTTTACACAAGTATTCAGTCAACTCCTGCTACCATTCACTGACTCACTATATGGGATTCTCTGCACAGATCCCATACCATAATATCTATCCTGTTGTTGTTTGGTCACTGCATGGCTGTTGTCCACCTCTTTCCCCATCTGAGCCAACCAGAGGTGAGGAACATCTGGATCTGCTGTTCACTCATTAGGGATGTGGTAATCGGTGGCAGCCTTGGATGTAGCAACTGTGAAATCATGAAGCTCAGGATCTTGAAGGGAATGAAGAAGGAGAGTAGCAAAGTACAGACCTTGGACTTCAGACAAGCAGAGTCTGGCTTATTCAGGGAATTGGTAGGTGTGATCCCATGGGAAGCAGCTCTGAAGGGCAAAGTGACCCAGGCAAACTGGCATGTCTTTAAGGACCCTCCAAGCACGAGAGCAGTCTGTCTTGATATTCAGAAAAATTAACAAACTTATGAGAAGTCCAGCCTAACTAAGCAGGGAACTCACAGTGGAGGTCCCAACATCAAAAGGCAGTATACAAGAGATAGAAGCAGGGACAGGCTAGAAAGGAGGAATTTAGAAATGTTGCCTGGGCATATGGTATCAGGAAAGTCAAAGCTCAGCTGGAGTTGAGATTTCCAAGGGAAATCAAGGGCAACAAGAAAACCTAATAAAAGGCTGACCAAGGAAAATGTAGGCCCTAGGCTGAGTGAACTGGGTGATACAGTGATGACAGAGACAGGTAAGTCTGAAGTACTCAAAGCCTTCTTTGTCTCAGTGTGCATTGCTGTTGTCTCCCATACCTCTGTGATCAGTGAACATATTCAAGAGGAACAGCCAGCAATGGACTGAGATTGAGCCAGGGATTACTTGAGAAAACTTGACCCATACAGCTCCATAGTACTCAACAGGCCGCATTTGAGGATTCTGAGAGAACTGGCCAGTGTCCTTGCAAGGCCACTCTATCACCTTGAAATGCTGTGGAAATCAGGGCAGGTTCCTGATGTCTAGAAAAAGGCAATTGTTGCACCCATCTTCTCAAAAGGCCAAAAGAACAATCCCGGGAACTGCAGCCCATTGGCCTCACTTTGGTCCCTGGGAAAATCACGGAGCAACTGCTCTTTGAAATGTATTTCTGGACATGTGAAGGAGAAAAGGGTAGTAGGGAACAGTGAGCATGGATTTACCAAGGACAAATCATGTCTGACCAACCTGATTGCCTCCTCTGAAAAAATGACTGGATCTGGGAGCAAGAGATAGCAGTGGATGTAATTTACCTTGGCTTTAGCAAAGTTTTCAACACTATCTCCCGTAATAGTCTTGGATACAAGTTGGGTCATTATGGTCTAAATGGGTGGACAACCATCTGTTTGGATGATTTGGCTTAGAGGGTAGAGGCTTATAGGTTGCACTAACAACACTTAACAGAGTAGGAGAGTGAGAAGCATTGCCACATCTTGAGAACACCTTCCCTCCACCCCTCCCTTCTTCCCGGGCTCAGTTCTGCTCCCGATATCTCTACCTCCTCCCCCAGCGGCGCAGGGGCAGGGAATGGGGGCTGGAGTCAGCGCTGCCGCTTCTTCCATCTTCAGTGGGGGGAGCTTCTGAAACTTGTTCCCCCTGCTCCAGCGTGGTCCCCCTCTCACAAGGAGACAGTCCTCCACAAACTTTCTCCAACATGAGTCCCTCCCACCGGCCGCAGTGTTCCACACACTGCTCTATCGTTGGTCACCAACTTTCTCCAACTGGAGTCCCTCCCACAGGCTGCAGCCCTTCCCATGCTGCTCTGGCGTGGGACACCCCTGCATGCTGCAGTCCTCCCAGTGCTGAACTACAACAGCAGGGGCTATGTTTTCCCACGAGACCCCGGCCTTCTTCGGGCACAGCACCTTGATCAATCGGGTGGAAGCCACAGGCCATAAATCAGTGTCTGCTCCACCGTAGATCTTCATGGGTGGCAGAGGGGGGGCCGCCCTGCCGTCTCACCACAGGATACAGGGGATCTCTGCCCCGGCACACATCCCCCCTCCTTTCTTTCTCTGTTCCTCCACTGACCTTGGTGTTCACGCAGCTGCTGCAGTTCTTCCTCACAAGTCCCACTGCTCGTTACCACGTCCATTCTTAAATACGTTATCACAGAGGCGCAGCTGATGGGCTCAGTTTTCATGCAGAGGTGGAGTTGACTTGGAGCTGGGGGATTTTCGAGAAGCTTCTCACAGGGGGCCGCCCCTATAGCCCCCTCCCCTGCCGCCAAAAACCCCCACCACTCACTCAAAGCCAGGACAGCAGGATAATGAGTGCCAGCAAGTATAAGTTGAAATGAGAGAAGCTGGTTATATGTAAGAGAAACTTTCACAACAGGGCAGTTACGCTTTGGAACCCAGAGAAGTTGTGAGATCTCCACCGCTGGTGGTTTTAAAACCCCGACATAACCTCGTTGTTGGCCCTGCTTTGAGAAAGAAGTGGGACTAGAGACCTTCCAACATCCCTGCAAGTGGGTACCTGTGATCCAGCTGCTGTTCCATAGAGCATCTCTAGCAGCAGTCTCCAGAGATGTTGTTGTCGTATGCTATCTGACTCCCTGCTCTAGAGTTGACGCTTTTCCATGCTGGTTGACTTTGTGGTCATCTCTCCGGTTGTTTCTCTGGACCGTATGCCTCAAAGGTTTGTATGGGTCATAGGTGCTGCTCGGCCACTGAACATAAAGGAACTACTGAATTGCTTTTACTAAAACCTTGAGAGTAACTCATAAGGACTCCTTGTAATCCTCATTCATAGATGTGACTTACAGCCTTCTTTTAAGTAATTAAAATTCAAATATGAACAGTGCAGACCTTAGGCACTTACATGTATTGCTTCAATTTGTCCGTGTTAGTCTGTGCTCGTAACTGATTACCGTGAGCGGCTGGTGAAAGACTTGCTTAACTGTTGCTTGTAGTGTTGCAGGATATTTGTATTTTTGAATGGTATCTGCATGTGGCCATGAAATTCAGAATGGCACAGGCTTTAATTGCTTTTGTCATCTTACTGGACTGTGTTACTGGCTCTTTGGTAGCCACTCAGAAATCCTCCCAGAAATGCTATCTCTTGGGGATCAAGACGTGCAAGGTGGCACAGTTACATTTTCTAAGGAGCATCAGCCCTTAGCTATCCTTCTTTGACCACTGTAGAAGCTTTAATGATAGAGACACTTTTGTCAATAAGATACAGGCTAAGGATTCTTAGCAGGGAAACTGTCCAGTAGTTAATAAGTCAGACTTCAGTCATTGTCACTTGTAATATAAAAATGCTGGCTTCTGAACAGTATTTTTAAAATGTCTGTGTTGTGTGCATGTGCTGTAAGTAGCAAAAAAATTGACTCAGGATCTAATTGAGCTTGTCAGACTTGAGGAGCAAGAGATCATGGGTTTTGTTACTCTTCTCAAACATGGAAATTATAGGCTAGTTTAATTCTAAGGAAATTGCCAGATCTCTATTCACTAGCGTCTGATAATTATTTTTTTAAAAAAGCAAGTTGCTGAAACTGTTTAGTTTGTTGTGCTCAGGTAGCGAAGAAAGCAGCTCCAATTATTACTTCCTACCTGAAATGGATCAATTTCTCTCTTTTTTATTTTTCTTTTTTTTCTGGGGGCTTTAATGATAGCCAACTTTCACCTGGAAAGAAACATCAATCTGAAGGACATGCTCTTCTGTATCTCTCTCTCTTTTTTTTTTTTTTTTTTTTTTTTTTACTACCTTTAGTTTAAACTAAAATTAAATGATACTGCTGACAGCATGGTGGTTGTCTGCTACAGACATTCTGCCTAATCAAGAAGGAGACAGAGCCTTTCCTAGACATCTGGAGGAAGCCCCATGGTTGCAGGCCCCCAAACTCATGGGGGAACTTTAACCACCCTGACATCCGCCTTGAGGGCAGGAGCGCTGGGCACAAGCACTAGAAGAGATTTCTGGATTGGATTGATGACAGTCCCTTAACACAGATGGTCAACAAACCAACAAGAGGAAGTGCTCTGCTGGACCTGTTACTCACAAAGAAGGGAGAACTGGTTGGGGACGTGAGGGTTAAGGGCAGCCCACGCTGCAGCACCCATGAGATGGCAGAGTTGGCGATCCTGAGAGAAGCAAGCAAGACCTGGACTTCAGCAGAGCAGGCTCTGGCTTGTTCAGGGATCTGCCTGGAAGGATCCTATGGGACAGTGGGAATCCCCGGAAGACAAAGGGGCTCAGGGAAGCTGGCTGAACTTCAGGGACAACCACTTGAAAGCCAAAGGGGAACGATCAGACCAATGTGCAGAAAGTTGAGCGGTCCTGGCAGGAGGCCAGCAGAGTTAAGCAGGGAACTCCTGACTGGCCTCAAATGCGAAGAGGGAGTGCACGGAGATGTAAACAGGGATGGTCTACCCAGCAGAAACAGCACAATGGTGCCCAAGCGTGTAAGCATGAAATCAGGAAAGTCAAAGCTCAGCTGAAATTGAACCTAGCAATGCACGTGACAGTCAACAAGAAAGCCTTCTGCAAGTGGATCAGTGGCAGAAGGAAGACTATGGAAGACCTGGGTCTGGGTCTGGTTCCGCTGCTCATGTCAAAAGCCATGGAGCAGGGCGAGGCACTCAGTGTTGTCTTTGCCCCCGTTGCTCCTGGTAAGTCCTGTCCTCAGGCCTCCCAGGTGCCCAAGCCAACGTCAGAGTCAGGGTAGCACGGCTACTCAGAGGATCCTTGACAGGCTGCAGAAACAGGACAGCAGTTCAACGTTTTAAAGTTCAACAGAGGCAAATACAGAGTTCTGCTCCTGGGATAGGACGACGCCATGCAGTGGTACGGGTGGGCATCAACTGCGTGGAAAGCGGTTTTGCAGGAGAGGACCTGGGGGTCCTCATGGACAGCAAGCGGAGAACGAGTCTGTGAAGTCAACTGCAAAGTGGGCTGTGTTAGCGTAAGTGTGGCCATCGAGTCAAGGAAAGAGGCTATTCCTTGCTGTGCCACACTTGTGAGGCTGCATCTGGACTTCTGGGCACCGGACCACAAAGACGAGACATTCTGCAGTGAGGCCTGGAGAGGATCCCCAGGGTGTCAGGGGGCTGGATGGAGCACATGCCTACCAGGAAAAGCTGCGAGAGCTGGGTTTGTCCAGCCTTGAGAAGAGAAGGGGAAAGGGAGAGCCTATTGGTGACTGCAACTGCTGTATGGGATGGTGAAGAAAAGACAGAGCCAGCCTCCTCTTGGAGATGCACAACAATAGGGCGAGAGGCAACAGAAACTCGCTGCAACATGGGCAACTGACTCAGTATAAGGAATTTTTTTTTTTTTTGAAAAAACAAAACCAAACCAAACCAAAACATGATGGTACCAAACCATTGTACCAGGCTGCCAGAAGGTGCTGTGGGATGTCCATCCGTGGTTGGGAGTATTCAGAACCGGACTGGACCGGGTCCTGAGCAACACGATGTAATTTGAACCTGTTTTGTGCAACAGGTTTTTTTGGTCTGCGTGACTTCCAAAGGTCCTTCTGATCCTAATTATTTTGTGCTTACTGATGCTTAAACAGTCGTCCACCTACCCAAATCATGGTTTTGCCATATATTGAGTGAATTCTTTGCGTTTTTGAGGACTCTTCATCAACATACCCCCAGAACTTCACACTGATTGTTCCCATGATGTGGGTGACTTTGCTGTTTATTTTCTGTTGGAAGGAACTGTGGTAGGTGCTTCTGATATATTTTGACTAGCAAAGAAGTACTGACTGCCTCAACACTGAAGGGTTGTGGAGATCGAGAAAGGCTGAGCTGCATATAGGCTTTTTTTGTAGCCAGTACTCCTATCAGGGCTTCATTTGAAGAGACTCAAATTCTTTCAGAATTCAGTATCATACTGTGTTAAGCTTATGACAGAATGGGTTATACTCCGTCAGCAGGAAGGATTTTATACATACAGTCATGCTGGAGGTCAGTGAGTCTGACAGAGATACATTTCTTAGGTTTGATGGTGTCCACACTTCACCTAGGGATGCTAATGAAAACCCAAACAATCCCCCTTTAGAAAACTGTCTTTGCTGAAAATGCGCTTCCCATATCCTATGATTTCTAATGGTGGAAGACACAGAAATGATAAGTGTAATTTATTTTCAAGAGAGAGGAATCAAGAGCTAACCTGTTTGCAATAGGAGAATATTGGAGACCTATGTTTTGTAGTCTGATTGTGTAGTGTTAAGAGCATGGGAGATGCCTTTGTTCTTTGCAGCAATGGGAAATCTTGCGTCTCTTTCTCCATATGTCTCTGATCTGGGATGTGTCAGTGTCAATGAGTGTAACTCAAGAAAACGTCTCATAATTTCTATCTCTTAAGCTTAGGTTTTCCATCAGTGACACTGTTTGTTTGTTTTTTTTTTTTTTTTTTTTTTTTCTGTCATTTCCCATCATTATTCTGTCTGTTCATTATGGTCTGCATACTTGTATATCAACTCCTGATAGTTGTATTGAGAGGTCTATTACATTTTACTGGAGAGTGACAAGCCTTCTTGTGGAAGACTTTAAAGAAAGAGCATGTATTTGCTCTTCTGGGAGAAGAAAAAAATGTATTAATTTATTTTTAGTGTCATACAACTAGGCAATCAGAAGTCTGACTGTATCATGAGAATTTACTGCTACTTTGTTTTGGTTTTATTTAACTTATACAAGACAGGCCTGAGGATTCAGTTGTAAAAGCATATGTATTTAAAATAATATTGTGATGAAATATTCCCTGCAGTCACTGTCAAAGTTTTTCAGTGTTTGGCTACACTCACTCCTAGGAATTTTCACCTTATTTCTAACGTGAACTTAAACAATTTCAAGTTCATTGTGTTGTCTCTTTTACAGGCAGAGAAACTTTTTTTTTCTTTTTGTGTAGATAGATACATACTCATAAGTGAAGCTAAATTAATGACTCCATGGAACCCTGTATTATAGAGGATGTTTTCCTGTCTGCTAATAATCTCAGTAGCTTTTCTTGGAATTTTCTTGAGTTTGTCAGTAGATTTACTCATTTGTGACTCTGGTGTTCTTTGAGTGATGATGACATTGCCAAGCATGGCAATAATTGTAAAATCCTTAGTCTTGCTCTATGTCTTCCTGCTCATCTATTTAGGAAGTGCACAGTCCTGGTAGGCTACAGTGGTGTTCTGGGTTACAATTTCCTCCCCTACCATTTTCTAAATCCTTTTAAGATTTCCCTGGGAAGCAGTGATAGTTCCCATGCTGTAGCGGTGTTCCACATTCTTTGCTTCTAGGTTTCTTGATTGTACAAATACCTTTAATAATTTGTATTGCTTTCTTTCTCCCAGTTCACCATGGTATGGATCCATATCCCTGTCCTATTCTTTATTTCTGATTTCTTCATTCTGTATCACTTGTAGATTCTGTTCCTTACGTTCAGGATAAATTATGAAAGCCCCAGAACCATTCCTGTTCTTTATACCTTGCATCTTTGTCTGTCTGTTGTTGTTCATGCAGCTGACTTCATTAACTTGCCCACTGAGTTTCAGCCACTTTCATCAGTAGCCATGGTCTCTTTAGATCCCACCAGTACAGACAAAGTGCTTGCTTTATTGTGCATTCCATTGTGTTCAGTATTGCAACTCATCTGCCATCATGCAGCTCAGTCAGCAAACTTGGAAAAAGCCTTTTCTGAAGTGTCTTACAGTTTTTTCAGAACATGATTAACTAAAAATTTTTACAGCTTTTAATACATTTATGTCTCTTTTGTCCTCTTCTGGATCATTTTAACAAAAACGGCAAGTCAAAGTTGTTGAAAGATGTAAGGTTTCATATATCACTTGGCCTTGATGAAAACTGAATCTGTCTTACTGCTTTTTTTCCGCTTTCTTGGGCAACACATGGCCAGTATTTGCTTTTTTGTCTGTGTGTCACTGTGAATTCCGCAAGAAGTTCTTGAGAAAGATTGTATCCCTAAGGACCACTTGAAAGTCTGAAATACCTGTTTTCCTTTATTTTTTTCCATTATTTCTGACATTTTTAAGGAATGGACGGGACATAATTTTCCTGCAGAAGTGATACAGCTAAGTCTCTTGATGTTTAGAGGAATAAATTTGGAATTCACATGATGCTTTTTAGTACTCTTCCAGCCACAGCAGTAATTAGCTTGGAATGGACACATTAGATCAGTTTTGACATAATGTGTATCTTTCTCTATAGCTGTGGAGACGGAAGCAGAGTTGTTTCTTTGGTGTATTTGAGCGAGTTTAGTCTAGATTTAAATGTCCAAGACTCTGTATTTCATAACTGGGAAACATTCATGACATTCTGGTTAAAACATTGTAGGGAAATCAGAGTAAATCTCTCTAAATATTGCTTGTACCTTTTGGCTGCACATAACAGGCATATCTGCCCTCATTCCATGTTTCTTCTCTGCTTTAAATCAAAATATAACTTAACTCTTTGGTTTTCTTCCCATAACTGTGTGACTATAAAGGGAGAAATTTTTTCTCTCATGAAACTGTTTTTCTTTTGCTGATATTTATTATATATTTATTTATTATTATGTTTTTATTTATTTATAAATATATAAAATTTTATTTATAAATATATATTTTGTTTATATATTTTTATTTATTTATAAATATATAAATATATTTGTTTATTATTATGGTTTTCTTTTGCTAATAAGATAATTAGAATAAAGATAATATATATTCTAATATATTATTCTAAATAAATTTACAAATGCACCATTCCCCAACACAATTGCATTATTAGGATGATGATGGTGGTTATGATGGAGTTGGAGCTAAGTGAGGGGTAGGATGGGGAGTTAGTGGGATATCAAAATAAAAAGAGAGGGTAAAAGTTTTTTTAATTAGAACATGATTTTTTGAGGGTTGGGAAGTGAAGACTGTGGATTCTGCCTCTGTGCTAATGATTGCTGGATTAGATTACTCTCTGCTGCAGGTTCAGAGAAGGAGGAGAGAATGCACTGCTATTGTTTAAACAGTATTTTTCTTATGTTCTCCTCTCTGCCTGACAGCCAAGTCCAGTAAGGGTTCACACGCAGTCCTTCCTTTTCTTGGTGACAGGCAGACAGCAAAATATAAATTCAAAGTTGGGGAATCCCTTTTCCCTTCTGGAAGGTTTTCATGCTCTCTAGATGAGGAAGGATCTTTTTGTTCCCTGCCTGGGCTTCTCTTGATCTCTCTGCTAAATTTGACACTATTTGAGGAGATCTTTGTACCTCTACTTGAGTGAAGACATCTAAGCACTTTGATGTTTCATAGACCGATGTGCAGCTTTGTAAAAATTAAATCTTGTTCAACACACCTGCCTTTTTCTGAGGAAATCACAGGATTCTTTGATAACAGAAACTGTGTTGATACTATTGAATTTCTTCAAGACATTTGGTCTGTTATCAATGACATTTAATTAAAAATCCTACAGTATAAGTAAATTTATTGGTTACCTTAAATTAAGAAGTCCCTCACTGTCAAATTGGAGACATGTCGGTGAGTAGATAGTTTCTAGTGGGACCAGAAAGATCAGTTCTTGGCCCAGTGCAGTGTTGCTTTTCTTTATTTTTTCAGTGTCATGCATAATATATGAATTTTGATGGTTAAATTTATGGGTAGGATTATTGGAATGGTAAATAAACACAGGGAGAAGGACAGTTATTGCTACAAAGTATTATCTGAATTGCCCAATAAAGTGATCATAACACAGCAAAATTAGCTTTTCTGCAAATAAGTGCAGTACATATCTAACACAGGAATCTGGCAGTGCAAGAGTTCGTCTTTGTTTGGTTTTGTTTTTTCAAAAAAAAAAAAAATTCCTTATACTGAGTCAGTTGCCCATGTTGCAGCGAGTTTCTGTTGCCTCTCGCCCTATTGTTGTGCATCTCCAAGAGGAGGCTGGCTCTGTCTTTTCTTCACCATCCCATACAGCAGTTGCAGTCACCAATAGGCTCTCCCTTTCCCCTTCTCTTCTCAAGGCTGGACAAACCCAGCTCTCGCAGCTTTTCCTGGTAGGCATGTGCTCCATCCAGCCCCCTGACACCCTGGGGATCCTCTCCAGGCCTCACTGCAGAATGTCTCGTCTTTGTGGTCCGGTGCCCAGAAGTCCAGATGCAGCCTCACAAGTGTGGCACAGCAAGGAATAGCCTCTTTCCTTGACTCGATGGCCACACTTACGCTAACACAGCCCACTTTGCAGTTGACTTCACAGACTCGTTCTCCGCTTGCTGTCCATGAGGACCCCCAGGTCCTCTCCTGCAAAACCGCTTTCCACGCAGTTGATGCCCACCCGTACCACTGCATGGCGTCGTCCTATCCCAGGAGCAGAACTCTGTATTTGCCTCTGTTGAACTTTAAAACGTTGAACTGCTGTCCTGTTTCTGCAGCCTGTCAAGGATCCTCTGAGTAGCCGTGCTACCCTGACTCTGACGTTGGCTTGGGCACCTGGGAGGCCTGAGGACAGGACTTACCAGGAGCAACGGGGGCAAAGACAACACTGAGTGCCTCGCCCTGCTCCATGGCTTTTGACATGAGCAGCGGAACCAGACCCAGACCCAGGTCTTCCATAGTCTTCCTTCTGCCACTGATCCACTTGCAGAAGGCTTTCTTGTTGACTGTCACGTGCATTGCTAGGTTCAATTTCAGCTGAGCTTTGACTTTCCTGATTTCATGCTTACACGCTTGGGCACCATTGTGCTGTTTCTGCTGGGTAGACCATCCCTGTTTACATCTCCGTGCACTCCCTCTTCGCATTTGAGGCCAGTCAGGAGTTCCCTGCTTAACTCTGCTGGCCTCCTGCCAGGACCGCTCAACTTTCTGCACATTGGTCTGATCGTTCCCCTTTGGCTTTCAAGTGGTTGTCCCTGAAGTTCAGCCAGCTTCCCTGAGCCCCTTTGTCTTCCGGGGATTCCCACTGTCCCATAGGATCCTTCCAGGCAGATCCCTGAACAAGCCAGAGCCTGCTCTGCTGAAGTCCAGGTCTTGCTTGCTTCTCTCAGGATCGCCAACTCTGCCATCTCATGGGTGCTGCAGCGTGGGCTGCCCTTAACCCTCACGTCCCCAACCAGTTCTCCCTTCTTTGTGAGTAACAGGTCCAGCAGAGCACTTCCTCTTGTTGGTTTGTTGACCATCTGTGTTAAGGGACTGTCATCAATCCAATCCAGAAATCTCTTCTAGTGCTTGTGCCCAGCGCTCCTGCCCTCAAGGCGGATGTCAGGGTGGTTAAAGTTCCCCCATGAGTTTGGGGGCCTGCAACCATGGGGCTTCCTCCAGATGTCTAGGAAAGGCTCTGTCTCCTTCTTGATTGCGTGGTTTGTAGGAGATGCCCCTCACATTATCATCTCTTCCAGTGCAACTCTCAGCTTTTGTGTAAATCCTTCCCTAATGTGCAGCCTCTTGTCATTGCCTTCCAAGCTGATGTTTTGTGCCAGTCAGATCAGCTATCCTGTGATGTTTTTCATATCCCAGAGACTGTACTGCTGCATCTGTTCACTGATTTTTGATTCTGGCTGTTTCGCAAGCCTTGCACGTTTGTTTACAAGCATGTGTGGTGGGGCCCTCACATTGTGCTGCTTTTACAAGGAAATTGTGAGAGTCTCTCCCATCATGCTATTACATGCACACTGTCCTCACTGCTCCCACTCCTACAATTTTTCCATTCTTCTGTCACCGTTGATAAAAAATCTGTGGAAATCAAGGATGAAACTGCCTAATTTAATAATAATCTGTTTTTATTAATTTTTAAAATTTTGAAACGTTGCATTTTGACAATAGGAAAAAAAAAGAACCACAGCCTCTAGAAATACACTATTTTACTAATGTTAACAATAATCTATTCCAGTTATCCATATGATTCTAAGATAAGGTTTAATATACATGTTTCAAAACCTCAGGTGATGAGATGTTACTGATTGGGGCTTTTTGTAGTTCTTTGAAATAGATAAAGGCCAGAATGGAGAATTCAGGTCTTGAAATACTCTTTACAGATTTAATGTTTAGAACTTTTGTAGAAGAAGAGAGGAGACTTTCATGGAGTTACGAACTTTTCAGTTAGGGCAAACCATGCAAGAAGAAGGAATTAGGCAGGCTGCACACATCCTTATCACATAAACATAACTGCGGTTCAGTTACCTATGAAGAAAACTGAAAACTGACTTACGTACTTCTGGCTGGAGTGTATGAGCACTTTCATCTTTTTGAGCTAAGATCTACCAGAAACAAAACTCTTCTTTGTGATGTGATACTGCTGGGGCTCCCCTTTAATTTTCCCCTCTCTTGAGGGGAAATTGGGAAAAAGTATGAAATTGGAACATTGTCATGCCTCCAGAAGATTATTCCAATAGTAGGGTGAGAAAGCAAAAGCCTATAAGAGCAGCCAAAACTGGCCTGAGTAGACCTTTGATCAAGCCAAGTATCCCATCTTCACTGTGACCATAACAGCTACCCAGAGAAGAGTACAAACACAGACAAGTACCATTCTTCTCTCAAATACTCTTCCAAACTGCAGCCATTTGCAGTTCAAGGAATTATATGCTGTATTATCTTTGTTGGCCGATTTTAAAGTGTTTATGCTTTCTTAACATCTTACAATGTTTAACATCCAGTTTGATTATAGGAATGGAATAGGAAATACCCTTTCACTTTCATGTGATAAGAAGTGTAGAAGTGTGGAATAGAAATACTTATTGAAGATTACCGCTGTTTCTACAAACTTACTAGAAAATTCATTAGATCCTGGGTATAGTACCCTGCGAACCAGCTCAAAGGTTTGTATCATAGCTGTAGTATACACTTTATCTTGAGAGCTGTGTAGGCCAGCTCCCTGCTTCATCATGTGCCTAGGAGTTTATGAACTGACTGTACTGGAACTTGGAGTTAAAAGATTTAAACTGTGTTCTGGGTCTAGAATTTTTAATTGATTGCATTACAGCATGGTTAATATCCTTTTTGTGGAAGGAATTGAGGAATCTTTTTTCTGGGTGGGAAAGGATAAAACCATAGGGGTATTTTGCTGGGTCCAAAGATTTGTATTCACTGTGGGGAGGAAGTATTGCCTAGCTGTCTTTACTCTGCAAGCTCTCTGGCAACTCCTTGATGTTTGCAGGGGAATGCTAGCAATTCGTGCTTCGCTCTTACAAATGTTCATGTTCTTTTATTATTCTGCTGATACTAAGGCTTTGTGAAGGCATACAAGTGGTTGAAAATACAGTGGTTCAGCTAAAGCTGAATAGAGTTTTTGGATCTGTGGTTTCTGCTTCTCCAAAGTGTCCGTCCTGCTGTAAATAGAGCAGGCGTTCTAGCACCTCAAAACAAACAAACAAACAAGGTTGAAAGAGACATTTATTTGATACTCTTGATCAGTCTAAATACAGAAGGGAGGATTTGTTCCTCTTCAGGTTGGAAAAGAAAAAATACTAAGAAAGAGATGACAAAAAACTATATAATGTCTGAGCAGGATTGAGAAGGTGCATAGGGAATGCCTGCCCACTGCTGCTCCATCTATGCAAGAAGTTGGTATCAAAAGAAGCTAGCAGATGGCAAGTTCAAAATGAGCGAAAGGAGGTACTTCTTCACACACTGCCTGTTGAGGTTCTGGAATGCCATGCCCCAGGCTGTTGTAGGTACTAAAGGGCAACAACTTTCAAATGCTGTCAGAGACACAATACTGGTATAGACGACTGTTGGGATGACCTTGTGCAATAATTCTTATGTCCTTGCAGAACATAGCGAATAGGTGCATGCCCGGTGTCTCTCACATAGGTATTTGTGCCCTACACCAAATTAAAACTGTAGACTTCTGATTCTAAAGCGAGACAGGAATACCAACTAGCTTTTAATTCCTATAGAACAGAAGTGTTCTAGCAGTTAAATAGTTTAGTTATATAGGTGAAAACTAGAGTGAATATTGTAGAAATAGAGAAGGTAGTCCAGTAGATTTATTATAAATACTTACAGTTCCTTTCTTTTATCATTTGCCTGCATGAGTTACTCCCAATTAAGAAGCAACTTTTTCATGTAAGAGTATACTTGCTCATTTCTAAGCTCAGATCATTAGGTCTTCCTCCTGACCAACTCTGTACCACTTCCTCTGCTAACTTCTCTGGAAAAGGGAAGATAAAAAGGGAGGTTGTTAATAGAACTAATGTAGTTTAGCTAATGAATTAAAATACCAGTAAAATTTGGCAAGATTGAAAGTTGACACCTCGTAGCTGATGATGTTGAAATTTTGATGTGAAAGTCAATTTCACCTCAGCCAAGATGTGTTCACAAAGGTTGACTTCCTAAATGGCAGTTTTTACTTATGATGGGTAATTCTTGTTCTTAAAAAATAGCATGAACATGCACCCTTTATTTTAAGTCTAGAGAGACCTAGCACTTTTAGTTTAAACAGGCCAAATTTACCATACTTTGCGTTGCCAAGAGCAGTGGCTCCTAGGCTACTTGTAGGTAAGCCTCACTTGAAAAAAAGTAGCCATGATTCGGGCCTTCTGGATCCAGTGTGTGTCTTCCAGAGTTCATTAGCTTTAGTTCTGTGCTCCAGCTTCTCAGTCGTATGCTTGTACCATGCCACTGAAACCTGCCGCACTAATTGGGAACTGCTCTCTTAGGGATAACTCCTTCTGATCATGTGTGTCTGAGGGCTGGGAAGATGACAGTATTGTTGCTCTGGAACATAGCAGATTCTTGCTTCCAGTGCTTGGTTATTCCTTGCTTCCTTCTCAGATCCGGGAGCTGGTTCCTGAGTCCCAGGCCTACATGGATCTGTTGGCCTTTGAACGCAAACTAGACCAGACCATTATGCGGAAGCGTGTGGATATTCAGGAAGCGCTGAAGAGGCCAATGAAGGTATGTCATGAAAAATTTGTAGATTGAGTTAGGGGGAAAAAAATAATCCTTATATTAAATGGTGGAATGATATTTCCAGTAAAGGTTATGTTAACAGATATTTTGAAACAGGTCAGACAAAGCTCCTAAGAATAAGCAGTTGGGGAGCAGCATGCATGGAAAAGAGGTGGAGAAAATTTTGTGGATATTACCTGCTCTAGATTGTGAAAGCCTTTAATAAGGGGAATAATAGCTTGTGGATAAACAAAACACTGGTTTTGGAACTTTGTATTAGGATGATTAAAAAGAATAAAACAAGAGATTAGAGAAGTGTGCTGAAGAGATGTATTAAATTTCCTAGTAGAATTCAGTCAAAAGCTAAACTTGTAGAATAACAGAACATATAATGGGAAGAATTACTTACAGAAAAATTGTTAAAGATCCTGCAAAAATGTACACGTTTACATAGTCTGTTTAAGGATGTAAGAAAAGAATGGATGACATTTTCTGCAATTTCTGTTAGATCAAGTTCAGCACTTTACTGTTCATAATATCCCACTGAAATGGTCTTTTCCTAAGTTTTCTGAGTCTGTTGAGCTGAATCAGGGAAAAGTTTAGCTTGGAGGAAACTGGAATTCTTCTAGTTCAACCTCCTGCTCAAAACAGGGTTGTGAAGGCCTTGTTGAATTTTGGAAATCTCCAAGGATGGAGGTTTCACATCCTCCTCAGGCAATCTATTCCAACGTTTGGCAACTCTTATTGTGAGGAATTCATTTTCATATCTATATTCAAGTTCTTGTGACTGTATTGAATGCTCATACTCATTCATATAGTAAATTCTGTAGTATGAAGAGTTTTGTAGCTGTATGTCTACTGTGAAGTAAAGCTGTCGTTCTTGTGTGTAACACAGTAATGGGTATCAGCCCAGCTAAGATCAAGATTCCATTCTGTTTGTCACTGCACAGGTGTCTGATACGATATGAAAAGCTTTCCCCTCTGATATTTCTTCAGTTGATACATACGAAACAGAAAGAAACAGAAAAAAACGAAAAAATTGAGTTCCGTTAACATGCTTACTTTATAGATAGATAGGAAACTGAAGCCTGGATGGTTTAAATCACAAGTTTGTAGTCAAAAATTGTTGTATATAGTTGATTGGAGTCTCGGAAGGAATAATTTGTCTTAGCTTCGTAATGTGGGTAGAACACCATTATTTTAAACCAGCTAGGAACTTGGCCATGTTCAAAAGTAATTGAAGACTTAGACACGCATTCATAAATCTGCAGGAAGAGGTTCATTTTGTGGCAAACTTTTAACTAGGGAATTGACCGGTGCATGAGGTTCCAGCTCGAAGCTGTACAGTGGAGATATTCAGGGCCTGTAATGGGGAACAGTATAGGAGGCACAGCACTCTACAGAAACTGTAGACAGAAAAATCTTTTTCTGTCTGGGGCTCAGCAAACACATTTTAAGTATCAGTTACTCAGCTAGTTAACATCTAAAGAATGATCAAACAGATGTTTTTCAAATTCATGTCTAGACATAGCAAGTAGCAGCTGTGAAATTCCAGACCTGTCAAAATATAGCTAAGCCTGGATAAATTTGTGTTGTTCTGATATTAAGTATTTTCATTTTATTATAGTTGGAGCATTGGTAACAGCAATAAACATTTTCTCTGCATTTCCATCTTTTATCAAAATTCTTGTAATTTTAAAATACTTGCCTTAAAGCAGTGATTCCTAAACTGGGATTGTAATCCTGGGAAAAATTAAAATTTGTCTGAGATATGTGATAATATGTAGGGAATATGCAGGACTGCTCAGAGTTATTAGTTGTAATTGCTGTTATCATATTGATAACAGTGATTGAGTTGTTGCTAGAAGCAGTCTTTGGGAACCATAGGTTTATGGTCTAGTGTTACTCAGGCTGCTTTTTTCTGTCAGAAGACTAATTATTCTGGAGAAGTGTTTCAAACAGTTTTCATTGAGGACAGTACGTAAAATACGCTGGGCCTATTGATCCTACTTGGATCTTCTGTGAACAGTTGCACTGTTGAAACATACGACAATTTGGGGATTGCTCAGAAAGCAAGAAGACCTTGTGTGGTTGGTTGAAGGGGGGGGAAACAGCCTTTACCACCTGCCAGGTCAGTTTGCCACTGTCAGCAACCCCTCTCATCTGCCAGCTTTTTCAGTCTAGATCCTGTGGTGTCTTTTTTCTGCCTTTTGGGTACTAGCATGTTCTCTCCTCTTCTTCTGTCAGTCCTACATTCTTGGACTACATCTATCACAAGAGTCTCAGAATTCCTCATCTGCAGAGCAGCATTTGCTGCATGCCACTCGTCGCAAGAGTCCTTGGACTGACTCGATGGAAGACCCACCCACTCACGTGCTCAGAATTCCAGAAGGGACTTTTCAGGAGGCAGTTAGGCAGACAAGGATGTTTGACTGCAGTGTGGCTAGAGGTACAGATATAGCAAGGTCCATGGCCTGAAGGAAACAGAAACCATATGGCTCAACTCCAGATGAGTAGACGTCATTAAAGAAGAATGTATTACAGAAAATCTGGACGGCTAGGGCCATGGTATACTTTGGGGTTGGGATTTATTTGGCTAAGTATAGACATCTACATTGTATTTCTTTATATGTAACCTAGTCACTCTGAGCTCCCTTTATAGTTGTGAGATTTAGTCAGTTTAGGCAATGGAATTCAGGGCACAGTTCTTCTCATACAGTAGTAGATATTTAAAAGTATAGATAAATCATGCCCTAAAAAGTGCCTGTTTCTCTCTCAATTGTTGAAAACTGATATAACTAGTCAGTTGTGGATATAAATATAATTTTAAGACTCATGATTTTCATCCCAAGGCTTGAATCTGGGGTCACCTGTCTGAAAGAAGGGCATCTAGTGACCCATACCACAAGCAAGGTTCCTACTCCAAGCACTGGCACCACAGACAATAGTTTAGTCTCACCCAAACCAGAGACTGTTATCCAGGGACTGTCACTCTTTCACACGGAACTGGTGTGAGACATTGAGTTTATCAGATCTGTGTGTAGTTGCAATTCCTCAGACTAAATGATCTACTCCCAGGTTCTCCATTTTCAGGACAGTACAAAAGAATAGTAGCATCTGAATACAGTCACAATGTCTCTCTCTCTGGTTTTGTAAATTGAGATTCTTTCCCCGCTTTCAGGTTGTAAGTTGACTGAGGAATTGCTGTTGGATTATTGGCAGGGGGGAATTTGCATTTTTTCTGAAACACTAAGGTTTCTGCCTGGTCCTCTGCTCTCTCAGGCAAGACTGGGTTTTTTTTGCTCAGTATGCCTTGCGTCCACAGCACCTCATACCTGGGCTCTGCAGTTCTGTCTCTTCTCTCTTCTGTATACTGAATTCTAAACCTCGAGCATCCAAGGGATATTCTTAGGGGCAGAGGAACAAACAATTTTTGGAGATTTTTGTCATACTCTGAACCGTACTGTTACTGAACTCCTGGAATCAAACCTGCACTTACTTCAGTCAACAAATGCAGTAGGTATCGTTTACCCCAACTTGAGCAAAGCATTTTGTTCGTTATGGGACATTATGGAGAAAGAGGTGGGGATTACTAAAGAAAATTTAAGGTAACTGAGAGGAGTGGTAGCTCTATCACTTTTTAGCTCTTGTAGATTCCCCTCTGCACTTTGTGGTCTGTGGCACATGGACACTGTACTTCTTCTTCAGTGATTGTCATATTGGTCTTGGTGCTGGCTGGGATTAATTGGAGGAATTTCTGCTATAAAATAGTTGCCAATTGATTTGAAACATCATTAAAGGTGAGGTTTATTATTTTGCTAATAACAATCTTATGCTTAATATGATGCAACTGAGAGAAAAAAAATCTTAGGATAAGTCAGCGTCTAGAATTCCCTGTAGCAACAGGAGAGCTCTAGTGTTGTTGCAGAAGACCCTATTGGTATCTCATCTGGTTGCTAAAGCTGGAATACTGTGTCATCAGTGCTCAAAATGAGCAATTCAAACTAGAATGATCATGTGAAAAAATAGCTTCTGGAACAACCTACAGAAGGGAAGATTCACCTTGTGATTGTCACTTAGCTTTTATATGCAAACACAAACAAAATTGGGAGGGATTGGGGGTGGTTGCCTTTTTAGTAGAGGGGAAGAAAAGTATCAGCATTTAGGCTGAAGGACAATGCCGGCACAAGAAAAATGGGGAAGAGGTGACTAAATAAACATCAGGCTTGAAATTAGAGAGAGGTTGTAACTGTCAGAGAAGCAAAATTCCTCCAAATCAAGGAGGGGAAACAAAAAATTTACTTTTTAAATTGTATCTTCATGGGTTCTGAAAAGCACTACATGATACAGACCTGTGACCTGGACTTACTGTTGCTGCCAGCTCAGTGACCCTAGGGTCCGTTGGTGTACTCCATCAAGCACTACAATGGTTTTGATCAGATACTTGAAAACTCTTCAGGGGAGATGTCTGCACGAGCCTTTTGAAGTATAAATATGTTGAAGGCAAACCAGAATTTATGGCAATTTCAATTTAAATAAAACAATTTATCGAGGGAATTTTATTATGATTTTTCTCATCTTTAATCATTGACCATAAAATTACAAAATAAAAGCCAAATAGCTTACAGTTTCTTTAGTGTGAGGAGATCAGTTGGCAACAGATACATCATCAGATTAGTACGTGGTTATACATTGGGAGAGTTGGGTCATGGCTTGTGGTTCTCTTAGCGTCCTTAGTCTTTACACATATATCGATCTGCAGTCACCCAGTCTTTGAGGGTCACCTCAGAGTCAGTGGGCTTTAAGTGAGTCCACCTCCTTTTGGACACCCCTGAACTTGGCCCTAGGAGTTTCCAGGTTGTCTTCTCTAGACTGATCTGGGGGTTCTTACACGTTATTATTGAGAGGACTGGGTTGCCAGTGGGACCACACCAACATGTGGTACTGCATTACTGGCTGGCTTGTTGCCTGGATTGTTACTCACTGTCAGAGCCTTAGCATACTACACTGCTTTTAACTAGTTAGGACTGAATCAAGCCACTGGGAAAAAGGTTCCTCAGTTTCAACACAAACACACAAAGTATATGTGCATTCGTAACCCGTTACAAACTGGCTTAAGTGTTTGATGAGAACATGGTTAAATCTTGCATAATCACCCTCCCTCTCCCACATGCAGTGACAACAGGAATTATGAGGCTGGTGTAGATCAGTGTCCTTACGAAGTGACCAGTAACAAAATCTCAGATTGGTTGAGGTTGGAAGAGACCTCTGGAGGTCATCTTGCTCAGCCCCTCTGTTCAAGCAGGGCCACCCAGAGCTGGTTGGTCAGGACCGTATCTGGATGACTTTTGAATATTACCAAAGTGGGAGACTCCACAACCTCTCTAGATAGTGTGTTCCAGTGCTAAATACTTCATAAGTACTTCATAATACTTCTAAGGTGCCAGAAACCCTTCCGACTCTAGATAACAGATCCACCTAAATTCCAGTAATCAGAGATCAGTTTATATTAAGACACAGAAAGGTCTGACGTCTTTTAAAATTCTCATATATTGGTATGACTGGATATTCTTGGGTTCTGTACATAATACAGCCACTCCAGCTCCATCCCTGTTTTTTGTTCGTTTGTTTGTTGTCTTTTGTGTTTGTTTGTTTGTTTGCTTTTGTTTAAAGAGCTTCTGGCTTTGGTACAACAGCTGGTAGTTCAAAAGTAGAACAATTGAGACTGATTAATGTGCATACTTACGACTACTAGAGCAAGATATCAGATATGTAATGGATTTTTCATTATGTCAAGTCTTTAGGTCAACAATGGATGATGTCCTTCAAAAAGAGCCACCCTATTTGATGAATGATTAGAGCCTGTGTTGCACAGGAAATAGAACTGGACAATAAAGTCTCTTCTGGCTTAAAAAACTGCAATTTTTAAATCTGTGTTCTGTGACAATGAGTTATGTGGGTTAACCGTGATTCATTATGCTTTGTGTAGCATACATGACATACTTCCATTGATCAGGTTTGAATTTATGGTCTTGTGGCATAATTTTACGTTCTGCTTTTTGCATTGTGAGATAAGGAAAATGCAAACACCTAATCTCCTTTAGATCAGCCCATATTTTAAATATGTCTTTCAGGTTCTTTAATGTTCTCTTTTCTTCGGTAAAAACTTCAGTTCTCACAATCACTGTAGAGAAAGAATTTTTCAATGCTCCTAGCTGTTCTTATCACCCATCAGTGTATACCTCCTGATTATCTTCCTAAGAGCATAGTATACAATCGCCAAATAAGTTGCTGGAACCGATTGTATAGACTATTGCACATACTGTTCTCTGTTTATTCCTCTATAACATTTGTTTGATTTTTTCTGAGTTTTTTTTTATTGTTGTTGAAGTTTTTATAGAACTGTCTACAGGTGTTTATCATACGTTAGTTCAATTTTGAACTCAGTAAATATTGGGTAGTTTCAGTATTCATGATACTTGCGTGTTCTACCAAGTCACCGATTTTCCTGGTTTGGGTTGGCCTTTTTTAAGTTCTTGTCCATCGTCTGTTGTCATGAGTTACCTAAATAATTTTATTTCTTCTACAAATTTTGACGTGTTTGTTGCTACTCTGGGTGAGAAATACCTCTATATTCCAGTTCTGATACGGACACTCTCTATTTCTTCTGATTCTTTTATAATGGTCAGAGTTGAACGCTTGTTCTTAGTGGTGATTGTTCTTTTTGCCTCTTGATTTCTGGTCTCCATGCTACTTTATCTTCCACTGTTCTTTTTATTTCCTAAACAGTTTTTGTGAGATCATGGAACAGTCACTCTAAATGCAAAGACAGAAACACAGATTTTAATCTTTCCTTTGCTTTGTGCATGAGGTTTTTATGCTGTGTTGAGATACACGGAAATGCATCCTTAAGATGTGCACAGAGAGCTCTTAACACAATACTATTCATAGGAATGTCAGCCAGATTTTCTTGATTCAGTCAGCAATAGACTATCTGCTGATAACTTGGTTAATTTGTTTGAAATCCCTAGCACAACTTCCCTGGAAGTGTCCAGGAGGTGTTGTGTCCTAACAGAGAGTTCACTGAAGAAAACTCTAACTTCAGCAGTTGCTGGAGGTTTGTCTTGGGGATATCACACAGATCATGGTATCTTCAGATGCTTAGTTTCTGATTTGACTTCTTAGGGATTTAATGTTAATGGAAACTGAAAAAAAAAAAAAATGTGGCACTATAAACCAGAGATAGCTTTCTGGAAGATGTGGTGGATTTCCGGCATTTCACCCATTTACTTCAAATTAAAGCTGTATTGATTTGTGTGAAGATGACATTGAAGAACTTGAGAGAGAAAAAGCTGTAGTTCTGCTGCTCCAGCGTTCATGTCAGCCTCCTGTTTATATCTGTTTCATTCCACATGAGCTCTCCCGCCATTTGTGCTGGTGTTGTAGCCGAGCCCTTTGCAGAAGTTCATCGCTGACGTGACCAATCTTCTGTCACATATGCTTCTTTTTTTCCTTTTCTTTTCCTCCAGGAGAAATTGTCAGTGAAATACAGCTCTTTTGGGGGACGGCTTTTCTTTTTAATATTACTGCTACTTCAAGTTTGTTTTGCTGAAGATAAGTCAAAGATGCATGTTAAAGATCTGTATCTTACACTTAGAGAATAAGCAGATTAAGCATTTATTGATTTTTGGACAAGAGGTTATTTGATTCACAACGCTGATCAAGTCTCCTTGAAGTTCTCCCTTATTGAGATTTGTCTTTGTGGGTGATAAAGTTTCAGTGTGTCTGAAGAGATGAAATGCGATGCTTTCTTCTTGCCCTAGAGCTGTAAGTTTTCTCTTTAGTTTTTCCTCCACGTTACTGAGAATCCTGCCAGTAAAAAGCAAAGCCACAAGTTTTGGTTGGTTGCTTATCTGTTCTCTGAGAAGCCACCATACAGAGAAGAGAATAGATTTTAGATCTGTGCTATAATGTGCATTGCTAAGAAATTTGCAGAATATGTTGAATGCCGGTGGCTTCTTGCCCAAGTACATTGAACTGCTGTATTTAAGCTGCAAAGTAACCAAGCTGCACACAGCTGATGTTGTGTCACTTGCTGCCTGGATGAGATGGAGTTGCTCAACTGGAGATGGAAGAATACCTCATTCTCAGAGCCTTCTGGATATGAACTTGACATTATTGTGGAAACCAGGAGTACTGATAAGTGAACTGAGCACAGTGATTTTGGGTGTGTGTCTTCAGCCAAGGAGACTTTATAGTCTGTATAGTGGCTGTAAAACCCACCATTTTGTGCCATTTTGGTGGTGTTTCTCCTTGAGCAAGATCACCTCTGAGCTGACATCTTCCAAGTTGTTAGTCACTGGAAGGGATTCAGACTATACTCTTGGTTCTCTGCCAGGATCTTGCTTTGTCGGATGAATTGGCAGTATCTCACAGCTGACAGGAGAAAAGTCATGGTAGAGGAGAAGGACCCTGCTGGTCTAAAGAAAATGTTCATTTGTAGAGCTATGGTTCTCATGCTTTGCTAAAGATTTCTAAATGTATTTTCTTCAAATGCCAAAGTTTGTATTACCTCAAGTAATGTATTCAAGAATGCTCTGAGTATCTATTACGACAGTTGGTGATAAGAGTATGTAGGGCAAGTTCAACTGCCATTGTGTGGTTCCTCGAACTGGAAGATAAGATAATCAGCCTCTCAGAATGTCTTGAGCAGAGCTGCTCTAGGTAGCTTTTATGAGGAGCCAGTGGTGCTGGCAACACTAGATATGTGTAAGGAAGAGGTGGTATTGGAAATTCTGGGAAGGGCAGAAAGAATGGAAAAGTGGAGCAGCAACTCATAAGGGAACAAAGAGGAGGTGGACATGTTGGCAGCAGCTTCAGAAAAGTAGTTGTGGAAGCTTGAGTATTTCCGGGTCACTACAGTGCTATACAGAGGAGGACATGTTTGGCTGTTCAGGTGTTCATGGGCAAATGCCTTTTTCACGGTTTTTTTTGACTGCTTACCAGAATGTCTTTGGCGGATCTGTCTGTGCTCTGCAGGTCAGGTCTGGAGGTACTGGTTATGACCAACGTGATGTCTGACATCTGTTTGCAGTTGGCTGTGTAGGTTCCTTTTAAAGGGTGGTGGCTTCGCTGTAGAAAGGAAGACTCATGTTTGTCATGTCCTAAGGTGCCTTTGGCTTCATCGAGCCATCGGAGGGGGAGATTGTGCCAGCTGGAGTGCAGGGTAGCGCAGTCAGCAAGGCAAAAAGGATGAGGGACTACCTCACTGAGTAAGAAGCCAGAAGAAAAAGCAGAAATTTGGAGTCTCCTGAGAGAAGGCAATAGCACAAACACAGCTGAATCTTAAGGAATAAAAAGAGAGGATTCTCTGTGTCTCCCCAGAAATGACCCTACAGAGTTTTCTGCAACCCCGGAAATCACAGAGTTGCTGGAATAAGAGCAAGCCTGAAGAAATGAACCATTTTCAAGGACATGTGAGCAGAGAAAATTTGGTTTACAAAACTTGTTTTTTTAATTCCATTTTACCTGGCAAATGTGAGTTTTCCTTCTTTATGTTCCCTTATTCTGCTTTGTGTTCTAATGAAGATTTTTATTAGATTTAAAGCGTGTTTGTTATGGGGGTTCTCTTGCAGCTGTGCAGTTGCCCTATTTGACTGATTTGCTGATGAGTCAGAAGCAAGGGTCTTTCTGTGGTTGCGTTTGGGAGATAATCACTGCCTTAGTAGTGCTGTAAATTTGCAGTACCTTTTGAGCCAAAATTTGAAGACAAACCCCCAGGGTGCAGATTATACATTTTGCTTGTTGGATGTTGAATGTCTTTGTTTAGCAGAGGCTAAAGGCTCAGCATTCCACAGTACTTACAGGTTGTCGGTAGTGTCTGTAGCATGTTGGAGTCAAAGGCTAAATCATTTTTGATCTAATATCAAGATATGTAGAAAGTAGGACAAAACTTTAGAGATAGCCATTACTTAGGATTTTAATTAATAATTAGTCTAAGTTCCTTTCTGATGACAATGTGGAAGAAGTGGGCTGATTTATAGGGATTAGAGTGAAGAAAGGATTAAATCTGAGAAAGCAAATTCATTGCGTAGAAGAAAACACTGTAAATTGAAGAGAGAGATGTGGGAGAAACATACAAATGATATGCAGACTCTCTCTGGCAGAGCAGGGAAAGCGTAGGGAACCCAGCATGAGACCAGTTCTAAAATGTATGCTGCATCTGGCTTGTGCATGACTTGAAAGAAAAGTGGTAAGGGGTTAGCAAAGGGAAACGGTGGAAAGTGTCAAGGAGAGGTATTTTGTATTTCACGGTGGAGTTAGGTGTTGTTACTGGTTTTAGGTGGACTGTACAAGGCAGAGCCTGAGAGCTAGGAGGAAGGAAGACATCTAAAATATTCCAATTTTAATAGGATGTTATCGCAGAGGATGATCTTAGTGATGAGATGTCAGACTGTGGAGGAGACAGACACACTTCCCATCTCGATGTGGGGACATATGAGGAGAGAAGGAGTTTCCAGGGTAAAAGGGAGAATAGAGATAGTGTATTTGGAAATCAGAAGAATAGGAAATGGAATCAGTGATATAAACCTGAAGTATCAGTAAAGTATTTAGAAGGAACTATTAAGAAAAAAGCTGCTTATGTATAGAGATACAGTTTTGCAAATAATCCAGGTGGGGATAAAATTTAGGAACGGTACATAAGATGTTCAAGTTATTTTGAGGAGTTGCGAATTTAGAAATGTGAGGTCCTTCACACCAAATAAAGATTCTGGGGCATTAAAAAACAACAATTTATATAATGAGAGAGCACTTTAGCAACAGAAATCCTGTAGAAAACGATGGAGAAAGAATGTGGGTTTCCAGGAATATTTTTCTACCTATCTGCCTGTTCCTATCTATGTCAACCTGTCATTTTCAGGACTCTTGGCACTTTTGAAAATCCTGTTCCCTGTCAGTGCATACTATTGACACTCCATTTCCATCAAACCTTTCTGTCACTGTCTTCTCTAAATTTGGCAAAATGTAGACATTTTCGTGTTCCTCTTCAGCCATACATCTCTGCCTCCCATATTCCTCTATTAGATTTTTAGTTTCCTGACTTGATGTATATAACTTCCTTCTTTCCTATATGTGTGTGTGTGAGTGTGAAAGCTTTACAAGCCTACTCCTTTCTTACGTTGTATGAAGGTTGTTTTGACTGCATTACCTCGCCAACTGTAGCCTTTTTGTCATTATATTATAAACGGATATTTGAGATTAGAGTCCCAAAGAAATTGTTGGCAATATATTTTCTGGAATCCATGCATGAGAGTGAAAGGCCAGGTTTTCCACAAGGTGCAGGGGAGAGAAGGGCACTGGGAAATAACATAGCCATAAGCCAGTACAGTGATTGAGAAACCTTAGATAGCCTATAAAAATTACAACAGGTAGGCATGGTTGTATCTCTCACACACTGGGACACCTGGGTTAGGGATGAAGCACAGTGCCTTCCTCCACTGGGGTCTCACAGCAAGTTGGGGCTGCAGCATGTTTGATCAGGGTGGAAGGCAGTTAAAGAGGAAGGTTAGGCAGCAGCGGGGCATGTGTGTTTAGGTGTATGTCTGTAGGAAGACTATTACCAGGCTCTGTATGATGGTAGAATGAAGATGGGCAGAGATGTGTCTGGCATGTAATTTGCAGCACTAGCTGTACTTATGACTGCCATTTACAAATCTGAACTGATGCAACTGTGGAAGACTTTCATGTAGCAAGAGGTTTGCACCTGTGTCTTAGCAATACAGCTAGGATCTAGACAGGAAGGGCATCATATCATGCTTTTCTCACAGCATTTTCTCAAATATCTAATCCAGAAGTACAGAACGTATAGCCTCATGGGCTTGGCCCTGCAGCCTCCTGTTTTTCTCCACTTACCATGTTTGTATAGCCGGTAGTTTTTGGAAGGAAATCTCAGATTCAGCTCTTCAGTGTATTTTCGTATGCGTAACCAAGACTTTAATTCTAGTATAACCTGGGGCGACTGTACTAAACATGCAGATTCTCTACTAAATGCGTAACTATCACCTTTCCTGTGGCTTCCTCAGGTCTTAGACTTAAACTGGATGTGTACTTTTCTTTTCTCTATTTGCATAACAGCAAAAGCGGAAACTGAGACTTTACATCTCCAACACGTTTAATCCTGCAAAATCTGATGCTGACGACTCTGATGGCAGCATTGCTTCATGGGAGCTGCGAGTGGAGGGGAAGCTCCTGGATGATGTATGATTTACCTGTGCTTCAGTGGGGCTGGCAAGGATCTAGAGATTGTCCTGTGGGGTGGTGGACTTTACTGGGGACACCGACTCAGACAAGACATCTCTGAGTGGCAGCATTGGCTTGTTGATGCTGGGAAGGTGCCATGTCCAGCTGGAGTGAGGGATAAGGCCATAATGGGAATGTTGGGAAGGGGTGGGGAGGGCGGCAGGAAATAGAGCAGAATTAAGGGCAGGACGGATCGGAGGAGGTGGAGAGAACAGGCCTGAGACAATTCTCATAAAAGATACGGCAGGGTTCCGGTCATGAGAGGTGTTCTAAGTCAGGCCTACAGCAGGCATGGCATCTTGTGAAGAGTAGGATAGCAAGGAGAAGCGAGTAGTTGCTATTCGTAGGGAAGTCAAGAGGATGGATGTATGGATGGTCAGAGCAAGGATTATCATTCTGAAGTCCTCAGAAACCTCAGTGCTGGATCTAGCTTTCTTCAAGGCAGGCTGGACTTTCCTAATAAAGATGTCACTTATTTGAACAGGCTTGACAAGCTAAGTATTCGATAAGATAAACAGATGAAGAACATGCATATATGGAGAGGGCAAGGCTTCCAAGGCACATCTGTCTGTCTGGAGATAATTGTACATGAAACATAATCATAATCTTGCTGGAGGATGAAGGGGTGAAAAAGTGCAGCATCTGGAAATTCAAGTTAGACAAAATCAGTTTAGAAATTAGAGTATATACTTTAACAAAGAAAGAGATTCTTTATTGGAAAAAAACAGCTTCTCAATTACTGTCAAATTTTAAATCAAAGGATGATGTATTTCTAAAAGACCTGCACTAAATAAGAAATTCATTGAAATCCTGTGGACTCTATTCTATGTAAACAGAATAAAATCTGAAAGAGTAGAATAGTATCTGAAAGTCCGATTATGTGAATATAAAACTCCCAGTTTTTAAGTTAGACAGGATGAGTGGTGTAGGAAGCAGCAAGTACTGATAAATAAATGGAAGGAAAAATGTAAAAGGAAATACTTTTACTTATTGTATGATTAATTTGTATAATTCACTATCATCTGATAAATCAGAACAAGAATTTAGCATTCATCAAAATAACCAAGCTGTTAAATTAAAAGGTATACGGTGGCCTTAAAATGATAGAATGGTTTGGATTGGAAGGGACCTTCCAAGATCATCTGGTCCAACTGCCCTGCCATGGGCAGGGACATCTTTCACTGGATCAGGTTGCTCAAAGCCCTGTCCAATCTGACCTTGAACACTTCCAGGGATGAGGTGTCCACAGCTTCTCTGGGCAATCTGTGCCAGGGTCTCACCACCCTCATTGTAAAAAAAGTCTTCCTTATACCTAATCTACCATCTTTCAGTTTAAAGGCATTGCCCCTTGTCCTGGCACTATAGGCCCTGTTAAAAAGTCTCTCCATCTTTCTTATAAGCCCCCTTTAAGCACTGGAAGGCTGCAGTGACGTCTCCCTGGAGCCTTCTCTTCTCCAGCCTGAACAACCCCAACTCAGCCTGGCCTCACAGGAGAGGTGTTCCAGCTCTCAGGTCAATTTTGTGGCTTCCTCTGGACCCTCTCTCACAGATGCCATGTTCACATTATGAGCCAGACCTTCCCAATAACATTAAGAGAGTCAGGGAAATCTTCCCTTAAGTGTACAGTGTTCCACCACCGTTGGGATTTTTGCATCTTGCCCTGCATTTGTCAGAGGGAGAACTCAATTAGATTGATCACGCTTGTGGTCGATACAGGAATTAATGTTCAGGAGAAAGAGAAAGCCTGAAAAGGAACCATAGAACACAAACTAATATACGCAGCCTTAAACATTCATGTTTCTTCTGATTGTACAGCTCAGCAAACAGAAACGGAAGTTTTCATCTTTTTTTAAGAGTTTGGTTATTGAACTAGACAAAGATCTTTATGGACCTGACAACCATCTTGTGGAGGTAAGACAGTCACGCACCATTTGCTTACAAACCTGATGCTAGCACAGATAAACAGCCATGTGCCCGCTGTCTACCTTGTTCAAGTTACCTTGCATTCATTATCTCATTTAAGATATTTTCAAAGTTTTCAAAATTCCATTAGTTTTAAGAATGTTTACTAACAGAAAATCTATATAGCCTGAAAACGTAGGTGTGATAGTGATGTAGTACACAGCTTAGTGTGTATGAAATAATGAAAAAATTGTGTGCATTTTTCCTAACAAGCATGCTAACAGCAGAACGGATTGTGCACTGAAGCTGAATTGTAAGGGCAAAGCAAGAAGTGATTTGGGATGGTTTTGTTGTGGTTTGGTTTTTTTTGTTTTTTGTTTTTTTTTTTTTTTTTTAAATTGCAAGATCTTCACAAGTCTTGTACTTGTCTTATTCTTGCATAGTGTACTGCGCAAGATGCAGCTCCACAGACACCAGTGACAAAAAGACTGACCGTCTTACTTGTTTCTTCCTTTGGCAGTGGCACAGAACTCCCACAACCCAGGAAACGGATGGCTTCCAGGTGAAAAGACCCGGTGACGTCAGCGTGCGGTGCACATTACTCCTCATGTTGGACTACCAGGTCGGTGCACTGCTTTTGGCATGAAAAATAAAACCATTGGGACATAGTGCAACAGAGCAAATTCATTCTGTCACGTACATCAAAACCCAGTATATTTGGATTCAGAATGTCACATAGTCCGTAGTCTGAATTGACCAATTATTTAAAATTAAAGGGGACACATCGAGTAAGTTTCTATTGTAGTCTAACAAAATATTGTTCTTGGCGCTGTGATAGTATTTTTATTGCCCATCCGCAGAAAGAATATGCATTTCTACCTCAGGCTTCTTAGAGAATAGTCAGGTAAGTCGTGCATGAGTTACATGTGTGGTCCTGTACAGAAATTCAAAGGAGTGGCTTTTACTAGTGGTACCTTAGCTAGTGGTGTAGGTGTGGCAGCCTTTTTTTCAGAGCAGACCTCACAGCGTTCCTGGTTTGTTAAATTTTGGTTACATTGGCACCCTAATCTGGCAGAAAACAACATTGCCCTGCATGGGTTAGATTTGCCATTACTCTTGGGCCTTGTTAGGCATTCCTGCTTACTCTCTTTTGCCAGTATTAGTTCTACTGTACTAGTAGTATTTGTGGGCTGAACGCAAACAAGTCAGGGAACCGATCCATTTGAAAGCTAACAAAACTTAGTTCCAAATCAGTTCCCTGATCTCAGTCACAGGGAAGAACAACGACAACAACAAAAAATCAAATAGACCAAATTAGGTTATTCTGCCTGGAGATAGAATATAAAAGAGGTTCCTCGCCACAGTTTCAAACTGTTGCTGTTGTAAGCTGTTGTAAGGCTAAGCTGCTCGAAAAAGCTACTTTCGTTTCAGTTATGGGTGTGCACTGCCACAGTCTCCATTCTCTTGACACAAGCAATGGAGATTTGCTGTTGTGGAGCTCAGTAATCTGATTGAAACCATCCCTGAAAGAAGTGCTGTTGTCTTAAGGGAATCGATAGAAATGCACTGCTGAGGGGAGGTGACATCTCCCTTTTCAGTGGCAGTTCAGTCTCAGATACATTTTGATTGTATAACTTTAAGAACTCATTCTCTGCCACTTTCTTTCCCCTCCATGCAAATAACATCTATCAAGGATAGAGACATTTT
The DNA here is from genome assembly GCF_018691265.1 of Tyto alba. Taxonomy (NCBI): domain Eukaryota; kingdom Metazoa; phylum Chordata; class Aves; order Strigiformes; family Tytonidae; genus Tyto; species Tyto alba. The sequence goes on from NW_024881313.1 coordinate 41,962,754, forward strand.
ATGTTAACAGAGAGAAAATGTTATTAATGTTAGGGAGCATATGAGCTAACTGAAATGCTGATATAGCCAGTGAGAATCTGTATTGTTGAGACAACATAATGATGTTTGTTATGCTCACCATTATTGTAAATTTATGCTTTAAAATAGATATTCTCTTGTCCTTAAATCTCTATTTGTTATAAAGCTAGCTTTGGGTGACCTGGCACCCAGCAGAGTAATCCTTGCCTAATAATATGGCAAATATTAAACTTGAGTATGGGTACACACTTGAAGAGGCATCAAATTCCAAAGTATCCAAGGAATGTATATTACGAGAGATGGAGAACAGGGTAGTTGAGTTGTATCACAGAGGCCAGGAGAAGGAAAATATTCCATTGACTAGTTGTGGTTGGGTAATTTTTCTGGTATGCAGCAGAATGGTGGGAGCATGCCTGAAAAGGAGTTCCAAAGTACTTTGTTGACGTGAGGCAGCCGAGCAGTTACTAGCAATGGTACAAGCATCATCCTGACATCATTCTCTCTATTTGTGGTTAACTTCCAGCAGTTTAGAGGAAAGACAGTTCTTTTTCTTCTCCTACTTCCTAAAGTCAAATTATGCATCAGTGTTGAAAAGGAAAATTCTTCCCTGAGTCTGTATGCAAGTTGTTATTACCTGAAGCATGGGATACAGATAGCCTGTGTACATAGCACGTGTAAAATGTCCCTCTTTCTTTTCAAACCCTGGAGAGAGTTCTTCCAGAGCACCGACAATTGTACACATCTGATCAGTTTGTGGTTTTGGAATCAGTGCCATTGAATGGGGTGCTTCTCCTGTGGAACAGAGTCCCTGAGAATTAAAGCTGAAACCTCATACCTGTGTATCTGTCTGCTTTTATCTCCGTTGCCATCTCCGTCTCCTTCTCCTTTTGTTAACAGCCTCCACAGTTTAAACTGGACCCGCGATTAGCCCGTTTGCTGGGGATACACACACAGACCCGATCAGCCATCATCCAGGCTCTCTGGCAGTACATCAAAACAAATAAGCTGCAAGACTCCCATGACAAGGAATACATTAACTGCGACAAGTACTTTCAGCAGGTAACTCCTTTTTGGACACGGTAGCTCTTTAGAGGCAAACTATAATATTCATTCAAAAATTTTGGATGGATGAAAATTACTGATTTTTATTTTCCCTTAATGATTTGCAGTATCTTCAGTACTGAATAGCTTTCAACAGTCACTACAACTAATATAATAAGCACCCTCTCCGTGTTCCAGTATTGTCAAAAACCCACATCTGGTGGTTCAGCACTCCCACATAAATTGAGGCCTTTCCAGGAAGGAGGACTTTGACTGTATCGATTTACTGTTTTTTTTTTTGCCCTGGTGTATCATTTTGTACTAAGGAACATGACATAATCTGCGGATTATGATTGCCAAATCCTATGTAGACCTGTTTTCTTCCCTTCTCTTTCCCCGTTTATGAAGGACAGAAGACATGGAAGACAGAATTAGAAAAGCTATTTTTTCCTAAATCTGCTTCAGATTATAAAATACCTTCAATGATCTGCATGATGTTTTCAAAGTAGTATATTAAGACTTTTTGTCTTTCACAATGACTTCTAGAATTACCCAGAAGGCCACTTAAAAAAGCATCTTCACCTCTTCTGTAAATATGATCACATTTATTTTGTAAAGGTAATGTTATCTGAGCTATCACTATTTTAACTGGCTTTTTCTGTAGCTTCAGGCTTACCAGACTTATTTTGAAAGTACCTGAACGTAGTGTTTCTGACATACTCCTGTTTAGGGAAACTACTGGCAGTTATAATAAATGAATAATGTTTTAGTGACCATTGAAAGTAAATGTTGCAATGAAAATTGGGTCCCATTTTTCTTTTTAAGCTTTTATTTTCTGTTATTAATTTGCCCTACAATGGTTTAAAGTGACCAACGCTTGAAATAAATGTAAAGGTAGCACTCGGGTTTTTCACATCTGAAAATACAAAATACAACAAAATAATTGTGAGATTCATGGATATTTTTAGGAATATAGAAACAAAGTAGTCTGGAATATATAGTCACTCTCTTGTTCGTTTTCTGTTTGGTTTTTTTTTGTGAATTGCAGCATGCAGTCTTTTTCATATATAGTGAAAATAACATTTTAAAACCACATAAGAATTTTTAGCAAAATTATGAAACTGTTCACTCTGTTGCTTAGATGATTTGATTTCCATTCTCTATTTATCTATAGCAAATTTAGACTCAGTTTTGTTTGTGCTAGCATGAAGAGGAAGTGGAAAAGTGGAGGTGAAAAACATTTGAAAAATCATTAGCTGGATAGAAGAGATGAACAAGGTGTAATTATTGTTTATTTTTGTAAATAGTTAGAGGCCAGCACTCGAAACTGTCAGGTAGCAAATTAAAAACAAACAAAAGGTATTGAGCACACTTAAACTTCAGAATGCCTTGCGGTAGAACGTTACAAATGCTGAAAGTGTGTATCAGTTCCAAAAGTGATCGGTCAATGGAAAAAAAAACCTTGGCCTGTTATAAATGCAAGGCAATTGCAAAGCTGTGGAGATTGGGAGAGTTTCTGTGGCAGAAGGACCAGTACGTGTTTCTGCCGTTCTTACATTTTTCCTTTAGTATCCAATTTTGGCCACTATCAAGGGCAGGATAGTGTGGTAGATATGTAGTAGGTCCTTTGTCTGATCCAGCACAGCATTTTATACCTTACTTATGGTAAGAAGGAGGGCCTTCTCACTTAGTCAGATCAGTCAGATGAGAGAGTTGAGACGGAACAGATTCCTTTTCTAGAAGACTGAACCTCACTCCCTGCAAGAGCTGGCTAATTTGGAATAGTTTCATAAGAATGTGGTGCTTGCATAGATTTAAATCATAAATAGGATTGATTTGAGTGTTTCCATTTTCCTTAGGTGTCTGGCAAAATTGTCCTACTCTTACTAAGCTAATCTTACTTTCAAAACTAATGTTACTATGTAGGAAAATGATCGCAATAAATCAAATGAAACATTTCATCATGAGTTTTTTTGGTTTGCACACTAATACTCTAAGATTGAGTTGTGGAGGGTAAAGGAATTGGGTTAGGAATGCCTTCTATTCTGATGATATTTCTGTAGACTATCTAGTTTTAGTCATGTAACTCCTGGAAAAAATCATAGTCATAGCTGGAAGTGCATAGATCACGTATGGGAGCAATACTTCGCACATCAATGTCTCTAGCATTCCCTTTTAGATACCGGTCTTCTCATTTGGTATACCAGCTTTTCTAAATCCTATGCTGATGTGCTTGGGGTTATATTTAATGACATAGCACAGTACAGACTGAAAATTATAACTGAATGAGTTACACACCAGAATTACTATAACCATATAGGCTTTCAGAGCCAGTGGTTTTAAATTTAGACCATTAACTCCAGTTCAGTAGGAATCTGAGAATCTTTAGGAAAAATCCATCTAACCTTAGTTTCCAGTCTCCCACCCTTTCTCTCACTATTGTGTGTCCTTGCTCCCTTTTCCCTTTGTAAGGCTCTCATCTCTTGGGAATCCACGTTAGGAGTTTGACATGAGTGTTGAGCCAGTGGTGACAGAAGATTGGATGGAGCTTGGTATGCAAAGATTTTGAGTGGGAATTCCACAGTCATCTCTATCAAGTGTCAGAATTCAGAACTGAAATAAAGAGTGAGTTGCAGACACATTAGATTTGGTTACTTCCTTGCTCTTTAGAAACTAGCTGTCTGAATTCCTGGATGCAGGTAAGTCCAGCATATGAGACAGATTTTAGATTTGATGAAGAAGGATCCTTTTTCTCTTTAGAAGCACTGTTTATATCAGCTAGGAGATTTGAAATCCACTGTGTTACAAGCAAAAGCAAGATAAAAGTCCCAAAGGTATTTCAAAACCCAGAGCTGGCTTCTCGCTATTTCTGCTACCAAATCCCCCTCCAGATAATGATGGATTTCAGAAGATACTCCATCTGAGGAACCGCAGCATCTTAGTTGAACAGTCTGACTTTGTATGTCCATTCTGCAACCCGACGGCCCATTCTTTTCAACCCTGCCTGCATCCTTTGTCTCTAGAGTTTCAAAGTATGCTTCTGTTTACAGGTACAATACTACAAGTAGTGCGGCTCTTCTATTGTGGAAATAGTTTCCCTAAGAAGCATTTGCATTTGCATAGATCTCAACATTTTTACAAATTAACTCCACATCCCAGTATGTTTAAGGGAAATGTTAATATATACATAGTTCAGGGATTTTTTAAAGTCACTTTAAATGGAATATCTTTAGAGAAAAGCCTACTTACTTATTCAGAGCATTAAAAATCCCAGTAGGGAAAAAAGGCTGTAATAATTATATTTCTGAAAACTCCAGGTGTAAGGAGTGGTGCTAGATTCATGGCAATGCACTGCAATTACCCACAGAAAATTTCCAAAAACTACAGATTTTGATCCTATTCAAAAGGTTTTCTGAATTCAATACATAATTAGCTTCTGGACCATAGTAAAGAGAAGGTAGCCATGAGATGTTGATTGGAAAGGAGTGGATCCTTTCAAAAAGGCTGTTTAGGTTTTGGTTAAAAATAAGTAAAACCATGTTGACTTTTTTTTCCTTAATCTTAAAAAAATAATTAACTTGCAAATGGTTTTAAAATAAAAAAATGTTATATTGTATTTTTCTTTAGCACAAAATACTGTAGGAAGCATGACTTGGGGAAAAAAAGCAAACTGTTTTTACATTTTGTGTGGTAAAAAAAAAAAACAGTTTTCTTTATGGTATGCTGCTGCTAACCCTTAGTGAAAGAAGTGTTCACTTCTCTCCCGTTATTGATAGAGTTGATCCTGATGACCCAGTAAAGTGGCCCGTGCCCTTCAGCAGCTAAACCAAAAGTGGGACACCTGAAATTGTTATCATCTGATGCATCTGTCAGCTAGCCCAGTTTGTTAAGTACAGCAGCAATTCACAAGGGCAGAAGTGACCAAGAATTTATTCTGAGCAAGGAGCCAGAATTAGTTTTCAAAATCACTTTGCTTGTGAACTGTTAATTTCTTACTTTCTTATTTAACTGCAAGTTGGATTTTGAACCAAGATAACATGCTTTATTGTATTCCAGATCTTTGACTGTCCACGGCTAAAGTTTTCTGAAATTCCTCAGAGACTCACTAATCTGCTGCTGCCGCCAGACCCTATAGTGATAAACCATATCATCAGGTAAGCCGGTTAGTCAGCTCAGCACTGTCATGTGCAAAACACTCACTGTATAAAATACAGAAACAGCTACAGTAGCAGGGACCAGAATCCAGTTTTTATAACTTCTACATGAGTACCTTGGACTTCGTTGTGCGTTCATTCTCTGTGTCATTCTGGTCTATATAATTCTGAATTATTTTCAATAGAATGGCACCAATCCTCTAGGAGAATGCAAAACAACTTCTTATTTTTATCCCTACTAGAATACCATTGAGAGAGTTGGTCAGGTTTCTTTCCTAAGGGGAAAGGAATAAGACTTTCAATCCACTTAGAGGGGAGCAAAACGAATTGAAATAAGATATTGTACATCATGGGAAAGCACTCTAATCACTGAGTTGTTACGTAAAATATACAACAGTATTACAGTTTCAAATACAGTGGCCGGACCATCCATGCTTCGTTGGGATCGGGTCAGCTCTTTGGGCATTAGTCTTATTCTAAGGCGGCCAACTAGTCAGAGATCACAAGACATTTACAATAAAGAATGCCTAGATTCAGAGAAGGTCATTGTGACCAAGATAATCGTCTTCTGGCATCCTTGTCAAAACAGATGTATTTCTGGCATAGTAGATGAAATAACAACTTAGAGCTATCTAGTACACTTCCAGCACATTCCATATTTAAAGAACTGTGTGTGGGGGGGGAGGAGGATAAGAGACTTTTGGGGATTGCAACCTTGCTGTTAAGATATTTAAGTCTTTCCCAAGTTCCCCTGTGGTCTTGGTCAAAACTCTGATTCTGGGTGTTTAAACATTACTGTTAATTGAGCGTAGTGATTTGATTTCCTACAGATTATTGACAACAAATGTTTCTGAATATGCTGAATATTGGGTTCTTTATTTTAAATTTGAAATATGTGTGGTAAGAAGCTTAAATATTACATTGGTCATCAAAATAAACTTTGCTTTTTGATTCTTTTGAATATATAAAATACTAATCAAAAAGCAACTTGAGTACCATGCAGATTGATAGCTGTGTATATACTGTCATTGAAGACAACTCAGTGACCTGTTTGACCAAAAAAAGCTGAGATTATAAGAGATATATAGTCATTGTCTTGGAGAAAAATGACAATGAACTGATGGTTATGTTTCCAAGGGCAGAGAGATGGCAAAGAGGTTCTGGAGGCAGTATGTTTTCTGTTAGATAGAAGCTGAAAACCAGGACCTTATGTATAGTAGCTTTCTTTGATACACCGTGTGCACTACACAGCACCTGGACAGCACTACGTGACACTGACATAATGCTGTGGAATGGGGAAGTATTAATTTTCTTCGAATAGGGAATACTTTTTCAATAGAGTCTTTACAGTCTCAAGCTAAATTAAAATAAATCTGGAAGTCTGGCACTGAATTTAAAGGAAGTAAGTAATTTTTAGACTCATCACAGAATAATGTACAGTGGAAGGGATCGCTGGTGGTCACCTAGAGCTTCCCCATCCCAACTCAAAGCAGGTTCAAATTATATCAGGATGCTTATGGGCCTAGTCCAGTTGAGCTTTAAACAGATTCTCTCAGGCCCTCTGCCCTGCCCCATTGCATTCAGTTTTTTAGAGTGAATGTGGTCAACCATTGAAACAGTTTGCCAACTGCTTGTCGTGGTCTAACCTCAGCCAGCAACTAAGCAACCCCCAGCCGCTCGCTCATTGCCCCTCAGCGGGATTGGGGAAGAAAATTGGAAGGGTAAAAGGCACAAAACTCGTGGGTTGAGATAAAGACAGTTTAATAATGGAAATAGTAATAAGAATACCAATGATAATAACAACAACCTGTAATAAAAAGGAAGATAACAAAGAGAGAGAAATAAAAGCCAAGAAAGACATGTGGTGGAAATGAAAATAATTGTTCACCACCAACTGACTGATGCTGAGCGAGGCCCTGAGCAGTGCCTGTCCTGTGTCGTGTTGTGTGTGTCCCCCGAGTTTACTGCTGAGCATGGTGCCATATGGTACGGAATATTCCTTTGATCAGCTGGGGTCAGCTGTCTCTGCTGTGTCCCCTTCCAGCTTCTTGTGCACCCCTAGACTGCTCGCTGTCAAAGTGGCATGAGGAGCAGAAAAGGCCTTGACTCTGTGTAAACGCTGCTCAGCCATAACTAAAACATCCCTGTATTACCAACACTGTTTCCAGCACAAATCCAAACCATAGTCCCATACTAGCTACTGTGAAGAAAGTTAACTCCGTCCCAGCCAAAACCGGCACACTGCTTCAAGGAATTTTTCATCACTAGTGATTTTAAATATATGTGCTTTTATTTCAGATAAATCCTCAGGCCAGTCTTTTACAATCAAGCCAACTAGATCGCAGTTATTAATTTTAGTTTTAGAGTATGTGCACAGAGACTAAAATGTGAAGTATTCTAAACTCATTCTATAAATAATAGTATTCTAGAACCACTCTTCAGACATGAACCACACCACCTTTTGGAGAAGAAAACAAAAAATGCAATGAGCTTGAAGTGGAAATGAAATAGAAATGAACAGAATGACTCTAAGATTGGTAAATATTTCAAATATTAGGTAGACTCAAAGAGAATGCAGAATACATTTTAAAAATACAGAGTTTATCATAGTTTCTGATCTTGTGATACAGAACGCACCAAATTTAAAACTGGTAGAAGTCAAATCTTCTTACTTGAGCTCAAGCTGAAGCTGGAGCTTTTCTTGAGTCGCACGCCTTGTTGCAACTGACACACCTGAAGTCAGAGGTATAAAGAGAAACATCTGAGGGATTTCCCATTTCTGCAAAGAAGCAAGCCATCTTCCATGATATTAACGTTACACAAGTAGACTACAAAGCATAGCTCTCCAATATTCTCCTGTTGCAAATAGGTTAGCTCTGGATTTCCTCCTTTTGACTACCATCACGATTTAAAAAAAAAAAAGTTCCTTATACTGAGTCAGTTGCCCATGTTGCAGCGAGTTTCTGTTGCCTCTCGCCTTATTGTTGTGCATCTCCAAGAGGAGGCTGGCTCTGTCTTTTCTTCACCATCCCATACAGCAGTTGCAGTCACCAATAGGCTCTCCCTTTCCCCTTCTCTTCTCAAGGCTGGACAAACCCAGCTCTCGCAGCTTTTCCTGGTAGGCATGTGCTCCATCCAGCCCCCTGACACCCTGGGGATCCTCTCCAGGCCTCACTGCAGAATGTCTCGTCTTTGTGGTCCGGTGCCCAGAAGTCCAGATGCAGCCTCACAAGTGTGGCACAGCAAGGAATAGCCTCTTTCCTTGACTCGATGGCCACACTTACGCTAACACAGCCCACTTTGCAGTTGACTTCACAGACTCGTTCTCCGCTTGCTGTCCATGAGGACCCCCAGGTCCTCTCCTGCAAAACCGCTTTCCACGCAGTTGATGCCCACCCGTACCACTGCATGGCGTCGTCCTATCCCAGGAGCAGAACTCTGTATTTGCCTCTGTTGAACTTTAAAACGTTGAACTGCTGTCCTGTTTCTCCAGCCTCTGAGTAGCCATGCTACCCTGACTCTGACGTTGGCTTGGGCACCTTGGGTCCAATGACTCTGATGTTGGCTTGGGTCTTCCTTCTGCTGCTAATCCACTTGCAGAAGGCCACAGCATCACAGAATCTCGGAGTGGTTGAGGTTGGAAGGGAGCTCTGGAGGTCATCTGGTCAAATGACCTCCCTTGGTCAAGCAGGGCCACCTGTAGCCAGTTGGCCTGGACCATATCCAGGCAGCTTGTGAATATTGCAAATGTGGGAGACTCCAGAACCTCTCTGAGAAACCTGTGCCAGTGCTTGGTCACCCTTAAAGTAAAAAAGTGTTTCCTGGTGTTCAGACAGAGCCTCTTGTGTTTCAGTTTGCACCCATTGCCTCTTGTCCTGTCACTGGGTACCACTGTAAAGATCCTGGCTCCATCTTCTTTAAACTCTCCCTTCAGGTATTGATAAGCTCCCTCTATCTTCCCACCGAGCTTGTTCTCCAGGCTGAACAGTCCCAGATCTCTCGGCCTTTTCTCACGTGTGGGGCGCTCCAGTGCCTTGATCATCTTTGCAGAACTCTCTCTGGTAGCTCCATATCTCTCTTGTACTGGGAAGCCCAGCAATGAACGCAGTGTTCTGGGTGCAGCCTCACCAGTGCTGAGTATAGCACAGAATCACCTCAGTCCACCTGTTTGCAACGCTCCTAATGCAAATCCATCCATGGAAATTCTGCTCCCCAAATCTAGCAAGCTCCATTAGATCCCGAATCAATTTTTTTACTACTTACAGCAGATGCACACAACCTAGACATTTTGAAAATGGTGTTCAGAATCCAGCATTTTTATATTACAAGTGACAATGACTGAAGTCTGTTTTATTGGGCTGAAACACTTGTTTCTTGCTAAGAAACTTTAGTCTAAAGATAAAGTTAATGTTAAGTCTAAACCACAACAAATTAAATATAAACTTAGGATAGGACAAGCCAAAGTATAATACTGATATTTGGCTTGTTAAAGATGAAACGAGTAAGATTGGTTGAAAAATATTGGAAGTAGGAAGCCTATTATTGAAACTGATAAATTAAGAAAGTTTAAACTTGGATGACAGCCAGCTGCCTAAAGTCGGATAAGAAAATCAATACTAATTCTTTTAATCAACGCTAATTTTAGAGATTAGGGAAGGTCCCATGTGTGTGCAGTATGGGTTTTGGAGGGCAGGTGGAAAGAGTCTGAAAAACTTTTTCACACCAAGATATCAAATAGAAACAAATTTAACACATACTAATTGAGGAGTTGTAAATGGGTTTTTATGCAGAACTCTCATGAAATTTATTAACTACTAACTACTGTCCCTTTGTATTCAGCACTGGTGAGGCTACACCTTGAATACTGTGTTCAGTTTTGGGACCCTCGCTACAGGAGACATTGCGGTGCTGCAGTGTGTCCAAAAAAGAGCAACAAAGGTGGTGAAGGGTCTAGAGCGCAAGTCCTGTGAGGAGCAGCTGAGGGAACTGGGGTTGTTTAGTGTGGAGAAAAGGAGGCTGAGGGGAGACCTTATTGCTCTCTACAACTACTTGAAAGGAGGTTGTAGCGAGGTGGGCGTTAGTCTCTTTTCCCACAAGTGATAGGACTAGAGGAGACAGCCTTAAGTTGCATCAGGGGAGGTTTAGATTGGATATTAGGAAAAATTCCTTCACTGAAAGGGTTGTCAAGCGCTGGAACAGGCTGCCCAGGGAAGGGGTTGAGTCACCATCCCTGGAGATATTTAAAAGACATGTAGACATGGCATTTAGCGATATGGTTTAATAGTGGACTTGTCTGTGTTAGGTTTATGGTTGGATTCGATAACCTTAAGGGTCTTTTACAACCTAAATGCGTTACCTATTACTGAAATCTCCTTCAGTACCATAGTTAATGTGATGCCAAAAACATACCAGGACCAATCCCGGATATTGGAAGCCAATTGGTACTAACCGTAGTAGAGAATGGAGTTAATAGACATGTGATATATTGGGGAAGAGTCAATATAGCTTCTGTAACAGGAAGGCATGACTGGCTATATTCTTTGAAGAATTAAGCAGGCAACTTTACAAAGTGGTGTTCTCCAGTTTCACTGCTGCCTCTTACGAAGTAGCTGGGAATCATTACAATGCTACATAGCTGCCAAAACAATTACAGTGCTAGGAATTACTAGAGAAGGAACCAAGAACCAAATAATATGTCATTATGTGCTCACGTTCATAATGGTAGTGTACAGTTCTACTTAGCCTATCTCAGAAAAGATGCAGTTGAGCAGAGACCATACCAGTATGATATTTACCACTGGGGATTGCTTTGGAGGCCAGAGTTATAATAGCTGTCAGGAAGATGTTAGACAATTTAATGAAGACTATGTCCATTTGTAGCTATTAAAGTTGACAGATGGGGCAAAAGCTCCAGCTCAAAAGTTTCTGAATTCTGACTGATGAAAGATGAGAGGATATACTAGGATATACAAATACATAAAGATACCCTGTTCTTAAATTTTTCTCATAGCATCTGCAACGGGCTTTACTGAAGACCGTATTCTGGGCTGGAAGGGTATTTATTGTAATTCATTATGGCAGTTCTCATGATCTTCTGTTATACACTCCATAGTGTTGACCCCAACGATCAGAAGAAGACAGCTTGTTACGACATAGATGTAGAAGTTGAAGACCCATTAAAGGGACAGATGAGTAGTTTTCTTCTCTCAACAGCTAATCAACAGGAGATTACAGCATTGGACAACAAGGTACTCGTCCAAGAGTAAAGTATCACTTGGCATATATACTCATTACATACCTTCATGTGGGTTTGGTGTCACATGTCAAAGACAGTAGTGTGAGACAGGGACTTTTCACCTGAATGTGCTTTCAAGGAATGAATCAACTGCATACAATGGGAATACAGAGGGGTGAGTGGCGTTCCCATTTAGGATCTGATCCGGGGCCTGACACAGTTGTTGAGGTGATAGAAGCAAAGTTTCACAGGTAGTATAATGAGTCTCCTGGCATTCAAGAAACATCTGAACTGATTGACTATGACATTTTATTGAGAGGTCATGTTATCTTGCTAAAATCCCGTAAGACAAAGCTAAGAGAATCTCATACTCCGGATGTGTTTTGTGCATGCACAGTTGCAGAACAGCTCTCTGCAGGAGGTGTAAATATGGAAAATGCATGGCAGAAAAACCACTTGAAGCAGTTTGGCAGCCTTGTTTTCAGTGTTACTGAAAGAGGATCATGCGCACTTCAAATAATAGCATCTGCCTTACAGCAATGGGGAGCTCTGCAGGATGTATTAGGGGTTCATGTCAGGTGGACTCTTAGACAGCTTTTGGCGCATGTGTAAATGGATGATTTGACTTGGTAAGGGATAAAAAAAGTGGCTTCTCAGAGCAAGGGAAGAAGAAGAAGTGTGACGTTGTGGACCAGACATGATTTATGTGACATACAGTCAGGCCCAGTTTCTGTTTGTTTACCTCTAATACAAACAATTACGTTAAACTCTGGTCTTCATCCGATTTTAAAGAGGTTTGGACACTAACGAACCTGTGGTTTCTGGCCACTGTTGCAGCATCTTTTGGTTTATGGCTCTTGAGAAAGGTCCTTTTCAGCAGGGCAGCTGCTCAGGCAGTTAGTTCCCAGCCTGTATAGGCTTGCATGCAGCATGCGTAGGATTATTCTGTTTCCAGTCCAGCTCACCTTTTCCCATGTCCGTATCACCTCTTTTTTTGAGCATTTGCTACAGCAGAGGGCAAGTTGTGATTAGTGAAGCTACTGAAGTAATTGAGTAAACAGGCATTGACTGTTGCATTGTTATCGTCTGTCCCATTTATTGCTCTGCTGCCACAGAGTCCTCTAGTGGAAATTCTGTGCATGCCAACAGATTTCTCTCCAGGTTGGCTACATCATTTTCCCAAATTCTGAATGATTTTTAGTTGACAGTAGCTCTCTTCAGTTAACATACCACATAGTAGTGCCTATACTAGTGGCCTTGATGGCATAGCGAGATCAGGGGGGGGATTTTTTTTTATCCCATGTGCCTGGCCACATTAGCTGTTTTGGCAAAACAGATGTATACATGAAATTAAACAAGATATGTTTACAATCTCAAACTAGAATTTTAGAGGAACAGGGTGGCAAAAGTTCGCTTTTCTGTGTGGATATGTAAAAATGTTTCATTAACTGTCCTCCCACTAATTGTACTTGATTTTGTTGTCCAGGATGATTATAGGGCCTTGACTTCTCTTTGGAGTCTTTATTCTTCCCTACTGGTTAATGCTTATTTCTTTCATATTTCTGAAGACATGCCTCACTTTCTATAAACTTTCCATACTTCTAATTTCTCATTGTTCATACTCCTTTTTGCAGCCATTGTGACTTTAATAGACTTTCTCGTAGGAAAAAGTCTGTAAGGCATGGCTCTTACGTGAGTTCGTTTAACATGGACTTGATCAGGTAATCTCTAGAAATTGTAAGGATCACAGCAGGGTATTGAAGCTATGATGATAATTAGCCAGGGGAATAACTGCTTTCTTGCATTGGGCACTGCTTAAAGACATATTTATATAGCACCTTTCCTGAAAAATCCCAGACTTGGCAGAAGGACTGATTATACACAGGAAATTATTACATGTACAGTGACATGACTTAGCTATTCAGTATTGTATATAGCATGCCATCCAGCAGTTCTACGCAGGAAGCGAAGAAGAACCCTGTACGTATTCGCACTGCAGAAGTACAAATGAAACCAAAATGTAATTGCGGGGTTGTGGTTAACTCGATCTTTGAAGGGAAAAAGCCATGGGAGCATGCACAAGTCTGTGGTATAGAACTGTCACCTTCGTACATTACAAGAAGTTCAAAGATGTTAGTGGGGCTGACCTCAGGGTCACTGGAGCATGGGAGGAATTAAGTAACATGTGCTTTGTGTTTTTTCTGTCAGATTCATGAGACAATTGAATCCATAAATCAGTTAAAAATACAACGTGATTTCATGCTGAGTTTCTCCAAAGATCCCAAAGGATACATCCAAGACCTTCTCCGGTCCCAAAGTAGGGATCTTAAGGTGAGCTAAGGTTTGAAGAAGCGTGAATAGTGGAACCAGAATGTAAGACTTTTATCTAAATGTATATAGAGTGTATAGCGAAAACATCCAAGATGGAAAATTGGTGGAAGACAGACCGTGAGTGGAATGCTGCAATCCCAGAGCAGACAGTATGCAGGAAAGACAGTTTAGGCTGTATTCCACTTCCAGTGGAACAGCAGCGCTTAACGGGCGTGGTAGGTGAATTTGTGGTTGGACAGTAAGATTAAAGTGCAGGGCTGTGTTTGTGCACTCTGCAAAAATAAAGCTATATAAAACTCATCAGGGGCATCCTATAGTACAATAACTCAACTTGGGTGTTTTGTTAGTTCGTAATTTAATCTTATTTAAGAAATAGGCAGATTAAATATCAGGTGCCTTTGAGTTTAGCTCTGAGATACCCAAGAAACAGAACGTGTAATAAGTTCAGTTGTTTGCCAGCAAAAATGAGTACTTTGTTCCTCATAAAGTTTCACACTTTATGTCTAACTCAGATGCCTCAAAACCCGTTGTATTAATAAACATGAGGTTATTGTAACAAAATCATTGTGTCTTTCCAATAGAAATGTCTAGTTAGACCATAGTCTTCAAAAAATCTACTGTTCAGATTATGGTTCTTATTATTTACATTGTATTCAAAAGGGGACAAGCATCTGAAAGAATGTTTAAATAAAGCAGCCTTTAGCTTGAAGAGCTTACAAAAGTGTTGTGGAGCTTCTCTAGCTGTATACGTAGAACATTTGTTCAGTGTTCTGCCTGACTGACAGGCCTACGGGCCTGTTCTATAATGTTCTGCCCTGCTGGCATCAGAATTGTGATTGCACAATACTACTCTGCAAAAGAGGCTAATAATTTTATATTTACCTTTGATTCTGTGATGCTGGACACTCAGTCATCAGAATTGTATTTTTTTATAGAATGATACAATGGTTTGGGTTGAAGGGACCTTCAAAGATCATCTAGTCCAGCTGCCCTGCCATGGGCGGGGACATCGTTCACTGGATCAGGTTGCTCAAAGCCCTGTTCAGCCTGACCTTGAACACTTCCAGGGATGAGGCATCCACAGCTTCTCTGGGCAATCTACTTCGATGTCTCACAATCCTCATCGTATAAAAAAATCTTCCTTATATCTAATCTAAACCTACTGTCTTTAAGTTTAAAAGAATTTCCCCTTGTCTTGTCACTACAGGCCCTGTTAAAAAGTCTCCTTCCACCTATCTTATAAGCCCCCTCTAAGTGTTGAAAGGCTGCAGTGAGGTCTCCCTGGAGCCTTTTCTTCTCCAGCCTGAACAACCCCAACTCTCTCATCTTTTCTTCATAGGAGAGGTGTTCCAGCCCTCTGACGATTTTCATGGCCTCCTCTGGACCCGCTCCAACAGGTCCATAGCTGTGGATCCCAGAGCTAGAGATAGTACTCCAGGTGGGGTCTCACAAGAGCAGAGTGGAGGGGCACAGTCCCCTTCTTTGACTTGCTGGTCATGCTGTTTTGGATGCAGCCCAGGATAGGACTGGCTTTCTGGGCTGCAAGTGCACATCGCCAACTTCTATCTAATTTTTTGTCCACCAGTACCCCCGGATTCTTCTCTGTAGGGCTGCTTTCAATGCATTCATCCTTCTGTCTGTATCGATACTGAGGATTGCTCCGATCCAGGTGATGACATCAGTTGCTCTTCTGTTATCCACCGATGAGGTCACTGTATCATAGAAGAACACTAGATTAGTCATGCAGAATTTGCCTTTGGTGAAGCCATATTGCCTGTCTCTAATCACTTCCCTGCCTTTCATATGTTCCGACATGTCTTCCAGGAGGATCTGTTTCATAATCTTACCGGGCACAGAGGTGATGCTGACTGGTCAGTAGTTCCCAGGGTCCTCCTTTGTACCCTTTTTAAAAATGGGTGTGATGTTTCCTTTTTTCCCAGTCGCTGGGGACTTTGCCTGGCTGCCATGACTTTTCAAGTATGTTGGAGAGTGGCTTAGTGACTACATCAGCCAGTTCCCTCAGGATCCTGGCATGCATTTCATCAGGTCCCATGGACTCGCACATGTTCAGGATCCTCAGATGGTCTCAAACCTGACCTTCTCCTACAGTGGGAGGGACTTCTTTCCCGCTTGAGGTTTAGGGGCTTGAGAGATGTGGGAAGAGAGATTACCATTGAAAACTGAGGCAAAAAAACTTTGTTGATTAACTTAGCCTTCTTTATATTGGTTGTCACCAGAAATCCTGTCTTATTTACTGAGGTGGGGTACATTTTCTTTAACCTTTCTTTTCTGGCCAATGTACCTGTAATAGTCCTTCTTGTTATTCTTTGCATCCGTTGCCAAATTCAGCACCAGCTGTGCCTTAGCTTTCTTGAGCCTATCCCTACATATCTGGGCAGCATCCCTATATTCTTCCCAAGATACATGTCCCTGGTTCCACTGCCTGTGCATTTCCTTCTTAGATTTTAGTTTGACCAGGACATCCTTACTGAGCCATGCTGGTCTCCTGCCTTCCTTGTCCAGTTTCTTACACACAGGAATTTAGAGCTTTTGCACACTAAGAAAAACATCCTTAAATTGCTGCCAGCTCTGTGCAGCTCCTTTGTCGTCGCTAAGAGCAGTCTTCCAGGTGGTCCCACTCACTAGTTTCTTAAACAATTTACTGGTTTTTCAAATCTTGCTTTCTTGGCAGCTGCATTAGAGACTGAAAGATGGGCTCGGGACTTTGGCCATTTTGGAAATACTAGGGTTTTCTGTTCCTCATATTTCAAAAGAATTATTTTTCCTAAATGCTTTCCCCATCAGAACTTTCCTTGAAATCAAAGTAAGATATGCTTTGAGGTAAGGGCTGCTGTAGAGTCGTGCTTCAATCTATAAGTGAATACCTTAACAATTTCAAGCTGTTACCCCATGTATGGGTAATTACCGAGGTTCTTCAGACATATAGGCTAATAAAATATACAATGCCAGGGAACTTTTCCTGGGCAGTGGAACTAAACTGTCCACGTTGTTAAATTGTTAGAGATCATGGCGCTTATCCTGGGCAACTACTGGTGTCTAGAATTATACCTTGGTACTGTTGAGGAGCAGAGGTTAGGAGCTGTTCACGGTTGACAGTTTGTATGTGACCATCTTCTTTTGGTAGTAAGCACACATGCCATTCATTGTCCATTTGCCTTGGTCTTAGAGAACAGTCCTGAAAGTTTCTAATGTAGTAATGTAGATAAATTTTGACTAAGTAAATGTGAATGTTTCTCTACGTGGTAGAAGAGCTATAGTGGAAAATGTTTTTATTTTTTTCACAGGTGATGACTGATGTAGTTGGAAACCCAGAGGAAGAACGCAGAGCTGAATTTTATCATGAGCCATGGTCTCAAGAGGCTGTAAGCAGGTATTTCTACTGCAAGGTATGAAGGAGTTATCCATGCTGCTGGCTTATAAATGAATCTTCATGCCACTGAACAATTGAATCTGCTGAACTGTACAGTTTCTCTTTTTCTTTCAGATCCAGCAGCGCCGGCAGGAACTGGAACAGTCTCTGGGAGTGCGCAACACATAAGTACCGCTCACAAGATCCCATTGGCATCATGACCACCAAACCAGTGGACTTTTCAGTGTTACTTAGCTCACTGTTACACATGGACCTGCTTCCTGCCTGGATGAGAATGTACCATCAACACACCAGTCAGAACACCAGCTTTAGAGTGACCCTTGAAAATCTTGCCCATGGGGGTTGTCTCAAACCATTCCAGGCCAGAGACAGCGCCATACAAGTGTCAGTGTTAAAGAAGATTAAAGGTTCATTCATCAACGCGCATCATTAAGTTTTAGTGGAAAGTTCAGACACTACACAGCAATCCTAATGGGCTATGCATAGAATCATGGGTGGCATTGATGGGGGAGGTTGCGATAGGTGTTACAAGAGACTACAGATTTAGAGAAATAAACGCAGTTCTCATCCTATGTTACCTAAGAGTCTCAAATAGTAACTTCTCTGGAATTAGACGAGATAGTGCTTATTATAGCTGTGGAATGCTTTATATTCCTGATTAGAGTTTTTATTCCAGCTGGAGCAGTGCAAGAAACCGTCTCACCGTGCGAAAGAACAAACTAGGAGGATTTTCATTCCTGGAATGAGGAGCCCCTCTAGAAGAAAGAAGTATAGCCAGGACACCTCTTCTGCAAACTCTAATACTTCCTCTTTCTCTTGCCCCTGCAGTGAAAGGTAGACTGAATTACATATCACTAAATGGGTGTGATCAATGTGCTGTGCCGAGAGGAAGAGAAATATCCCTTGGATAAAAGCTTCTTAGGCATCCTTAATATCAGTGGTGTTAGCAAAGCTGAGGTTGAAGCAAGAAATGAGGCATTCTGAGAAAACGAAAATAACTTAATGGTGCTTTGCTGATACTTGCCTTGAACACAGCAGATATTAACGATAAGCATATATGTAAAATAAGAGATTTCTTAAATGTTTCTCTGTGTGCCTCTAGGGATCACCACTGAAAAGAACTTGCCTAGTTGTTAAGTTGATGCAGAATCCAAGAAGATTAACTTCATATAATGTGGCAGTTTACTTCAAGGTGTTACCAGGGTCCTTGGATTGGTCTCACATTTTGATGATAGGTGAACTGCCTCTTTCTAGGAATTATTTAGTTCCCCCATACATGATACATACTGGTTATATAAGATGCTGTTGAGCTAAAAAGCACTGTCAGCCTTAAATAGCACAGAGAACATATCCCTAGGAAACCATTCTTTGCAAATGTATGACAAATTCAGACTATGAGAATTTATACCATATTTACTCGGAAGCAGGGATATCTTCATTACATTCTTTCCCCCCCACTCATTTTTTATAGTGCATAGATCAGTTTGTAATTAATGGCCCAACGTGATTTCTAGTCCAAAAAGCAGCTGCCAAAGTATAACTCTTTGTCTGGATGACGTGGCACTCAAAATCCTTTTCTAGGTTACTCCTTTTCATCTCCCTTCACTTTCTTGTTAAGAGAATCAAATTCACGTGTGGTACAGAAGGGAGGCAGCTCTTGTGAATAATGCATTTTGCTGTAGTATTGTCCTTTTCTGTTCAGCTATCTTTGCCAATTTCTTTCTTAGTTGATTTTAAAAGTTTCTTCTGTCCGGTCACAGAAGAGATAGTCTTCTCTTTAACCCCTTTATTTAACACCTCTGCTTTCACGTTAATAGTGTCATCAAAGATGTCTTGGAAAATTTACATTTGATTTCGGTCATACGATGGCAGTACTGTCATGCAAAACCATCGGTGTAAGAAAAAGCATAGCTGTAACTCTTCATCTCTGGCCTTTTATGGGGTATGGCTTTGTTTGAAACTTTTTTGGTGTTAAAACCCTTTTTACAGTAAAACATGAAATCCTGCAGTCTTAAACTGAGTACAGTGAGGGACTGTGAGGCTGCCAGACAGTGAATGCCTTGAAATCGTATTTAATTTAGAACTCCGTTCATGGGACTACAAGCAAGCATTATGAGGGAAAACAGTGGGGGTCATCTGCTACTGTGCTTCCATATTTACTATGCTGCTGTGTCAGTTGTGTGCATGCTGTCCAGTGTATAAAACTCTTTTCTGTATGTGGTAAACAGAGCAGCTACATTGAGGGGATGCATTCAGTCTCCAGGAATAAGAAATGCAAAGAAAGATATGCAAGGATGTGAGAAGGGCATGGGATTGTGTTAGATGCCTGCAGGATATCTGCCAGGGAATTCTGTTTCTGAGAACTTTCCCATTGAAGTGGCAGTTATTTGTACAGAGAAATTTCAGTCGTGTGCCACAGCTGGCAACATAATGAAATCTGGCCTGCTTTTAGAATCTCACTGTAGAATTTATTGGATGGATCTGTTTCCAAGTCTCTTTCAGAGCGAATTAACAAAACTGATGTTGCTGCCCAGTGTTCACAGCAGCATCACTGGAAGGTGAAGCTATGTTAAGCACCAGTGCTATACTGACGTATGTATGTGTGTGTGTGTGTGCGCGCGCGCATGTGCACATGCATGAGTCAGCCACTGTAGATGGCACCGAAGATGGCAATCCAGAATCTAAATTCTTACATCCCACTGTACATAAAAATAGTCACCAACAGTGAGTCTTAGGAATAGCTGTCAGGTTTCTTTCCTTTGGTTAAACCGAGGTTTGAGATTTTGATGCTTTTTTCCTGTGTTCAGGAGCAGTTCAGGCCTTTTACTGGAGAGACGCAGAGAGAAATTTTGTTCCCTGGTCCAGGAGTGCAGCCAGGAGCTTGCTTGTTTGCAAAAAAGAGAAATAATATTTGAAGAGAAACAGTAGAGCAATAATGGGAGGAGCTGGACCAAATGCTGCTTGGCCCTACAAAAATGAAAGGCAGCGGTACTGAACAAGTATGTAATTGTGGCAGATTGTGAATGATAAATTCATTTTAAGTTCAGGATGATTGTCTTTTTGTGTGTATAAAAGACGACAAGATGATGTTTTGGGGTCCTCAGTTGCTGTCACAGTACAATACACATCTGTGCATACTGCAAAAAAAACATTCTGTGCATGGAAGTAGTTAATGTGTAGATGATAATATAGATTGTTAGGAAATACAGCATCAAACTATGAAAAGGTTAAAACAGCATTCTGGAGTACCGATAGGTAGGAAATAATCTTGGAGCTGAAGCATTGACATGGCAGGTTTGAAACACTCTTTTTAGTCCTTCATGCTGTTGGCCATGAGTTAGGATTCAGACCAAGTGTTTCTCAGAAATTAAAGGGAAAGCAAATGTTGATTATGGAATAGAGAGAAGAATACAGCCAGTGGAAAAAGAAATAAAAAGATGGAGCAGAGTGCCACTGAAGTGCCAGTAAGATGTATCACAGGATAATGTGCAGAGTACTGTTGGAAATAGCACAGTCCATGAGTCAGTGTATTATGTGTGCATGTGTGTGTGTATACATGTAGAGAACATGTGGGAGAGAGCCAGTTTCAACTTGTGCGTAGCATGGGAAATGGGCGCGCAGGACAGAACCAAATGTTCTGCAAATAACTTGAGACACATCGCCAAAACATTTTTGTTTTTGTTATCAACAAGGATTCAGATGTTTGACTTAGCAGGGTTGGTAGTTTCAACGCAGACATTGTTTCAGCTGGCAGGTTTTTTTTACACCACATTGTTTAGAATTTATCCTGTGGGAGCTGAGTGAAAGTGTTAGTGCATATATCAATATTGGTGCGTATCCTAGGGCTCCTAATTTTGCTAAAATGCTAGTCAGGTATTGGGTTGATTTTTTTTTTTTTTTTGTCCTTTTTTTATGTTGAGAACCCTTTCACGGCAGTGCAAAGAGATGAGAGGGAGAGAAAGCTCTTTTTTCCTGAAGATAGAGGTCTCCTTTCTGTAACTGCTCTGTTGTTTAATAGGATGTATCTGTTCTGCCAGATCCTGTGTGATAAACACCTTTTCCAATCTCATTGAAGAAAGGAACTCCATTAAAAAAACACAACTTCGGGCTTGTGAGAGTGAGCAACTATATGCATAAAGCGGGGAGGGGGGGGAGAGAAAGAGAGAGAGAGAAGGGGGCTCCTTCTACTCTGTAGCCACCATATCTTCATTGTATGATGCCCAGTGATTCGTAGAAAAGCTTTTAACAATAAATACTTTGTTTCTTTGTATCTCTTGCACTAACCTTATGTTTCTTAACAAAGACAGGTGCAGTTGGTTTCTTCCTGCAGATAATGTTCTTGGGATTTTGGATTTCTGTTCACTTTAGCATGCATGCGCACCCACACACAGGGGCACACATATACATGATTTAATGGGACTTGACAAAGGTGAGAACTGTTGCTCTTTCAGTATTTCTTACGTGAATTCATTTCTTCACTGGATTCCATCTTCAGCCATTTCCCATACTGAGTGAGAAATCCTTACTATTGAAGAGGTCTGGCTCCTCTCCAGATCAGTTGCTTGGTTATTTGGAATACATTTATCATTATCACTGTTATTATAGTCAACAAAGTTGCAGCTGGGGCTAGAGCTTGGATGCTGAGAGGTGGCGTAGGAGTTACAGTCGCCACCTAGACAACGGTAGGAGTTATGTGGATGCTACCTCAACAGGGCTCGTCTCTAGGTTCTGCTTTAATAAAAGAATCAGAGTTCCTTCTTGTACTATGTTTAATATGTCATAGTAGTTACAACTCGAGCTGTGTGCCTCTGAAATGGGACCCCCCATATGTCAATTGTTACTGGATTTTATAGTCTCTATAGGTGGCTTGATTTCTTGATGGTATTTATGCTCATTCAATCCTATTCGTGGACTCCGGGGTCTTTTCTTCTGATTTGCTCCTGCAGCCTCCAGCCACCCTTTTTGTCTGTATCTTGAGACATTTCCTTATTTTTTGTTACAGAATATCCTGTAGTTAAAGTTTTACTTATCTACTGGTTACTTTTTCATAGATAAAAACAAAGGTTAAAGTACAATTCATGTAGCCTAAGGCTTCATTTACTGTGGTCACTAGTTAAGCTCTGGCACAAATTAGTCTCTCGTTACAGAGGAACCTGGAGTAAGCTGTGCAAATAGCTAGCAGCCTTCCAACAGAGGTACTATACAGCAAATAACATTAGAAACCTTTCTCAGGATGAGCAAGCTGAAATTCACCAGTTCACTGAAGAGGGTTTTTTTTCTGGGTTAAGGTTTCTTAGCCCAACAGACTGTCGAGAGAGAATGGCATAAAGAAGTGGGGTGGATAAGAGTAGAAATAGAAGGGTGAAAGAGGAAAGGAAGACCTAGCGTTACTTCAGCAACTCGGTGAAAGGGAAAACAGAAGTAGTAACCTTCATCTGAGAAGAAAGCAAACAGACTTGAAAATAAAAAATCCCAAATGTCTATATAGATATTCCACCTTGTGTGGAGAAGGTTGTATTTGGAAGGTTGTCTAGGAAATCTCAGCAGCTGAGATTAACAGAAGTTAATTTTGCCTTTGAAGAAATGAGTCTCTGCACACTTCCTAATGGAGAAGGAAAAGCAAGTAGCAATAACGGCAATCATCATGTAGTAACAACAGTCTCATGTTCTGTCACTTTATTTTTGAAGAAGCAACAGGCAGGCGGAGAGGAGCCCCAGGTGCAGGCAGTGAAGCTGACAGCGGCAGCCCCTCCCGGTAAAGGGGCGCTGTTGGCAGAGCACCTGCGGGCTGCGAGGCTGGTGCTGCCCTGCGCCGGGGGGCCGCGGGGGGGCCGGTGGAAGCCACGGGAGGCCAGAAGCGGGAACTGCAGCTCGGGAGCCGCCAACGCGCCCAGGCGCGCGCCCTCGTGCTCGTTGCTGTCGCCTTCATAAGGAAACCTTGAGCTGCAGATGGGGCGCCACGAGGCCGCGCTCACCGCTGTAGTCTGGCAAGCGAAATGCAGTACTGCACGTGGGGCGCCAGTAACAGCGACGCAGCAGTGCGGTGCCTGCGAGGCGATGCTCCTGCCTTCGCTGATGCCCCGCGTGCGCGGTGTGGCGGTGCTCGCTGCTTCCGCCCGCCGACCAAGATGTTGTACCGCAGGTCGAGTACAGCGCGTGCGGTGTGTGGCGTTCGCCGGGGCTCACTGTTGCCGTCTGGCGGACGCAACGCGGTACCGCGGAGGGGCGCCGCCGATGCGCCGCGGAGCTCCACCGCGCCGGCCGTCGATAACGGCAACGCGCTGCTGCGGTGCGGGCGGTTGCTGCCGCCGCACCCATCGCCGCCTCCCGGGAAGGAACCGCTGCAGCCACCGCCCCCCCCCCGCGCCCGCCGCTGCCCGAGCGCGGAACTGCAGCGCCGGTGCCGCCCCCGGGCACGCGCCGCTCGCCGGGCGCTCCCCGCTGCTGCCGCCACCCGGTGGGCGAAGCGCGGTCCTGCAGCCCGGCGTTCGCGCGCCGGTTCTGGCCCCTCCGGCGCGCCGTCGGCGGCCGGCGCAGGCGCGGTGCGCGGGAGAGAGAGGGGCGCGGCGGCGGCGGTTCGGGGCTGCCGGTGAGGCGAGCGAGCCCGTTGGGCGGGGGGGGGGGTGTCTCCTGGGGGCGGGGGGGCGGGAAGCTGCACCCCCTCCGCTGCGGCAGGCGAGCCTCGCCAGCGCAGCCCCGGGGAGTTCCCTGAGAGCGGGAAGGGGGAAAGGAGGCGGCCGTCCCCGACTCGCCAGAGATCCCCTTGAGCCGCCCCCGCCCCGCTCGCCCCGTGCCGCTGCCCTCAGCTCCAGCCCCTCCCCTGGAGCCTGTCCCGTAGCCCCAGGCCCCCCCCAAGCCCTGTCGTGAGGGCAGCGAGCTGGCCCGCAACTGCATCTCCAGCAGCCCCTGCAGGAGGGGCCGTGGCCAGGGGTGGGCTCTGGCGCTGACAATCTCTGTTTCTTCTTCCCTCTTGCGGAGGCTGTGCTGAGGATGCGGTTGTCCGTTCCTCCCCCGGGGATGCTGCTGACTGCACCCGCCTCAGGCTTGCGTGGGCTGTCTCTGCCTGGCCTCGTGCACCTTGCGGCATGGCGGCAAAAAGGAACAGGCGGAGCGGTGGCTGGCGGTGGGCAGGAGTTGCCGTGGCTGACGCTGGAGAGGCCAGAGAAAGGCAAAGAGGACTAAACGGGTGGCCATCCGGCCGGCAGCTGCCTCCCGCTGCAGGAAGAGAGAGCCAGCCTCTCCGGGTGAGGAAGGATCCCGCTTCGCAGTCTGCAGCAGCTCAGACCACCAGCGTGCACCGCAGGGTCTGTACGTCTCACTGAAAGCGCGGTACAGCCACGTAGTGCACGGGCGAGTGGGGCTATGTGTGTAGGAGGCGTCGTCTCGTAATGTTACAGTTACCTTAACAAAATAGCTTGAATCCTAGAATATTATTTTGATTTTAGTTTAGATTATGATTTTGATTTTAACATGGAGTTATATCAGCTATGAGAATACAAAGCCCACTGAGGCCCTTAGGAATAGGTAGCTAGTATGGTGTGTGCCTTGAACAGTGTACAAATCGTTATGGACTCTGAATTAAAACAATGAGTACTGGTTATGGATCTTGAGTCAAAACAATAGGTACCAGAAGATACTGGGTTTGGTTTGGAAGATCAGCCAAAGAAGAAATGAGCATCGGCCAAAGATGAATTGAGCATGCGCAAGGATGGAGTTCAGTCAGCGGACACAGTGAGGAAGACTATTAACAGCCACCAGAGGACCCCCGTCCAACATAACCATGCATGGGTTAGAGACATTTGCATTTGATAATGATTTCCAGGAAATAACATGTATATGCCGATTGTTACCCTCCCCCCATTCTATTCAAATCGATCAGTAAAGATGACCAATGATTCCTGTAGAATAGGAATATAAGTAAGGTGAGGTAACTGAAAGCCAATCATTATTAAGGTCAAACTAAACTTTATGAATTTTGTTGATCTTATGTAACCATGACTCTGCTGAAAAAGTGTATAAATATGTTGTGCTTTGTACCTGTTGGTGAACACGTTTTTTGGTGGAGCTATCCCCTGTGTTCCCCAGTGCTGAAATAAAGAAGTGCCTGCTTATCTGCTTTGTGTAGATAAGTTTTATTCTTGGTTGCCGCCGCTAACATCTCTGTCCTCTCTGCTGCCACAGAGGACCATTATAAAGGTGCAGGGGAGGAGGACCACGTTTTGTCTAATAGAGAAGAAGAAGGAAAGTCTAAACGAGGGCCCCCTCAGCTGGGCATAGATCAATGTGCGCAGTGTAAAATTTGGTCATTGGAAAAATGAATATATATGGAATTGGTGACTCGCATATCGACTACAAGTTATGTATAAGGCTGTTTACAACGATTCAAATTTTAAGAAAAGTAAAAGAATTTACTACTGGGAAAAGAAAAGAGGGGAACTGATCTGAGGAAACACTAACCTGATAGCCCCCCCCTTTCAGGGGATGCTCACACTAACCCGATAGCCCCCCTGCTTTCAGGGGATGCTCACACTAACCCAATAGCACCCCCCCCTTCTTGGGGTGCTCACCAGATGGCCTCCATCAAAGGATGGTAACTCCTTTGCAGTGGAATGAGAAAGAACAAGATGGGCCACTGATGGTCCCTATCAAAGGACAGTAACTGTTTTGTGATTGAATGGAAGGAAAACAGGATGGGCCACCTCTGGTATCTCTTGTCCTTGAGATAAGAGGGGAACTAAAACCACTGAGCCAGAAAGACAAAGGAGCTGCAAATTAGCCCAGACTTGAAGGACAAGCTATACTTGACTACAGGACTGAGTTTGCACAGAAGTACTTGTCGACTAGAGAACACTGTGAAGAAGACTAGGAGCCTTCATCTGAAGACACCTGCCCACAACCACCAGGAAGCACTGCGCAAGCACGATGGGAGGAATTGGGGGAGGGGGGATATGTTAAGGATTTCTCGGGACTAAATGTAATATTCCCTCCCTATCCTTGGAGTAGTGATGCATATGTATTAGAGTAGTTGAATACGTAACGTTTTTAAGCAATAAAAAGGAGCTGCTTTTGACTCCAAGTGGGGCACGCATTTGGAGGAAATGATTTCCCCGTGTGCCCAGCACTGAATAAACATACCTACTTTATAACCTTACTGGTTGTAAAGTTGTGACTCCACACCTCGTCGTCTTGATGTGTCATTTGTATTGTAATCGTATTATAATTGCTGACCGATCGGTGTCGGAGTGTTTGGAAAAGCACCAACCTGTGATTTGGGTGTATAAAAGAAGCACCTGCACCTGCTGTTAGCTGTGCTGGATTTGAGGAAAGTCCACCGAGCCCCCAGGCCCGAATAAAAGACAGTATTGCTCCTGAGCCTGTTAAGATCACCTTATTGCAGGCCGGGTACAGACGCTCCCCCTGCTCCCCACGGGCTCCAGCTGTGGGCTGGGGCAGCTCAGGTGAGACCGGTGAGGTGAGGATGGGACCGGGCCAA
The DNA here is from genome assembly GCF_018691265.1 of Tyto alba. Classification (NCBI taxonomy): domain Eukaryota; kingdom Metazoa; phylum Chordata; class Aves; order Strigiformes; family Tytonidae; genus Tyto; species Tyto alba. The sequence continues at coordinate 41,989,417 of NW_024881313.1, forward strand.
GGTTTTAAATAGGCTGCAGCTGGGGAGCTGGGGATGGACTGGGGCAGCCCCAGGTGCAGCCCCAGGTGCAGCCCCAGGTGCAGCCGGTGAGGCTGAGGGTGCCTGCCGTGCCAAGGGGCTCTAGCTGGAGGGGGGGAGGGGGGCGGGGGGCGCGGCGGCGGGGCAGCGCTGCCTGCCCGCGGGATCTGGCTGAGGAGCGAAAGAGAGTTTCAGATGCGGCTGCCCGCGGCCGGTCCGTGCGGCGAGGAAGGATTCCTCCCGGCCGGCCCCGACGGGGCGCAGCACCGGCGCCGGGAGCTCGGCGCCCCCGAGCCGCCGGGTGGCCGGGAAGCCTCGCGGGGGAGGCGCTCGGAGGCGCGTGCCGCCCGCCCCCGCGTGGGTGAGGGTCGGGCAGCCGGCGCTGCGGAGGTGGGAAGGGGCGGAGGCGGGGAGACGAGCCCCGGGGCTGCGAAAGCCTCGGGCCGGTGCAGGCAGGTTGCAGGGCGTCTGGTTGCAGTGCAGGGGATCTGTTTGCGGTGCAGGCGTTGTGTTTGGTGTGCAAGGGATGCAGGCAGGATGCTGGGTGTCTGGTTGGGGTTCAGGGGGGCCAGGCAGGTTGTGGGTGATCTGGTTAAGGTGCAGGGGGACCAGGCAAGCAAAGTGTAGGGGATCCGGGCAGGGTGTGGGAGGGCCAGGCAGGTTGCAGAGGGCCCAGAGAGAGTGCAGGGAGGGAAAACGGTGCATATGGGGGCTAGTCAAGTTCAGGGGAGTCTCTTTGGGGTGCAGGGGGTCTACGTGGGCTTCAGGGGGCCCTGATAGTGTGCACGGCTGCCAATCAGGGTGCAGTGGGGCCAGAGATGTTCCATGGGGGCTGGTCAAGGTACAGAGGGCCTGTTTGGGGTGCAGGGGGTCTTGTTGGGGTGCAGGAGACCCAAACAAGGTGCAGGGTGACCAGGCAGGTTTCAGGGGTGTATTTGGGGTGCAGGGAGTCTGCTTGGTGTGCAGGAGGCACAGACAGGGTGAAGGGAGGGGAAACAGGGCGTGTGGGGACTACTCAAGTGCAGGGGATCTGGTTGGGTTGCGGGGGGGCCAGGCAAGGTGCAGGGAGACCAGACAAAGTGTAGCAGGGATGGTTGGGGTGCAGGGGGCCTAGAGAATGTGAAGGGGCACCTTGACAGGCTGTAGGGACACCAGAGAAGTTGCAGGGTGTATTCTTGGGGTGCAGGGGGCCCAGAGAGTGTGGTTGGGGTTTAGCTGGTTCAGGCAGTGTTCAGGAGGTTCTGGTTGGGGAGCAGGGGTTCTGTTTGGGAAGCAGGGTAACCAGACACGTTGTAAGTGTTCTCTTTTGGGTTCAGGGGTTTCAGACCAGGGTTCAGGGGGTTCAGAGAAGGTGCAGGTGGTTCTGGCTGGGATGTGTGGGGTGTGTTTGGGGTGCAGGGTGTTCAGATGGTCTTTTAAGAGGTGCCGGTAAGATGCAGGGGGTTCTGTTTGCGGTCCAGGAGGTTCGTACAGGGTTTGGGGAGTCCAGGAAAGAGTCTTGGTTTTCTGTTTGTGGTGCAGGGCCTCCAGACAAGCTGCATGGGTTTCTGGTTGGGGTGCTGGGTGTTCAGACAGGTTGGTGGCGTTTCTGATTGTGGAGCGGGAGTTCTGGTCGGGGTCCAGGCCATCCTGACAAGTTGCAGTGATTCCGGTTGGTGATCGGGGTGTCCGCACGGGGTTCATGGGGTCCAGGCAATGTGCAGGGGGTTCTGGTTGGGGTGCAGGGGGTCTTGTTGGTGTGCTGGGTGTTCAGATGCTGTTTGGTGTGCAGGGCCTCTAGGGAATGTGTGGGTTTCTGGTTAGGATGCAGAGAACCCGGCCAGGGTGCAGGGGTGCTTGTTGTGGTGCAGAGGGTTCAGAGAGTATTCAAGGGGTTGAGGCGAGGTGCAGGGGTTCTCTTTGGGATGTGGGGGGCCCAGACTGTGTGCAGGGGGTCTGGTTGGCGTGCAGGGAGTTCTGACATGGTTCAGGGTGTTCTGGCTGGGGTGCAGAAGTTGCAGACAGGATGCAGGGAGTTCAGATGGGTTTTGGGTGGTTCTGGTCGTGTTGCATGGGGTCTGGTTGGGATGCGGGTGACCTAGATGTGGTGCAGGGATTCTTGTTGGAGTGCCACATGTTCAGACAGGGCTCAGGGGGTCTAGGCAAGATGCAGCCATTTCTGGTTGGGGTGCGTGGTTCTGGCTGGGTTGCAGGGAGCCCAGAAAGGGTGCGAGGGATCTTGGCAGCTACGGTGTTCAGACACGGTTTGGGGGGTTCCGGTTGGGGTGAAGGGGGTTCAGACAGGGTTCAGGGGGTTTTGGTTAGCATGCAGGGCGTCTACGTGGGAAGCAGGGGGCCCAGCCATGTTTCAGGGATTCTGTTTGCGCTTCATGGGGTTCAGGTGGTCCAGGGAATGTGCAGCGGGTTCTGTTTGTTTGGGGTGCTGGGGGACTCTTTGCGATGCAGGGGGCCGAGACACATGAGCTTGTTGGGTAGCAGGGGGTTGAGAGAGGGTTCAGGCATTCTGGACAAGGTGCGGGGGGTTCTGTTTGGGGTGCGGGGAAGCAGGTGACCTAGACATATTGCAAGGGTTCTTCTTAGGGTGTAGGGGATTCAGACAGGGTTCAGGGCGTCCGGGCAACCTGCAGGGTGTCTGATTGGAGTTCTGGGGGCCCAGGAAAGGTATAGGGGGTTCTGTGTGGTTGCAGGGGGTCTAGTTGTTGTATGAGAGGTTCAGACAGGGTTCAGGGTGTTGTGGGTGGTGTGCGGGGGGTCTGGTCGGGGTACAGAGGATGTCTTGTTGTTGTTCGGGGGGTCCAGACACGATGCGGGGGGTCTTATCTGAGTGCAGAGGGTTCAGAGAGGGTTGAGGTTCTTCTGTTTGGGGTGCAGGGCATCCAGGGGCTCATATGCGTTGCAGGGGTTCCAGTCAGGGTTCAGGTTCTCCAGGCAAGGTGTGAGCGGTTCTGGTCAGGATGCAGGGGCTTCAGAGAGGGTTCGGGGGGTCCAGCGATGTGCAGGGGGTTCTGGTTGGGGTGCAGGAGTTCCATTTGGGCTTCAGGATGTCCAGGCGAGATGCAGGGGCTCTGTTTGTGATGCAGGGAACCCAGATGCAGTGTTCTTGCTGGGGTGCAGCAGCTTCAGACAACGTTCAGGGTGTTCTGGTTGTGGTTCAGGAGGTTCAGACAGGGTTCAGGGAGTCCAGGGAAGGTGCAGCAGGTTCTGGTTGGGCTGCAGGAGGTGTGTTCGGCGTGCCGGGAGCCCAGACAGGGTGCAGGGGTTCTCGTAGATGTTCAGGGTGTTCTGACACGGTTCAGAGGGTTCTGGTTGCCGTGCAGGGGTTCTGTTTTGGAATCAGGGGACACAGACATATTGCAGGGGTTCTCGCTTGGGTGCTGGGGCTTCAGACCGTGCGTTTGGGGTGCAGAGGGCACAGACGTGGTGCTGGGGATCTTGATGGTGTGGAGAGCGTTTACACAGGATTCGGGGGTTCAAGTAAGTTGCAGGGGGTTCTGGTTGGGGTGCAGGGCGTCCTGGCAATGTGCAGTGTGTCTGATGGGAGTTCAGGGGGCCCAGAGAGGGTTCAGAGTGTCTAGGCAGGGTGCAAGGTTTTCTGTTTGGGGTGCAGGGTGTCTGTTTGGGATGCAGGGGGCCCAGAGAGGGTTCAGAGGGTCTAGGCAAGGTGCAGCGTTTTCTGTTTGGGGTGCATGGATCCCAGAGAGGGTGCAGGGTGTCTTGTTGGGGTGTACAGCATTCAAGGCAAGTTGCGTGGAGTTCTATTTGTTGTTCAGGGGGTCGGGTCGGTGTTCTGTGGGCCCAGACAGGGTGCCGGGGGTCTTCTTGGCATTCAGGGGGTCCTGGTTGGGGTGCACGGGTTTTATTTGGGAAGCAGAGGACCCAGACACGTCGCAGGCGTTGTTGTTTGGATGCAGGGGCGTCAGACAGGATTCAGAGTGTTCAGACACGATGCAAGGGCTGCTGTTTGTGATGCTGGGGGGTTCCAGTCAGGGTGCAGGGAGTCTTGTTGGGATGCAGGTGGTTCAGAGTGTTCAGGGAGGTCCAAGCAAGGTGCAGGTGGTCTGATTGGCGTTCAAGGGTTCCAGGCAAGTTACAAGGGATTCTGTTTGAGTTGCAGTGGGTCTGGTTGGGATGTAGGGAGCACAGACAGGGTTCAGGGGTCTCGCTGGGGCACAGGGGCTTCAGACAGTGTTCAGGGGGTTCTGTTTGTTGTGCAGGGAGTGGTTTGGGAAGCAGGGGTCTCAGACTCATTGCAGGGGGTTCTGGTTGGGGTGCAGTGGGTTCAGACAGTGCTCAGGCGATCCAGGCAAGTTGCAGGGACTTGTGTTTGTTGTGCGGGGAGTGTGGTTGGGATGCAGGGGGTTGGTTTGTGATGCAGAGGGCTCAGACAGGGTGCAGGGTGTCTTCATGTTGTGCGGGGGATTCAGACAGTGGTCAGGGGGTACTGGTTGGGGTTCAGGGTGTCTGGTTGGGGTACAAGGCATTCAGGCAAGGTGCAGGGATTATGGTTGTGTTTCAGGGGGACCAGACAGGGTGCAGGGGGTCCTGTTGCTTTGTAGGGGGTTCAGACAGGGCTCCGGGGGCCTATTTGGGAAGCAGGGGACCTGGACACGTTGCGTGGTTCTGGTCGGGGTGCAGGACGTTCAGTCAAGGTTCAGGGGGTCCAGGAGATTCTCTTCAGGGTGCAGGGGGTCTGTTTGAGATGTACAGGGCCCAGCCAGTGTGCAGGGTGTGTCATTGCAGTGGTGGGGGTTCAGACAAGGTGCAGGGGTCTCGATTGGTGTGCAGAGGGCATTGTTGGGGTTCAGGAGTCTTGTTCATGTGCAGAGGGGAATTCTTGGGGTATAGGAGTTCCAGTTGGGCTTCATGGGGTACAGGCAGTGTGCAGGGGGGCCAGGCAGGTTGCAGCGGGTGTGGTTGGGGTGCAGAGGGTTGAGACAATGTGCAGGTCTTCCGAGCAGGTTTCAATGGGTCTGGTTGGGTTTCATGGGGCACAGAGAGTTTACAGGAGGTCCAGGCAAGGTGCAGGGGTTCTTTTTAGGGTGCAGGGGATATGGTTGGAGTTCAGGGGTCCAACCAATGTGCAGGGAGTCTGCCTGGGTTCAGGGGTCCCACAGAGGCTTCATGGGGTCTTGTTGGGGTGAAGGAGGTCCAGGTGGGGTTCATGGGGCCCATACAGGGTGCAGATGGCCTAGACAGGTTGCAGGGGGTCTTGCTGGTGTGCAGGAGGTCTACTTGGTCTTCAGGGGAGCCAGGAAAGGTGCAGGGGGTCTCGCTGGGATTCAGTGGGTCTGGTTGGGGTTCATGCTGCAAAGACTGGGTACAGGGGGTCTGAGGAAGGTGCAAGTAGTCTGGTTTGGGTGTAGGGGCCCCAGAGTGTGCGCAGAGGGTCCAGCCAGGTTATAGCTGATCTTGTTGAATTGCTGAGGGCCCAGGCAATGTGCAGGGGCACTTGTTGGTGTCACAGGTACCCAGGGAAGGTGCAAGTCATCTGGCTGGGGTGCAGGACATCTGATTGTTTTGCAGGGGGTCCAGACAAGGTGTGTGGGGGCCAGATATCGTACAGGGGGCCAGGTAAGTTGTAGGGGGGCTGGCTGGGGTTCAGGTGACACTGACAGGGTGCAGGGCATCTGGTTGCTGTCAGGGGGTACAGTTGGCATGCAGGGTGCTCAGAGTTAGCACACCAGGGCCAAGTGGACTACAGAGATCTCGGTGTAGAGAGGGTAAGTTTGGTGTGTCGGGCATCTTGTTGGGCTGCAGGGGGGCTGGTTGAGGTGCATGGGGTCCAGGTGAGGCGTAGGGGTTCTTGGTGAGGTTCAGGGGGTGTAGTTGGCCGTCCGGGGGGCCAAGTAGTGAGCACGGGGTCTGGTGGGTTTCAGGATCGCCAGGCAAAGTCTAGGAGGTGTGGTTGTGCTCTAGAGGGCCTCGTTGGTGTGCATCGCAGCCCAGCAAGGTGCACAGGGTCTGGTTGGTGTGCCAGGGGCCCAGACATCTATGTGGAGAACAGCACATCTTTAACTTCTTTCCCCAATCCTTCTCTAATGTTAAAACCGTAGGGTCGCTCGGAATCGTACATCATCCTTTTGCCATTCTGGATGATGTAGCCACAAAAAGAAAAATCAACGTAAGGCACTTCCTCCCGTTTCCCTTCCCTCCAACAAAACAACATCGACAGTATATAGCGTTAAGCTGTAAGGTCCATTCTTTGGCCACTTCTCTCGATCTTCTAAAACGTACAGTGGCCACCAACGATTACAATAGTCAATTAAGTGTTTCCCAGATAAGGGGTTCGATTCCCACGTCCCTCCAATATTTTAATATACATTCCAGAGGTGACTTTTTGAAAAGACCGCTCTCAGACCCCTTAGACCGGTTGGAACCCACATTAAACAAAATAAACAATTACGTACACAAAACTATGACACCGCCTAACAGACTAAACAAGGCTGTTATACAAGATAATAATTAGAAATGTACATTGGCCAATACGCCGCGATACCCTAGCCTGCACCTTACGTGCGATCGAGGCTTTCTTCTGACCCCACGCGACACTCCGGGCACGTCACCGTAATAACGTGTAATCTCGCCTTCCTCCTCGGGTTTCCCTTAATAGCAGAGTCCTGTGGGAATTTCTTGCGTCCAGTCTTACGAACAGGCTTTTCCAGTCTGTGTTACCTTTGGTAATGCCTTAAAAAAACCACAAACAAACAAACCAACCAACCAAAACAAACAAAAAAAAAACCCACCAAGGCTCTTACTCCAAACTCACCAGATCAGGGGATCGGAGGACCTCCCCGAAAAACACTTAGGCGACGCCAGAGTCTTCACAATCCTGTGGGTTCGTCGAGTTTCCGAGGCAGGATCCCATCTGGGTCGCCGAAATTCTCTACTGAAATCGGGAATGAAACCTCCTTAACACCAGGTTTAGCGTCAACGCATGGAGATTACTTTATCTGGCCGGGTACGCGAGGGAATTGTTTCACCTAACTCGCCTGTCGTACATTACCATAGCCAAAGCTTATATCATCCCGTTATGTGCCTATTCATTAACTCATTATCGTAGTTATATAATTATTACCTGTGTGATTTAGGTCCCTGAGGGGCTTCCACGGAGGTCCTCGGCGGTCTATCTCGGCAGTTTCTGGAGAGGATCCTTTCTCGAACTGTGTCTAGGTTTTTGAATCGGCCTTTCTTTGGTTTACGTCTGCGCTTTCTTACATCCCACCTGCCTTCAGCTAGTTTGTTCTTTTTCAGAGGGCCTTGACGTTGAAGGACGAGGGCTTCCGATTAGGAGTCTCTCAATTTGACACGGAGCCTCTCCACATACGCATTTCCGGGGAGGCGTTTATCACGCTCACCTAGCCGAAGGATCTCCGTGTGACAGATGACACGTCATAGGCGTTTGACTGATCGCTTAAGTTTTTATGCTACGCTAAGCAATTTTTTTTCCTTGGCCATTTTGCAACAGCGGTGTTTCGGTTTGCCATCGCTATTTTTAAATTCTTTTATCTCTTCATCCCTGGGCTTTTACAATTGGCTTGTATCTCGGTCACCGCATTTGTTTTTCAATTATTTTGTCTCAGTTTTCCTCGTTGCTGACCTCTAAAATTTTATTTCTACATCTCCCCTGTAATTTGCCATCAATATTTCTTATTTATTTCATTATTTCTTTATTAACCATCGCTTTTAATGTACCCTGGCCACCTGTATTCCGTTCGCGTTTTTTTCAAATTATTTTTTGTCCTTTGTTTGTCTCCACGCCCACGTTCCCTCTGCTCCCCGGAGCCCTCTCATTCTCGTCACGACGTCTCTCGAGACAATCCTCGTATCTGGCAGCACTGTTTGAGCTCCACGGCTCTCCGCGTACATCTCTTACGCGGACAGATCCCTTCCTCGGGCTTTATCCACACCCCAGAGCTGTCTTACTTAATCACCGCCATTTCGGATGCATCCATTTGGTCGGTCGTCCCCCGAGAACCTCCGTACGTCGCAGGGATGCCTTCTCTAGGTAAGCATCCCGTGCGAGAGCCGTCTTTTATGTTTTGCTCTTCTCCCGATGTCAGCGTGCCTCCCGAGGCCATCCTCGTGCTCCGCTGCCCTTTATCGGCTCTGCCGTCAAAGTACCGAGGCCTGAACGACAGGTCTCGAGCCAAAGTCACCCTCTAGACGAATCTCACAACCAACGTGTTATATAATGACTGTATCCAATCATTAGTGAAATACGCAGCTTGGATAGAACATCTCATTATCGAGATAAGTAACTTAGATAAAACAGTACAGGAATATACCGACATTTCCTAGTTTAGAAGCCCATTATCGAGGTCGAATACGCAAACTCCCTCAGTTCGTCCTTGAGCCTTCGTCGTGACGGGGCTCCCCGGCTGAAGCACGGATCCAGGCGATGGTAAAGCACGAGGACGATCGACGATGTATCTTTCTTAATCGCTATGACTCATCTGGTATAGTAAGGACTGGACACATCGCCTTATTTTTTAAGCGCCTCGTTTCTTACCTATCGCTTATTACCTCGAGACAGCCAGCAAAATAAGCCTATCTCTTTAGCTCAACTTTTGCGCCCTTTGCGTTAACCCCATCGATTGGCAAAACGGTGGTGCGCTTTGTGCCCTCCGCGTGCCAAGAGGACCTTTCCCGACGCTATAGTTTGTCTGCAGAAAGCTCATGTCTTCCTCTACGGTAGCTAGGACGCATCTGTTCCACCCCCGGTGCTCAGAGAGCACACGTAGTCCATTCAGATCCCCTCCAGACTTCCCAGAGGAGGGATTCTCGTAGGATCTACCCCCACTTTGTCATTTAGTTCCATCCACAGCATAATTCCAGTAGAAGCTAGCTAGCGTGCGCGGTCTCAGTAGAAACGAAGCGTAACCCTGTAGCATTTTGGTTGTTTTCTTGGAAACTAAAGCACATCGTTGTCGATAAGAGTATTGCTTTTGCCTTTATTCAACTCTTTTGTTATAGGGCCTAATCAAATACCCATCTTTTTCTATGTATACCCTGGAAAAATTAAGCAGAACTCCCTACCGGGTCACATTGCCGACACAACAGGCCCAGTAAAAGAGCAGGTATCGTCATTTCTGGTAAGAGTCGCTTTCTCCACAGAGTGCTATGCGTGTTGTAAACTTCAGGCAGAGGAGAAAATTCCCCTCTGCTCCTCTGGCTGACTTTATACCTGTGGGGGTTGGCCCTGCCCCTTTCCCAGGGGATTGTGGTCAGGCTGGTGGGCGGGCTGGTGGGCTGGGCCCGGGGTATATGAGCCCCAGCTGCTCGTCAGGGAGCTCATTCCACTTCTGGGTTTCTCAGGTGTCAGTGCTCTCTCAGTCCTTCAGTCAGTAGCAGCTTTTGAGCTATTTAAGCTTGTAAGACAGATGTGTTTTGATCTCTAGAGGAGCAGAGTCATGTGAGGTAAGATTTTCTGGACCGGTCAAGGTTCAGCATCATATATAGAAGACAGAATGTTTATATGTAGCTTGCTTTTTTAATTTTTTTTTTTTTTTTTTTTTTTTTTTTACTTTACATTAGTAATTTTGTTTGGGAGGGCAAGATAGTTTAATAAGATAGTTTCACCTTTGAGAGCATCTGAGCATCCGAAAGCAGCCGGGTAGTAGCAAGGACGAGCATGGGGTCGGTGACTTCTCACAAACACAGCGGTAACTTTGTCTCTCGGTAAGTTAGGTACTGCAAGTGTCAATGGCTGCAGCATCTGACTCCAAAACGAGCAGGTGAGTGGAACACCGCAATGCTTCTTAGGACGGGGGGCGGGTTGTGGAAGAGGTAAGCGGTGAGCAGCAGGATACTGACCAGCAGTTGTGCACTTCTGTGCTTTTTTGCAGGCGATAAAGGAATCGGGCCACCGCAGGAACATGCTAGTCAGCTGCTGTTCTGTTTTGGTCGAGGATGGAATCGGACCTCCGGTCCTCTGACATCTAAGTCGAGGGAACGGGGCCGAGAGGAGGGGATGAGGTTGTGAACTGCAGGGAAGGTGTTTGAAAGTTAGCATAGGGGAGAAGGCTGTGCAGGAGCGGGGCCCTGAGGTCAGGTAAAGGGAACGGATTACTTTTCCCCTCGATGTTAGCGTGTCCCGGGCAGGGCAGTTCCCGCCTCTGCGTGTGTCAACGTGTAGTTTTGTTTCTTCTGTCTGCCGTGTCTTTGCCCTTCCTCGGCTCTAAATGTGCTCGCGTCTCTTTGTGCTCGAGGAGCACGGCACGTGCCTGAGGCGCCATCCCTAGGGTATCGAACGCCCATCTTCATCGGCACGCTGCCGATCGGGTGCTTTTTATTCTTGCGTTATAAGCTTGAAGCGTGGGTAGGTCTTGGAAGTTTCCGGTCGGGAGTCTTTTGCGCAGCGTCGTCGCAGGCTCTGGCGTCAGCTCTGCTATTTAGGCATCCGTTGTTCCTGCCGGTGACTTCTTTCCCGTATCCTGACGTTCTTAGGTCTTGAAGCCCATCTTCTTGCGTACCCATCGTCTCCGTTTTGACGGTAGCTTCTCGTAAGGGGCCGTTCCACTTAGTGCTTCTTGTAGGCTGCCGTATAGCCTCCTCGCGTCACCATCGTGGCCCTCCGAGTCTTCTCGCCTTACGGCATACCCTTCTGGGTGTCCTTATCGCTTAGCGTTTAGTCCTCTTTGAATCGCGTCATTTGTAGTATTTTGCGTGCGTCTGTGTGGCTCGGAGCTGCTCTGCCCGGGGGTGTGGAGTCAGGGCTAGGTGGAATAGAGTTCACGGGTATACTGTATGGGTTTGTTTTAAATAAGAAAACAAATCCTCCAACTGGGTGACATCTTTGTCTCCCCGGTGGGGTTTATTTTCACCCAGTCGCAGATGCTCTCTGAGGGTGACGGTCACAGTCAGCGTCTGGGTGAAGGTCAGGTTTGGGCCGGGATTTCCTCAGGCCAGGCGCTCGAGTCCCCCAGGAACGGTATTCAGGGGGTGACTGCCCGTCGTGACGGTTGGGCGGAAGGATGGGCCGGTGGAGAGCGGGGGTTGGTTTTGGCGGTAGGTGGAATAGCGGCACGTTTAGAACGTGTGTAGCTGTGTAAGAGTATTTGTCGTCTCTTTTCTTGCAGGATGTAGGCGGGGCTCAATTTGACTACGTCGACTGGATTTAATGAAAACCTCTGTCAGGGGAATAAACTTCTGTTTTTCCTGTCTCCTGGCTGGGTAGTTTTTCCCTGGTCCCGGCCGGTGTGCCATGCAAGGATCGTTATCGGGATTTGGGTGCAGGTCAGGCTCAGGCTGGAGTTTTTTCAGGGAGGATGATTTTTTGAGGCCCCCGTACCTGGTGTTTCTGAGGATCACGGAGGGTGATGGCTTGTGGCGGTTTTGGTGGTAGGGTGGCCGAGGGGAGAGCACGTGGTGGTTTGAGTGGTAGCTGGCTGTGTGGCGTTTAAAATGTGTGTAGCGGTGCCTGAATGGTTGATGTTTTGTTTTTTCCTTACGGGCTGTAGGTTGTGTAGCTTTGTTTAGAGGCAGCAGACAGACAAAATAGAAATTAAAAAAAAAAAAAACAAAAAAAACAAAAAAAACCCAACCCAAAACCAAAGAAAAACAACCACACAAAACCAAAAATGCAAAAAACCCAAACCGGCTGGGGGACAAAAAATTTTTTCTTTTCCTGTCCCCTGGCTGGGTTTTTACTCCCCGGTCCCGGCCGGTCTGCGAGGCGACTGTTGTCGCCTATGTTTGGGCGCAGGTCTGTCTCAGGCTGGCGTTTTTAAGGCAGTGAAACAAAAAAGGGCCAAACAATGGGCCTCAAACCAAAGTTGACATCTGAGTGAATCCCCCGACCGGCAACCAGCGACTTATCAGCGTGAAAATGCACCCCTGGGAACGATCCCTGGGAACAATCGGTAAACGACAGGAAGTAACTATAAATCCCAAATGTACAGAAAAAGAGTAACTCCTCAGACATGCCCGGATCCTGGCCAGATCTGGACGTGCCCGAGTGAGGCACATCAACCTCCCAGATATCTCCTGTGCATTTTGTATAGACTTGCTTGTTAAACTGTATAAAAGCCGGACCCTCTCGCAGCAAAGACGGAGACCTTACCTACGAGTGGACGCACTGCGTGGGACTTCCCAATTGCCGGGAAAGGCTCTCCGATCCTTCGCTGGGACGGGGCTCCCCAGCTGATGCACGGATCTGGATGATGGTAAAGTACGAAGGCAATTGGTGATGTGTCTTTCTTAATCCCTAGAGCTAGCTTTATGTAGTAATGACTAGATGCGTTACCTCGCTTATTCTTTCTGCTGCTTTAAACCAAAGTAAAATAAGCCTATTTCTTCAGCTTGGTGATGTGTCCTTTGTGTTAACCGCGTCAATTGGCCGAACAGGCAGGCAGAAATTTTTTGGTGTGGCCTCCCCGGGAACAGCCGGTTGTGTTTTCTCCCGTTTGTTTTTTTCTTGCAGGTGAAGAGGAAGGCGTCAACTGCAGGAACGTGCTAGTTAGTTGCCGCGCTGCTTTTGTCGAGGATGGAATCGGACCTCCGGCCCTCTGAAAGCTGAGTCGAGCGAACGGGGCCGAGAGGAGGGGCCGAGGTTGGGAATTGCAGGGAGGTGTTTGAAAGTTAGCACGGGGGAGAAGGCTGTACGGGAGCGGGGCCCTG